>NC_057935.1:67054224-67359224 GCF_018555375.3 Anguilla rostrata | reverse complement strand
TGACGGGGGAGCGCGCGAATGCTGGGGGGGGCGGGGGGGGCGGCATGCGCTCCTCTAACCCCAAAGCACAGCAAGACTCCGCAAGCCAGCAGGACGGGGGGGGGGTCTCTTTCTGCAGCGGGAATAAGCAGAGAAGCCCCACAGCGCATGTTCACACAAAAAGCACACATTTGCCTCCCCCCCCCCCATTTACTGTCGGGAGGGGGACGGTGCTCCGGGCTGACCCTCCGAACGCAGGACGGCTCTCAAAAGCACAAAATTGTGGCTAATCTTGTTCCTGTGAAGAGCAAGCGGAGAGAAGGCCCAGAGCGCCGTGACAAAGCCGGCACACAGAGAGCGGCACCCCGCCACAGCTCCTCCGCCTCATGCTCCACAAGGGAGGACTCGTGGGTCAGCGCTTAAAAGTGCTGCACGGTCTTCAAAATAAATACACGGCCATTTAAAATGAGCTCTTTAATTTGACTGCAGACCCGCAGCGTGCGCGTATTTCACTGAAACATTCCCCCAAAACACCCGGACCGGCAAGCCGGTTAAATGAACTCGTCCCCTTTTCTGAGCTCCTTCCACCCCTCTGAAAGGATCGGCAGGACAGCTGTGACCCGCTCCCCCACGGGTCAGGTGACGGAACACCGGGGTGCCCAACTCTGACCTCTGAACCCCGGGCAAGAGGGGCTGTAAGAAATTAGGGGAATTAGCCGGCCCAGGAGAAGTCAAGTGGGCCGAGGCCCCCCATCGACGGCTCAGCCGCCGCCGCCCCGCTCCCCTTCCTCTAATAACTCCTCCTCCGAAGCGTCCCGTCATTCTGCCCGTCGTCTCGTCTGTGTGTGTGTATGAGTGTGTGTGGGGTGATTGGCTGGGAGTAACGCTGCCTACGTGACTCCAAGTGCCGTGTGGTGTGCACGCCTTTATCTAATGGTCACTCGACTCGATGAGATGTGTGTGTGTGTGTGTGTGTGTGTTGTGTGTATGAGTGTGTGTTGGTGTGTATGAGTTTGTGTGTGTGTATGTGTGTATGAGTGTGTTAGTATGTGATGGTGTGTATGTGTGTATATGATGTAAGGGTGGGGGGTATGGTGTGTTGTGTTTGTGTATATGATGTGTATATGTGTAAGAGTGGGGTGTGCAGTGTGAAGGTGAGCAGTGTGTGGGTCGATAGGACTCCAGCTGTGGCTGGTCTGGTGTGTTACCGCCGTGTGATAAGTGTCTTTGCGACATGTGCCTGTGAATGAGTGTTGCAGTGGATATGTGGGGTGTGTGCGTGTGTGTGTGTATCTGTGTATATATGTGGGGGTGTGTGCGTGTGTGCGTGTGTGTGCTGTATGAGTGTGTATATATGTGGGGGTGTGTGCGTGTGTGTGTATATGTGTGTATATGAATGTGTACAGGAGTGGGGAGGTGCAGGTGAAGGTGAGCCCAGCTCGTTAGCGGTCGATAGCGCACTCCCCAGCCCGTGGGCGGGCGGTCCTGCCGGTGTTGTTACCGGGCCGGGTGATAACGTGTCTTTCCCCCGGCGCACAGGAGCACCAGTGAATGAGTGTTTGCAGTTCGGGGATCGATGCGGCTCTAATCATCCCACACGGTGGGGGGGGGGTATGGTCCTCCGTGAGCCCAATCTCACTGAGCAAACGGGGCCGCGAGCGTGAACGTGTGACCGTCCGTCAGCTCCCGCTGCTGTGGCCCCTGGTTACCGCGGCAGCGGCACTGGCCCTGGTTACCGTGGTAGCGGTACGGTATGGTCACCCAGGCTTCTCTGTGGTAGAGCGTGAAGCAGAGTGCATGTGTGGGTGGGTGCGTGCGTGCGAGTGCATGTGTGTGTGTGTGTGTGTGTGTGAGATATGTGTTGAGGTGCTTGTGTGTGTGTGTGCACAGTATTTAAAGCAGAACGGCTGCAGCTGAGCCTCTCCAGCCACACGTGTTTAATGGTACCCGTCATGAGAAGGGGCCGCGGCGATCAGGCCTGCAACAGGAAGTCTGGTCCCTTTCTCTCTCTCGCACAGATTACCTACAGAGCCACAGTTACAGCAGAGCGCCACGCGCGACACGCTGGTCATCAGAGGACGGCGGCGGCGGCGGCGGCGGCGGCGGCTCTGCGTGCAGGCGGACGAAAACAAAGCCCAATTGATCTGTGTCCCGCGCACGGGAGCCGCACGGAAGCTTAACGTCAAAAACACGGAATCGATTTCCTCCGCGGCGGCTTGGCGGTCGTCGGGAATTACCGAAGGAATAAAACGGCGGGCTTCAGCATAAAGGAGCATTAGAGGAGCCGGCCCCACCCCCAGGGACCTCACCGGTCATCTCATAACTAAATTAGTAAAGGGGGGGAAGGGGGGGGAGGAGGGCGATGGGGTGTGGTGTGTGCAATTGGATTTAAAAGGAGCTATTCTTCCTCCTGTTCATGGTTGGCTAGGCTAAGGGTATCCACTCGGAGCGCAGTGCTAATCCAGTTAGCGGGAGGAGTCGGGGGGGTCTGGGGGGTGATGCCGGCGGGTCATGGGAGAGGCAGGTGTGGGGTGGCGGGACGGGGTGGCGGGACGGGGGAGCCGAACAGGAACAAAGGATGGGGATGATGGGAGGATGGGAGGATGAGGGGTTCTGGGTCATGGGAGAGGAAGGGGGTTTTTGGGGGTACCGGGTCAGAGGCGAGTTCTGTTGGACTGGGTCCAGTGATTGGCAGCGCACCCCTTGTCTGTTCTGCCCCTTGTTTCTAGGATACGGACCTGGGACATTCCACACAGCAGGCCCTCAGACAGACTCCGTCACAGCTGCTTTCAACTGCACTACTATACAAGCTTATAGTGAATGAGAAACACACACACTGTATACAGTACATAGACACACACACACACAGACACACACACAGTACTCACACACACACACACACACACACACTGTATACAGTACATAGACACATACACACACACACACACACACACACACACACACAGTACTCACACACACACACGCACGCACGCACACAGTACACACATTACACACATACATATGCAAACGCACACACTTGCAAAGGAAAACAAACAGTCACACAGACCATCACTCACACTAAAGCATGACTAATTGAAACTGACTTCTACTTAAGATGGATATGCCACGAATAATGGAATTACTACCGTTCTCTCTCTCTCTCTCCCTCTCACTTCCTCCCTCTCTCACTCACCCAACCACAGCCCCCCACGCCCCCCCCACCCCCCCCCCCACCCCTCACATGCTGAAGGCACAGATGGGCGTCTGGCTGAACTGATGTGACAAACTGCTTATTTAACACCGACGCAAATGAAAAGGGAAAAGTTTACTCTGTAAACCGACACCTCCGCCTTGATGTGGAGACGCAGAAACACGAGCCGGCCCGAGCAGCGGCGGCACCGCGCCGAAACCCACTCTCCACAGCAATAAATTACCAGCCAGGCTACTCATTACACTGCACTCTGTATAACACAGCGCAGTGACAACCCCAGGCCCCACCTTATGACACTCATGTGTAGCACACACAAGTTAAACACAACACCACACAGCAACGCACACATACCACACACACACACACACGCACCAACGGACACCCACCCTTATGTACACACACATGAATGTATGCACACACAATCGTAAACACAAACACCACACACACACGCTCACATACACACACACACACACACACACACACACACACACACACACAGGCATAAACATAGACACAAACACCACACACATATGCGCGCGCACGCACACACGAGCACACATGCACAGGCACACAGACACAAACAACGTACACATACACACACACACACACACACACACACACACATGCACACAGACACAAAGGAAGACGAGCACAAACAAGCAGGCATTCTTCCTCCAACCCGCACCGTGATGGAGGAAATGAGAACAAAAGGGAAAAAAAGATCATTTCAGTGGCGCTGGACAGTGGAAAGTGCCGGACCCTTAAACAGGCGGAGGTCCGGGGAACCGCGGGCTAGCCAGACAGGAACTTCAGGGCTCGGCGGGAGGAACTGGCGGGTTTCCTACCGCAAGGATTCACTTCCTCCACACAAACGGAACAATGCAATAAAGTGTTCAGACAGTCAGATATTAACAATGGCTTGCATTTATATGCCACTTTTCTCACACTCAAAGCACTTTGCGGAGATGAAGAGGGAAAACTCGCCTCAGCCACCACCAATGCGTGCCACCGGGTTCACCCGGGCGATGCACGGCGGCCATTTTGTGCCAGAACGCTCGCCACACATCAGCTGCGGTGGGGAGGGAGACGACGCGTTTTAAAAGGCAAAGCCCTCTTATTAGAGCCAGAAGGGGTTAACTGAACACTCAGGTTTTTAGAGATCTGCTGCACGGCGATAAAGGGAGCCATGCTGTCCCTCAGTCAGGGGTGGGGGGGGCGGGCGTGGGGGGGACCCAGGAGTCTCGGAGTAATCACTGTTAATCTGATTAGTGCGGGGCGGTATAGATCCAGCCATCAGCACACAGCTGAGTCCATCTCCTCCCTCTCCCTCAGCAAACGCACGGCCACACACACACACACACACACACACACACACACACAACACAGATACACACACACACACACACACACAGACACACACACACACACACACACACACACACACACACACACACACACACACACACACACACACAGACACACACACACACACGCACGCGGTGAAACCGATGGAGAGTAACGGCCCTGTGCCGATTCGGAACCTTCTGGAATGTACAAAGGGGCATAAGACAGGGTTCCCAAACTTTTTTGGTCAGGTCACCCTTTGGTAATAGGCCATTTTTTAAGCACCCTCTCCAACATGCACACACACACACACACACACACACACTCTCATACACATTCAGTGCTGTGCCTTGTCCTTCAACTCTCACCATGCCCCCCACCCTATTGTCTCCCTGCGCCCTCCCCCCCAGTTGAGCTAGGGTACACCTGCGAACCGTTTGGCTATAATGGGGGGTGAGGGGGTGGTATAGACAGAGGCCCCCCCAGTCCACCCGCACTCAGTGACCCGAACGTGTACGTATCCCAGCATGCAGTGGGGAGCACGCCACCGCCACCCCCGGGCACGGCGGGGAGACGGAACGTCAGACCCAGCTCTCCCACTTCAGTCCGTCTCTCCTCTGGCTGCGGCGGGCCTGTGGTGAAGACTGACGGACAGGAACCACGGCAACCCCGAGGGCCCCGGAGACGGGGGGGGGAGACCGGGGGGGGGGGGGTTGCGGTGTTCTGAAAGAGGACTATTTCGGGTCCGGAGGGAACGCGTACTCCCAGGACACAGACGGGAGGCGGCAGCCATTCCCCCGTCCGCAGCGTGGCCGCGCTCAGGACACGCGAGATTCATCTGGAGCGCTCTCGTTCCCGCTCGTCTCCATTGTTCCGCCGCTCGCCGCGTGATGTCACGTCTGAGCGGAGAGCAGCGCTTCCGCTACGCGCTTCCAGACGCCGGCCCCCAGGTTCGAGGCGCCCGCGCGCGACGGCAGCGGTGGGGACTTACTGGACTTGAGGGCGGAGGAGTTGACCTCGATCTCCCCCCCGGCGATCGGCTGGAAGACGGACAGCTCGGAGTCGTAGGGGTCCGGGCTGGGGCGTCCCGTGGCGCTGCCTGCCCCGGGACTCGCTGCTGCCCTCTGCTGGACCTCCTCCTCCTCGTACACGGCGATCAGCTGCGAGAGAGAGAGAGAGAGAGCAGCTTTACACACCAGGGCACAGCAGACAGGAGCGCTATGCAGCGCCAACCAATCAGAGAGGAGCGGTACAAAACTACACACAGAGCGGGGACAGTGCTACACAATGCAACACAAAGAGAGCAGAGTGCTACACACATCTCACACACACAGACACACACACACACACACACACTCACACTCACACTCACACATACAAATACAAACACACACACTGACACTCATGCACACACACACTCACTCTCATACTGTCACACACTCACACACAAACACACACACACACACACGCACGCACAGGAGAGCCCAAAATAACGCACATAACAGAGGTGAGCACTACTGTGCTAGTCCAGAAATATTCACATTCAGTCAAAACAAAGACACAAAAGAAACAAACGCTGAATAAATTATAGTAAACATATAACAGACCATCTAACAGACCAAAGCCAGACCACCTGACTGCACAGGCAGTGGGGATCATTCCAAAGGGAGAGGCTGTAGTCCAGCCTGTCCAGGGGAAGCAGCTAAAGCATGCGCCTGACATGCACCCAGCTCCCTGAGAACGGTCCTCATAAACCCCCATCTGCCCTCTTTCATTGCCACATCTGTTGTAATGTCTGCTGTAATGTCTGTTGTAATGTCTGCTGTAATGTCTGCAGTAATGTCTGCTGTAACGTCTACTGTAATGTGTTGTAATGTCTGCAGTAACGTCTGCTGTAATGTCTGTTGTAATGTCTGTTGTAATGTCTGCAGTAACGTCTGCTGTAATGTCTGTTGTAATGTCTGTTGTAATGTCTGCAGTAAAGTCTGTTGTAATGTCTGCTGTAATGTCTGTTGTAATGTCTGCAGTAAAGTCTGTTGTAATGTCTGCTGTAATGTCTGTTGTAATGTCTGCTGTAATGTCTGCAGTAATGTCTGCTGTAATGTCTGCAGTAATGTCTGCAGTAATGTCTGCTGTAATGTCTGCTGTAACGTCTGCAGTAACGTCTGCAGTAATGTCTGCAGTAACGTCTGCTGTAATGTCTGCAGTAACGTCTGCTGTAACGTCTGCTGTAACGTCTGCTGTAACGTCTGCTGTAATGTCTGTTGTAACGTCTGCTGTAATGTCTGCTGTAATGTCTGCTGTAATGTCTGCTGTAATGTCTGCTGTAATGTCTGCTGTAACGTCTGCTGTAATGTCTGCTGTAATGTCTGCTGTAATGTCTGCTGTAATGTCTGCTGTAATGTCTGTTGTAATGTCTGCTGTAATGTCTGTTGTAACGTCTGCAGTAACGTCTGCTGTAATGTCTGCAGTAACGTCTGCTGTAACGTCTGCAGTAATGTCTGCAGTAATGTCTGCAGTAACGTCTGCTGTAATGTCTGCAGTAACGTCTGTTGTAATGTCTGCTGTAATGTCTGCTGTAATGTCTGCTGTAACGTCTGCAGTAATGTCTGCAGTAATGTCTGCAGTAATGTCTGCTGTAAAGTCTGCAGTAATGTCTGCAGTAATGGCCGTTGTAATGTCTGTTCTAATGTCTGTTGTAAAGTCTGCTGTGACGTCTGCTGTAATGTCTGTTGTAATGGCCGTTGTCATGGCCGCAGGTGTGTTCTGTGCCTGGGCCCGGCGTAACCCGCGGTAACCGAGCGGCAGCGCTGCAGTACAGGAAGAGGCCTGAGCAGCGCATCACTCTCCCTGAGCCTCACTGCTAATGGAG
Organism: Anguilla rostrata; assembly: GCF_018555375.3. NCBI lineage: Eukaryota > Metazoa > Chordata > Actinopteri > Anguilliformes > Anguillidae > Anguilla > Anguilla rostrata. Next base: position 67,351,818 of record NC_057935.1, on the reverse strand, counting down.
GAAGCGCGTAATGAATGACACTTCATTAACAAAACCTCCCCGCGTTCGTTTAACAGCGACTCTGCACTGCAGCTCCACCTGCCGAAACACAGACTGCTGGAGCCTCCGAGCCAGGCCCCCCCCCCCCCAGCACCCCTCCCTACAGCATCCGACCAGGGCCTGAGCACCCCCCCCACCCCAACGCCCCCCCGCCCCCAAAAAACACCGGAGCATGCTCGCTGGCAAAGGGCTCTGATTTACCAGAGAGAGGCAGGGGACAGACAGGAAGAGTCCGTGGTGCAATGCTAATGCTCTCAATCTGCACTGCGAGGGGATGGAGGAGGAGAGAAGAGAGGGAGAGGAGAGAGAGACAGAATGAGGCATGCTGAAAGAGAGACAGAAAAGCATAAAAGCAAAAAGCAAAAAGTGAGAGAGGAAAAGAGACAAAGGTAGAAACACAGATGGAGGAACAAAGGGACAGAAAGCAAACAAAGAGGGACAGCGACACAGGCCGAAAGAGAGGAAAGAAATGGACTGAGAATTAAAGAGGGAAAGAGAAATGGGAGAGGAGAGGGGTTCAGGAGGAGACAGACAGGTAAAAGAAGTGCTCTGAGATTGATGGGCTCAGGCTAAACCCCATGTCAAAACACAGAATTAGCACTGCTGCATTGTCTGAATGGCCCACTGTGTGTTACAGCCCTGTGTGTTACAGCCCTGTGTGTTACAGCCCTGTGCGTTACAGCCCTGTGCGTTACAGCCCTGCGCGTTACAGCCCTGCGTGTTACAGCCCTGCGCGTTACAGCCCTGTGCGTTACAGCCCTGTGCGTTACAGCCCTGCGCGTTACAGCCCTGCGCGTTACAGCCCTGTGCATTACAGCCCTGTGCATTACAGCCCTGTGCGTTACAGCCCTGTGCGTTACAGCCCTGTGCGTTACAGCCCTGTGCGTTACAGCCCTGCGCGTTACAGCCCTGCGCGTTACAGCCCTGCGTGTTACAGCCCTGTGCATTAGAGCCCTGTGCATTACAGTGCATAACAGCCCATTACAGAGCGCTTATTTCCACCTGAACACCACACGCGCCCCCCTCCTGAGTGACTGGGAATTAAACAGGTGCTGGAAGCTCTCGGCCCAGAACAGCCCGGCCAATCACCAGGCCGGCAGCGCTAAACGCCGGGGCTGGGGGCCTGTGGGGCAGCGGAGTGTCTGCACGCTAAGGATCCGTCTCCAGGGAGGGGGGATATCACACCAGCGCCATTACAAACTGCTGACTGAGCAACTGAGCACAGAGCCACGCACAGGCCTGGGGCCACTCCCACCACATACTCTACTGTGTGTGGGGGGGGGGGGGGGGTGTGTGTGGTGGGGGGGGCGTGTGTGTGTGCATGTGTGTGTGTGTGTGCGTGTGCGTGTGTGTGTGTGTGTGTGCACGCGTATGTGTGCGTGTGTGTGTGTGGGGGGGGGGGCGCAAGTGTGTGTGTATGTGTGCGTGTGTGCGCATGTGAGAGAGAAAGACTGTGTTTGTGCGCACTTGTACAGTATGTGTGTGCGCATGTATGTCCATATAAACACACACACACACACACACACACACTTTAATCAATGCAGTCCCAGTTAAGTGTTTAATTGCCATAATAAACTTCGCAGAGCAGTGATATCATTTAGCGAGCAGGCTGCTGCAGCCTCTCTCAGATAAGAGCGGGAAAAAGCCATGAGTAAGCAGGGTTTAGCAGCCTGGGGGGGGGGGGGGGTTGAGGGGGGGCTAGGGCCGGTGGTGTGGGGGGTGGGGGGTGGGGGGCAGGGGCACAGCAGCCGCTAGATCAGCCCGTTTAAGAGAGCTACCGCACGCTACCGCACGCCCGTCCGCTCTGACGGACAGACTGTTAAAGAGACGGAGCTCAACGAATTCGCCTAAACTAACGTCACCCTAACGACCCCAATCCATCTGCGCAGTTACCCGCCGCTCCACACCCCGGGCCAGAGCGGGCCGGCCCCGCTCAGACATTACCCATCAGGCCCTGCGGCGTGGGGACCTCCGGGAACGCGTGCGGACACGGTAATTGGATCAATGTTCAGTTATGGTGAGGGGCTGGCTGATAGACCAGGAGACCCCGCCGCTTATTCTGTGCTGACTGAGTCCTTACGTTTCCAAACGTGTGGGAAGGAGGAAAAAATATAACTGCCAGATCAAGACTGCCCAATGAGGTCATCGGATATTAGTCAAAAGCAAGGACACTGTCGCCATGGCGAGTCCGAGCATAAGGACAGAAACAGACACTGAGAAGGCCTGAGAAACAGAGAAATGAGAAGCTGACAAAATAAAGAGAGAGAGAGGGAGAAAGAGGGGCAGCAGAAGAATGAGAGCAAGAAAGAGAATGACCGAGAGAGAGAGAGAGAGCCAGAGTACAGCAGTGACAGAGAGAGAGAATGACAGGGTGAGAGAGAATGACAGAGTGAGAGAGAAAGACAGAGAAAATGACAGTGAGAGAATGAGAGCAAGCGAGAGAATGACAGTGAGAGTGAGAGAAAATGAGTGAGAGACAGAGCAAGAGAGAGAATGAGAGTGAGAAAGTGAGAATGACAGAGTGAGAGCCAGAGAATGGCGGTGACAGAGTGAGAGAATGACAGAGTGAGAGAGAGCGACAGAGAGAGAATGTGAGATTGAGAGACAGCGAGAAAGAGAATGATAGAGTGAGAGAGAGAGAATGACAGAGTGAGAGAGAGAGAGAGAGAGAATGACAGAGAGAGAGAGAGAGTGACAGAGTGAGAGAGAGCGAGAGAGAGAGAATGACAGAGTGAGAGAGAGAAACGTGGCAGAGTGACAAACAGCCATGAGAGCCGGGCTGCTGGGATGAATCAGCTCCTCTGGTTATGATGAATGAGAGCCTCTCTGCTGCTGCACTCGTTCAGCACCGCGTCAGGACGCTGCGCAGGAAACAGAGACCTGGGGAAAGTGTGTGTGTGTGTGTGTGTGTGTGTGTGTGTGTGTGTGTGCGTGTGTGCGTGTGTGTGTGTGTGTCCAAGTGTGTGTCTGCATGTGTGTGTTCCCGTGTGTTGCCACTCTCCCTCCCTCTCTCAAACTCTCTCGCTCCCTCCCTCCCTCCCTCCCTCTCTCACCCTCTCTAAATCACAGGCAAGCAAATGCTTTTTCCCCCCTGACACCCCATCCCTGATTTCAATAACCTGACATTTCCAACAAAAACAAAAAGAGAAGAAAAGGAGGGAAATCTGATTAGTTTGGAGAGCAGGTATCAGTCAGAGAGGCCGGGGAGAGCTGGGCGGGGACGGAGGGGGGGCGGGGGGGACGCGGGGCAATCAGGAGAGGACGCGCCGCGCGTGATTGAACCCCCGGCTCCCGCTGTCCGATTACACGGCACCGGACACGTCTGACAGCTGACCCCCCCCCCCCCCCCCCTGCGCCGCACCGCGCCGAGAGATAACCGGGGGCAATCGGGATCACCCGGGAAACGAACCAGGCCCAGTTTTCAGCCCCCGTGCCCCGGCCCGACCCCCCCCCCCCGACCTGCAGGGACCACCCCGGGCCACGGGCGCTGGGGTGGGGGGGGCGCGATGGGCACGTGTGTGGGGGGGGGGTGAGGGGGCCCCCCCCTCACCCCACTGATCCCCCAGGTCTGATTTTGGGCCCCGGTGGTTACCCACTCAGACGCTAATAGCCAGCCAGCCCGCCCTCATGCGCTCCGGCAGATGACTTTTACGATCATCGAATTTCTTCATGAATAATCTGTGACACTTGTGGATGCCAAGCTCATAATTTTGGGAAAAAGCGCACTTGCCTAAAGTGCTACTCAAATTTAAGTACTAACAGCAAAGTGTGGGGTTTGGCGGAAATGGAGGCAGTACCGTTTTCCTCAGTGTGTGTGTGTCTCTGTGTGAGTGTGTGTGTGTCTCTGTGTGAGCGTGTGTCTGCGTCTGTGTGCATCTGAGTGTATCTGTGTGTTAGTGTGTGAGCAAGTGTGTGTGCACGCACCTGTGCCTGTAATTCAGCACCCAAGGCGTGGGTGTGTGTGTGTGTGTGTGTGTGTGTGTGTGCCTGTGAGTGAGCACCTGTGTGTGCGTGTGTGTGTCTGTCTGTGCCTGAGTGTGTGCCTGTGCATGCGTGTGGGAGTGTCTGTGTGTGTGGTAGTGTGTGTGTGTGCGCAGGCGTGTGTGTGTGTGTGTGCCTGAGTGTGTGCCTGTGCAGGCGTGTGTGTGTTCAGCATGGCTCTGTGAATCTCCTGTGATTGTTTTCTCCACATGAAGCTGAATTCAATAGTGAGGAATTCTGCGTGGCTCGATCTCGCGGGCCTGACAGGTGACCGACGCACGTGAGGTACGAGCGCTTCCTCCGGGCTCCCCCTCCGGCGCCGAAAACGCGATTACACACTCATCACGCCCCCGAAGGGTGCATCTGCGGCCCCTCCGCGTTTCGCCGTGAGGAAATTGAACAGGGCGTGCTTTTAAAGCAGGAAGCAGGAAGCCCGATCAGGCGCAGTCATAAAGCTCGGAGCGTTCGGGAGACAGCGCCGTTTCCCCTGCGCCGTCGGTCGAGCTCACGCCCCCCTGTCGAAACCGCCCCGCTCCCCGTCGAAACCGCCCCGCGCCCCGCTCCCCGCGCCCCGCTCCCCGTCGAAACCGCGCTCACGCCCGTCGCGGCGGGGCGGAGCGGCTTTCCAGAAGCTTCTTTTTTTCATGTAATCCCGCAGAGCATAATGAAGCCATCAGTGCTAATGTGTCTGACACGTGCAGTGAGATATCTATTCAATAAGGGCCCAATCGCCTTTCTCTCTCTCTCTCTCTCTCTCCCTCTCTCTCTCTCCTGCTCTCTCTCCCACTCTCTCTCTCTCCCTCCCGCTCTCTCTCTCTCTCTCCTGCTCTCTCTCTCTCTCTCCCTCTCTCTCCTGCTCTCTCTCTCTCTCTCTCTCCCTCCCGCTCTCTCTCTCTCTCTCCTGTTCTCTCCCTCTCTCTCCCTCTCTCTCCTGCTCTCTCTCTCTCTCTCTCTCGCTCCCACTCTCTCTCCTCATAAACCGCCCATCCAGCCCCGAGCGCGGTCGAGTACTGCCCACAACAAAGAGGGCGTAGAGAGAGAGAGAGAGGGAGGGAGGGAGGGAGGGAGAGAGAGAGAGAGAGAGGGAGAGAGGGAGGGAGAGAGAGGGAGAGGGAGAGAGAGAGGGACAGAGAGAGCGTGTGGGGGAGAGAAAGAGGTGAGAGAGTGATGGTAAGAGAGAAAAACAAAGCTAAATAAAGAAAGAGGGAGTGAGGAGAGAGAGAGCATGTGGGAGAGTGAAAGAGGGAGAGTGTGATGAAAGAGATAAAGAGAAACAGGAAAGAGCTAAAGAGAGGGTAACAGGATAGAAGGAGAAAGAGACAGACAAAGACAGCAAGAGAGAGGGGGGAAAGACAAGGAGAGTGGGAGGGAAAGCAAGAGAAAGAAAAAGGAAAAAGAACAGGAGAGTCAAAGATAAAGGAAGAGAGAGTGAAAGCAGGAAAGACAGAGGGCTGAGAGGGAGGGAGGGAGAGAGAGAGAAAGAGGGAGAGGGAGAGAGAGAGAGAGAAACAGGATATGAGGAGAAACTAACGCTGGTCTGATGTATGGCGTGCCTCCCCGTGTTCATGCAGTGGCAGCACTCTCAGCCAGTGTGTGGAGCACATAAGGAGCAGAGAGGACTGTGGGACTGGAGTCTGGCAGGGCATAAATCCCCCCCCCTCCCCCCACGCCCTCCCGCGCACACCGGGGCCCCCCCCCCCCACTCGCCGCCGTGCACCGCTCGCTTTATTGCAGAAGAATTACACACACAGGGGGGCGGGGCGGGACGGGGGGGGCAGATTTATAATGTTTACGGTCTAGCGGGCAGCCGGAGCGAAGCAGGCATCGATGCGATGTGTGTTCTTATCATCCCCTCACTAATCAGATCGATTAGCACTAATACACTGCAGCGGCCGGCCCGTAAAATGCTAATCAAGCAGAATGGCGTCTGTTACAGGAGCGGAGAGCGCGGGCGTACAGGTGCAGAGAGCGCAGGCGTACAGGTGCAGAGAGCGCAGGCGTACAGGTGCAGAGAGCGCAGGCGTACAGGTGCAGAGAGCGCAGGCGTACAGGTGCAGAGACCCGGGGCAGAGAGGACCCACCCAGGAGGCCGTGCACGAGAGCGGCGGACCGGAGCGCGTTGGATCGCGGCCCAAAACATCGAGCGGCGGGGAGACCGCCGACAGAGCCCCTGTGCTTCAGCTTCCCGAGCGCCCCCGCCAGGGAGCCGGTTAATTTACCCCCCCCGGGCCCCCGCCAGACACGTGCTGGGGAACGCTAGCAGAGGCTAACGCAGGGCTGCGCGGCGCCCTCTAGGGAGCAGGGCACGGGACGCGGGGAGATTACCGCCAAACCACGGGGGGGAAACGGCTCTGAAGGCGTCCGCTGACGGGGGACATCCATCATAAACCCCGCGTGCCGTCCGCGTCCGGGACAGGCCGAACGCCGCTAACGCCCTCTCCTGGGGGGGGAGCCGCCCCCCCATTCAAAAACGAGCCATCGCCCGCGTACCAGAGCGATTATAAAACCAAACCAAGCGTCCTCCGCTCTGCTTTAACTATCAAAAAAAACACAACACAAGCGCTCATTCATACGCTCCCGCCATACTGGAGCAGATAAACACGCCGTTATTTCGCTGGTAAGAGCGCTGCTGTCGCCCGTGGCCAGCCGCGAATCAGCGCTGCTGAATGATGTATAGCGCCTTGCCTCTCCCTAACCCTATCAGAGCACAGCTGGAATTCCCGCTTCTGCACGCCCCGCGAATCGTAAGAGGGCGTCTGACGGGGACCCGCGGGCCGGGGACACCGCCCCCTCCAGGCGCATCCGGGCAAACGCATTAGACCATTTACCCCTCGCTGCCCGACTGCCCGTCCGCTTCCTGAGTGTCGTTATCAAACGCGGGACGGCGTTTTGCACAGAGACTGTAGGAAAATACGGACTAAAGTCACTGTGATGTCACACAGCCCGGTTTTGGCCGCTTGGTTTTACCACGATCCTCAGAAACGAGCTTCGCTGTTTTAATGTTCAGTCTCGGATGCAGATGGAATGGGGGCGGTGGGGGAGAAGCGCACGGCGTGTTTCTGTCGGTCTCTCTCTCTCGGGGCGATTCCCAGACCTCCAGCCCTGCACACGCACGCGGCTTTGCGGAGCGTCTGGACGCTTACGCTCTCCAGACACAGGGAATGCTGGGACATGGAGACCTGCTGCAGATGTGTTTTTGAGGCCTGCGTAGAGAAGGGTTCTGCTGCGCCTCCAAGTCACACGCGGTTTCCCGTGAAAAGCCGTGCTTCCATGACGGGGGCTAGGGCGGGGTCCCCCCCACGCTCTCTTCTTCCGTCTCACTCCCTGCTCCACCCTTACTGCTCTCTCTCTCTCCGTTTCGCTTCCCTCTCTTCATCTCTCTTTCTCCCCACGGCGGTCTGAAGGAAGGGGCAGGGTCTCTGTCCCTGTTGTATGGGCACAGTGCTCAGTGCACACAGGCCCCACACTGAGAGAAGATTGACAGCACCACCTAGCTCTGAGCCAGGACAACTACAGCTCCTCTATACATCTTCCCTCTTTCCCTCTCTCTCTCTCTCACTCACTCACTCACTCATTCAAGCACGCACATGTACATACGCAATCACGCATGCACACACACACACACACACACACTTCTGTGCTACTAAGAGGGGACTATCACTCTATACCTGCCAAGTGGGGCCCATAGTTTTCCACACATTGTTACAAAACAAGTGCAGACCCAGAAAATTTAGTTTAAAGATCATTATTCAGACTATTTGCGCACAGTGCGCACACAAACAAACACACACACAAACACACACACACACACGCACAACACACTGGTGTCAGCTGCAGAGGAAGCCACAGGTCCTCCAGCAGGGACACACACGCGGGAGCGGAGAGTCAGTCCCGTCGGGATCGGCGCCACGGCTTCACTCCACAACCCTGCCCCTCGCTTCGCTGTCACTCCGTCAAAAAGCGCCTCCCGCGACAACGACCACAATGCAACACCCGCGGCTCCCGCGCAACAATGGCGCTCCACAAAACGCGCGCGAGAGAGAGAGAGAGAGAGAGGAGAGGAGGGGAGAGAGAGGGCGAGAGAGAGAGGGGGCGAGAGGAGAGAGGGAGGGCGAGGGAGAGAGAGAGAGAGAGGGAGAGAGAGGGAGAGAGAGAGGGAGAGAGAGGGAGAGAGAGAGAGAGAGACAAAGCCTGGCTGAGAACAATACGCTCCTTTTTAATCAGACCCTCTCGTGTGACACTCGCTCCCCCTTCCATTGTCATCTCGATTGTCGTGTTCTCTTCGCGCTCGTTGCAACATTTTCTCCGTCGCTTTAAATACCGCGTGGCTCCAAATTTACAACCGCTAAAAACCGCCATTTCCAAAACCGCTCCGTGCCGTGCGGTCGGTCGAAAAACGGCAACTGGTACCCCGTCGAAGCTGGGGTAATAAATAAGTCAGGGTAAGAGTGTCGGTGATAAACCCCGCCAGGCTGCTGCTTAGTAACAATCCCGCGGAAGGGCGATGATCGGGCATCAATCAGCCCCTGCGGAGATAAACTGGTCATCCGGACCGGGGGACTCTCTCATTAGTCCCCCCCCCCCAGTTATGGATCTTTCCGGATCTTTAATCGGGACGGGCCGGGATCAATGGGAGGCCCGGAGCCCCCCCCTCCTCCTCCTCGGGTCCACCTCAAGCGGGGCGGCCCCCGGTGATAATCTCTTCATTGAGTTTCCAGAGGGGCGCGGGGGCGGGGGGGCCTGGGGGTGGGGGGGGTTTAACCTCCCCTGTCAGTCCCTGAACCCACACACGCGTGCTGCCTCTTGTTAACACGCCGCACCGGCAGAGAGGAATATTAATGCGCCCGCCCCCCCCCCCCCCCCCAACATTATCATTCTGCAGATGAACACTGCCCTTTCACTTCACTTTTCATGGACTGGCCTCTGCATGTGCGTGTGTGTGTGTGTGTGTTTCTCAGTGTTTGTGCAGGCTGTGTGTGTGTGCATGTGTGTTTCTGAGTGTTTGTGCAGGGTGTGTGTGTGTGTGCGTGCATGTGTGTTTCTGAGTGTTTGCGCAGGCTGTGCGTGAGTGTGTGTGTGTTTCTCAGTGTTTGTGCAGGGTGTGTGTGGTGTATATACACACACACACACACACACACACACACACACAGTCTGTGTACCCATGTTCATGCGGGCTCGATTGACAACTCCTATTTAAACAGCTCATAAAAACACAGCTTTCTACACAACTAGGGAGGGAGGAGAGGTGATGGAAGACACCTAAACGAAGACAGGAAGTGTAGCACTGTGCTGCACCCTAACCCCAACAGCCCTCCGAGCAGAGAAGGGCGGGGGTTTGATCTGCCGGGCGGGTCGCACTGCACCGTGCGGGACAGGAAGGTGAGGGAGGGGCACTGACATTCCCATCAACGGCTGTTAAAGAGTAGGTTTTTTTTCAAATGTTTTTTTCCCCCCCAGTGTTCTAGAACTCTGTTGCTTTCAGTCAGCAGCAGTGACTGTGACATCAGCATTAGAATGTTCAGTTGAGAACATTCTAATCATTAAGAACATTCCTAAAGGATTAAGAGTGTGCATGTGTGTTTGTGTGTGTGTGTGATGTGTGTTTGTGTGTGTGTGTCTGAGTGTGTGTGTGTGTGTGTGTGTGTGTGTGGAGCTGCCTCTCCACAGCACACACCCGAGCTCAGCTCAGCACCCAAATCAAATCGTTCTCCGACCAAACGCCGCGCGTCTCCTCATACAGTTTAACTGCAATATCCATTCTTACAAATCATCTAATCCATACTAACTGCAGGCCGGTTTACAGCCCAGAGCAGCGCAGGGCCGTCTGATTCAGAGTCAATCTGCTAGTGGAGCGGCTGCTTAAGCAGGGCAGTAAACGTTCCCCTCCCACGCGGCACTGGACACACACACACACACACGCACACACACACGCACACACACACACGCACACGCACACACACACACACACACGCACACGCACACGCACACGCACACGCACACGCACACGCACACGCACACGCACACACGCACGCACACACACGCACGCACGCACGCACACATGCACACACGCACACGCATGCGCACAAACTCCACGACCAAGTCGATGAGCCACGCCCAGGCGATCGATGTCCAGAGACCCGCCTAAACTCGTTCATTACGCACTCGCACCTTTCACCTGACCTTGTGACTTGGCTACCAGTTTGTCACAAAACACGACGATTCCAGCTCAGCACAGCATTTCAAAACAAACCAATTAATTAATTTAAAAAGCCAAGTAAACCAGGCAGAGACCCGTGGAATGAAGAAGGAAACAGAACTGGGAAAATGGACAGAAACGGGAGACGGGGGAATTTTACCAAGCCGTGGTGAGAGAGCGGCAGGACTGCGGCTAAACCGTCGGCAAACCGTCGCCGCGGACGACAGAAGCTTGGGGAAGAGGAGGGGGGACCGGGCAGAAGCTCGGGGAAGGGGGGGGGGGGGGACCGGGCAGAAGCTCGGGAAGGGGGGGGGGGGGGGGGACCGGGCAGCTCGGAGGAACAGTTGGCGACTCTCCGCCCGTCCCAGAGTTATGGCAGGAGCTCGGTGACCCCGCCGTCCGGCGACGCTGGCCAGCGGGGGGCGCCATATGGCTCGCAGAGAGCCGCCAAGTCCCGCGCCGGTGACTAACGGGGCCCCGTAATCCCAATTAATACACCCCCCCCCCACCCCCCCGCACCCGGCCGCTCGGAAACAAACACGCGTCGCGTGACATCATCACAGGACGTCACGAGAGCCCAATCACTCCCCAGCGGACAGAGCGAGGAGAAACAGTTACGGGAGAAAAGCGTTTAAAAATGCGCCCTCGCCACACTCACATGACCCCCGCCCCCCCACCCCCAGCAGGAAGTGCTCTGTGTGGAGGAAGCGGATCACTGGATTGGTTAATGAGAAACCATGGAGATGGCGCTCAGATGTCCACTAAATTTTAAGCAGGCCGGCCGACGCAGCGCAAAGCATCACGTCAGACATGCAGTGAACACGAAGTGAAAAAAAAAAACGGGTCTTAAAATGACTTTCAACGCACTAAAAATGTATTCAATTGGCTGTTCACTTAACCCCAAAAGACTCTGAGTGCGAGCAAGTTTTTGCAAATCAGCTTCAACTGAAATTCGACCGAAAATGAGCTTCGCTGCTCAAACCTGGGATGCGGTAAGGTTAACTGGTCAAGTTAACCGCCGGTCTCCAAATAATGCCCCTTCACCCGAGCACGCAGCTACACTCACTTTCCCCACTCGCGTTTTCATATTCAGGAATATTAAACCAGACCATTAGCATAGCACGGTGCGAAATCCGCCTCACTAAGCATTATTTTCCACAACCGACGCTACCGCTAACTATTCTCTTTAGCCTCCAGCAAACCCACGGGCTAAAGCTCACTTCCATTCATTTCCCAGTGTATAAATTCAAATGAGAGTTTCATCTGAACCCTGTTATGCATTAATACCTGCCAGCCGCCGTTTGCATTATCATGTATCGAGGCTTCCTGGGCCCGTTTCGTGATAAGAGCGGTGACGGCCGTGGCGGGGCTTCAAGCCGAGCGTCCCGTACGAACAGACACGTGTTCCGAGGCGATCTGCGCGCACAGGCGGGCCTCCGATAGCAGGGCGGGACGGCCGCGTTTCGGGGGGGGGGCGTCGGCGAAGATCTTCTGCCAGCCAGCGACACGGTGTCATTACACAGCCGACTGCCCCAGACCAGGCGGGGTTTTATCAGAGGGAGAAGAGAGGAGAGGAGAGGGGAGGGAGAGAGACAGAGGGGGGGGGGGGAGAGCCGGTAGACGCAGGGTCACTTCCTGCTTTCGCTCAAAAGACTGCCCTGAAACCTGGTGGGGGGGTCTGGAGGTCTGGGGGGTCAGGGGGGGCTCTGGTGTTAACGGCACCACGCTTGTAAGGGCGGGGAGGGAGGGGGGAGGGGGAACACGCGGAGCACAGAGAGAGTGGCCCCAGAATGCAGCGGTACAGTACGCTGCGGTACAGGCCCGGTCCTCTGGTTATTTATACGCAGCGGCGAAGGGAGAGGGCAACCCGCCCATGAATCAGACGAGCGCCCGGGAGGTGGGGGGGCGTGGGGGCGGGGGGGGGGCAGCCCGCCGTATTTCTCCCGCCGTACACACATAAGAGCCGCGCGTATTCATCACCCGACAGAGCCTAGCGCGCCGCTAACCGCTCCTCATCTGCCCCTCGCCCCCAAATCACTCTTCTTCCTCACTGCTTCTGTGGAGGAGTAATAAGCAGCCGTCCTCCAGGGGGGGTGAGTCCCACAGCACCAGCAGCCCGGGCATCTGTCAGATCCACACACATGCACACACGCACGCACGCACGCACGTACACACACACACACACACACACACACACACACACACAAACCAAACACACCCCAAAGGTGCGGCCTCCACAGCCTGATGGGTCCTGAGGAGCTCTGTTCCTGTGACACTGAGGCGCGTTAGAGCTCAGAAACGAGCGGCTGTGAGGAGCAGAATAATTAAGGTGTCTCACACACGCCCGGCAGCTGTTTTACCCGATTATTCCTTCATTCCCTTTCCTCCCCTCCGCTCGGGAAGAAAGGGAGGCCCATTAAGTTCTGAGAACGGGAGACATTAGCATCTCCAGCCCAGGCCATTCAGCTCTCGAGCGCCAGCGAACGAGAGAGTGAGAGAGTGAGAGAGAGAGAGAGAGAGTGAGAGAGAGAGAGAGAGAGAGAGAGAGAGAGAGAGAGAACAGAAAGAAGAAGGGGGGAAAAAAAAAAAGAGAAATCTTTTCTGACAGGGTAACACACCCTGGATGTGAGGACCGGGGAGAAAACCCAGGCCGTCCACCTGCAAGGGCGCAGGACGGACGCAGCGGGAAACCAAACCAAACCAAACCAAACCAAACGCACGGAGTCCGGGCGCGGGGAACAGGAAGCGACCAGGAGCCCTGACGTTCGCAAGCGAACAGAGAGCCGGCCAGCGCTCGTGTTCCTCTTCCACGCGTCCCGCGAGCGCGCCGCCAAAACCCTCGCCGGTGACCGATGTGATTTAAGGACTTCCGCGGGCTCCAGGAGGCAGCTGGGAAACACACACCACCACCGAGGCCCAAGCAGCCATGTTTGATCGTCCCATTCCCCTCTTCTTCATCTTCTTCAGTTTCTTCTCCCCCCCCCCCCCCCCCCCTTAAAGCGAAACAACACAGAGCGATTACGCGGACGTCTGGCCCGCGCACCTCGGCCAACCCCGCGCAGCACATGAGTCTGCTATCCCGGCCAATCAGCAATCAGACCTCTTTTCTAATGGCTCATCATCTCCGTACATAGTAGCACGGTGCCCCCCCCCTCCACAGTGTGGAGAGCAGATTAGGAAACGAGAGGAATCGGGTCCGGCGCCAGGCGGAGGGGGGCAAACGCGCGAGCAGATGACCTGCGTCGTGAGGACGTCCCAGTCCTGCGATTATCACCCTACCAGTTTCCCCCCCCCCCGCCCCCCCCATGCAGGGTGCTAATCGCAGGCGAGGAGGCGTAACAAATCCCAAAAAGGGTCCTTATCTCCCCACTGCAACGTACGCGCTCACACGCAATTAATAACACAAACCCAAACGGCTGAGCGCTTCATATTTCGGGGGGGGGGGGGGGTTCATTAGAAGTCGGTAAAAATTTGTCTGCCGTCGCTTTTTTTTCTTTCCGCCGCAGGAAATCGGTTTTATTTCGGGAGGCGTCGGGCGTGGTGGGGGGGTGGGAAGAGAAGACGGATGGACGGCGTTTCTATATTTGCTTCTCAGATCACGGTAACGCGCGTGTGTGTGTGTGTGTGCGCGTGCGTTACCGGGGTTACGGCGGCAGATCCGCTCCGACGGCGAACCCGGGGACGTAACTGACTTCGGCCGCGCCGGAGTGAAGCTTGGCGCTGGTGGGGGGCTGGGGCCCAAATCGCGGGCTTTAATTACGGCGTGTGCAGGCGGCACACCCTGAGGTGAGCGTGGAGGATCGGCCATTTTTCTTTCCCCCCCCCCCACCTTCCCTCGTGAAGCAAAAACACAGAGGAGGCTGAAATGATCCTGGGCAGAAAGTGCTCCCACCTGTCGGATGTTATATTTCTCAGTCTACAGGTGTGTGTGTGTGTACATGTACGTGTGTGTGTGTTTCTGTGTGTGTTTGTGTGTGTTCATGAACAGCACTGTTAGTCCTGAACCGCCCACACTGTGTCATCAAAAGCGACTCACACAGCAAAGACTTATTTGTACAGAGTGGCTCTTTTAAAGTAACTCAGACTGACCACTTTGCCAAAGGGAAGAATTGCAGTGTCTCCTGCAGAACCTTGAATCTACAGCCTTCCGGAGTGCAGAAGTTATTCCCGGACCAGAGCGAAGGACCACGGCCTGAAATGAAAATGGCGCACGTCGCGTACGCCCACGAGCTTCCTGCACAATCTCTCCCAATCGCAGAGCGCGGCCCACCAGCAGCCAGCCAATGAGAGGCCACCGCATCGCCGCCGCCGCTTCCCCATAAAGCCTGATCCTGACCGTATGAAAATCGCACATTAAGGAGAGGAGAGCTGCAGAGGCCAGGCCAGCCTATAGAAAGAACAGGCGAAGATGCCGCAGGCAGTAAAGACGGCAGGCGGTCAGGTGGACACAGAACATGAGAGTCCTCCTCCTCCTCACGTCCAAATAAAGAGCCCGGTAGGTCACATGCTCAGCGCCCCCTACTCCCACTGCCCTGCAGGCATGTGCAGCGCGATCATCATCATTACCGGCATCATCGCCTTCATCGTTAACATCATCATCCTCATCACCATCCTCATTATGCCTTTGACCTTTGCCTGCGCCGTGCCTGTATTCATACAGTGTGGTATTGACTGATGAGATTCAGATGTAGCTCCACTGGAGGAGTGAACCTGAAGCAACCCAGTTTCCGTGAGCTCTCCAGCATCACGACCCTGATAACCTCAAGTCTATGTGAGATTGGGGGGTGGGGGGGGGCTGTGTGAGATCAGTCATACACGAGATTGGGGGGGGGGTGCTGGTAACTGCCCCAGTAACTGCCCCGGTGACAGAGAACACGAAGGAGAGCGAACGCGAGCAGGTTTCAGAACTCCAACGCAGCGTGAGGATACACATTTAGGTGATTATTCATTACTAAGAGGCCGTCCCATGGGTCCCTGACCTCAACACGATTACCCCTACACCCCCCACCCCAACGCACCGCACCACCTCCGTCTCTAAAACTGCCCCGGGTGTTCAGCCCCCCCCCGTGGGGCAGCCTAACCTCGCCGAACCCACGAGAATTCGGTTTCCCTCTCTCCCAGCCGTCTAACGCCAAGCCGCTCTTCCTGTTTGCACCGCACAGCCTCGTAAAGGGCATGACTGAGGGCTCTTTCTGTGCCTGAGACACTCCACCGGCCACCGGCCTGCATCTGACTCAGGGACATGCTGAAGGTTTACACGTTAATTAAAACGTATATTTTCCTATATAAACACATTTTTCCCCATTGTAAATGATTACCTGCCCCCCCCCCAAAAATACAAAATTCTAAATGAAAAAAGACTGATTTCCATTGGCACTAATGGGAAATACTCTATGGCTCTTATTTCTGACAGAAACGTACCGGTTCAGCTGAACAGAACTCGCAGAGCACCAGCACCAGCCTTTTTTTCTCCCTTTTCCCTAAATCACTTCTGGTTGCTATGGCACCCTCCTACTATCCTTCCCACCTGCCTGCTCTCCAATTTTATCCCTATTTTACATCAGCAGGTAAAGATTACATCTTTCTATCGCTCAAATGAACAGAACACTGGCACGGAATAAAAGCCACAAGAAATTACAAAACCAATTTCGACTGAACTGCATCTTGAATATTTACTGAGTGGCATTTCAGTTGTGTGATAGACCGACAGTATAAAGCTTCTATTGAGGAGCCTAGAACACAGACATGAAACAAAAACACGATATAATTCACATGAGAGAGGGACAAACCCGCCCGCATACCTTGTTAGACACCAGATGAGCTAAGTTACAGCTACATCATCTGGGTTACAGACTAGCAGTCGGCCAGATGCGAAAGCCCTAATGCTGTATTACTGCACTGCAACGACGCTACGATACCTGTGTTTCAGACATTATACGCAGACCATAACCGTTTAGACGTTAATGGCTTGTTTAATAGGTTCAGGAGAGCCATGCAGATATGAGGAGTAGCTTTCTCTCCATTATCGCGAAGAGCACTTTAGCCGCGGCGGGCTAAGTGCGGGAGCGCTACGCTGCGTCAGCCGCCCTGCAAGCGAAGCGTCCGGCGCCGTCCTTCAAACGTCCGCGAGACCGCGGTCGGCCCGGCGACTCTTTCCGCTGATCGCACGGCCGCGCTCGAGTCGCGGCAGTTAGCGGCGACATGAAAGCAAATTCGGGGGTTTGATTCAATCGCCGCTGAATTTCAAAATGTCCGCCGACTCATCGGTGATTCACTGCCGCCTCACACGGGCACCGGTGGCTCGGCAGTAAAGCATTATCTTTGTGCGCAGTTCACATGTTTAGTGCAAATCGATACGAGGCTCGGTATAACCATAATAAACCACAAGCAAGCCTTAAGATTGACAGTTAGAGAGCTACCCCCCCCCCCCCCCCCCCCCCCCGATATCAACCCACTGCCCACAACACCAGCCCAGCCTGCTACACCATATCTCCTCTTTATAACTCCTCTCCTCTCCTAGGCTTGTCAACCGAACAGCAGCACATAAAGGAATAGTCATAGGGAGATGAGATGACATTACATGCTATAGTAATTATGCACTGATAAGTGCAAGTAAAAATTAATAATTTTACAGTAAAATACTGGTAACTGGGTTGCCAGAACTTTAATACCGCTCAATAATGACAATCATTTGTTAAGCAAATGGTAGCAGGGTGCACGATATGTTCAACAAATGTTGAAAGTATGACAATGCTTCACCATAAATAGTGTGATTATTTAGGATCTCAGCCATTTACAGCTTCGTATCTTCGCTGTTTTACAGACTTTTACTGTAAAATTCACAGATTTTTTTTTTTTTTTTACAGTGGATGTAATTTGTTCTGACTAGGAACGGCAGCCCAATCGGCTAGCCGCTGGTCGTTTCAAAACTCCACACTGAACGCTACGCACCCCCTTGCAGCGCTGGCCTGCTCTTATCTGGGGTGAATCCCATTTCTCTGAGCTCTGCGGTGCAGTTTACATTAAGAGCATATTTATGACAATCCACCCACCCCCCCCACCCCCATCACTCACTTATCCCACACACGCCCGTCCTGTACATCAGCATTCACCGTAATTTGGGGCGGGGTGGCTGCGGGGAGGTCACGCGGTCGATAGGACTATCAGCGGAATTAAAAGCGCGGTTGGCCTCAGCTCTGAGCGCAGTAAGAGCGCGTAGCG
This sequence comes from Anguilla rostrata, assembly GCF_018555375.3. Taxonomy (NCBI): domain Eukaryota; kingdom Metazoa; phylum Chordata; class Actinopteri; order Anguilliformes; family Anguillidae; genus Anguilla; species Anguilla rostrata. Next base: position 67,334,381 of record NC_057935.1, on the reverse strand, counting down.
GCCTGAGGCTGGGCTCTAAAGGGGGAGGGCGTGGCCCGTTCCGGACGACACGCGAGCCGGGACCTCTTCGGAGTGCGCATGAGGGTGCCCCCGCCCAAAAAGAGAGGGGTGTTGGGGTGCAGCGTTTGGACTGACCGTCTGCGAGACGTGCATGGAAGCATCCCTGTTCACAGACACGCACTGAGACTGTATGCATGTCTGAACAAGACTGCCTCACTACCACCCTGCGACACATTCCCTTCTCAGCCTCCTTAATAAAGATTTGGGCTCTAAGTATTAACAGTTTTCTTTAAAAAATATATATATATTTTTTTTTTTAATAGTTAAGATAAAAGTCATTAAAGTGCTCTAATTGGGCGGCAGAAATGGGCGAGGAGGGCGTGTTAAATCATCTTTAGGTCCCCGAGCAGCTCTCCCCATCTCCTCCAGACCACGTTGCCTGGAAACCGGATAAATGGCAAATCTATTTTAATATCCTTTCATATCTTTTCCAAATGTATTATTTAAACATTTAATATTCCCTTAAATTCAATCGCCCTCTGGATTGTTTAGACCCAGTTTCTTATTGCCTGGCTGGACTGAGCCGGCCCAATATAGGCCTCCCTCCCTCCCTCCCTCCCTCCCTCCCTCTCCCTCTCTCTCTCTCCATCCCTCTCTCTGCCTCCCTCCCTCTCTCTCTCTGCCTCCCTGCCTCTCTCTCTGCCCCTCTCTCTCTGCCTCTCTCTCTCTCTCTCTCTCTCTCTCTCTCTCCCTCTCCTCCTCTCCCTCCCTCTCTCTCTCCTCTCCTCTCTCTCTCTCCCCCTCTCTCTCTCTCTCTCTCTCTCTCTCTCTCCGGCCGCGGCTGCAATCAAACCTTACCTGGGGGCGTCTGGGAAAATGTGAACCGCCAGGCAGATGAGATATACTTCCCACTAAAACGCGTCCGGTAATATGGCAGTAATATTGAAAAAGCCATCAATAAAACATACGCTCTGCACTTATTCACCTCGCATTTAAATTCTTTGGGGTCTTTAGGAGCCTTTCTGGCGAAACGGGGCAGTGATTTTCGTCCTCGGCCTGATATCGGAGAGTTTTTTTTCGGCAGGGTGTTTATGTCTCGGGATATAGCGAGCCTGGGGTTCTTCGCCTCTCCGTGACCAATCCTCTCTCCGGGCTTCAGGTTCCCTCGGTAACCCGCCCGGCACCGGGGGGGGGGGGAAACCGGGCCCGAATAAAAGCGGCAGACCTGCCACCGGTGATGAAGAGGAGCGGCCGGAAGGCAGAGAGGGAGTAATTAGGACGTCTCCTCTTCCTCTCCTCCGCAGCCGCCGGCCTCCGGAACCTTAACTCGCCCATCCCTCTCTCCGCCACGCGCGCCCGCCGTTGCCATGACGAGCGCCGGGGGGGGGGAGGAAACGGGGTAATTCGAGCTCCCGAGTGACCATCCGCAGGGCCCGGTAACGCTCCAGACAGAAAAGGCGGCATTACACAGGCAGCCCGGTTCCACCGTGACCGGGGCGGGGGGGGGGGGTTGGGTGGGGGCAGGGAGTTTGTTTTTGTCTGGGCCGACACCCTAACTTCTCCTTTACCGCTGTCAGGCTCGGGGAGGACACGTCCCCCGTAACCACGGCGGCGAGTCCCGGATCGATCCAGGCCTCCGGTGAATTAAAACGGGGGGGGGGGGGGGAGGCTGAAACCGCTCGGAGCCTGATGTGCGAAACCACCCCCCCAGCCCCCTCCCCCCACTCCACCCCGCCTCGCTCGGGTCAGAGAGTGGGAGTGCAGGGAGGAGGAGGACATCCTTCAAGGGGGAGGTGACGGGAGGTGAGGCTTTTAATTAGGGCTGTGATTGGGCCTAATGAAGTGGAAGTGCTGGAGCACTGTTTAAGCTCACAGACAGTCTGAGACATCACCCCTCACCTACCCCCCCCCCGAGCGGCCGGGCCTCCTCCAGCGCACCGCTAAGGCTCATGGGCCGGCGCGCGTAGATGCCGGGTCTGTCCGAGGCCCAGCCAATTAAAGCAGCCCGGGCGAAACGGCTGCGTCTCCAGCGCCATGGCGACGGGGTAACGCTGTTAATGTATGTAAATCCACCTGACGCCATATCCCCCCCCCGCCCCCGCCGGGAGACAGGCAGTTTTATTTTTGAAAAATTCAGTTAAAAAAAAAAAAAAAGGCTCTCTAAACGCTCCAGTCTATATGTCAAGAATTTGTACATGTGAACAACCCGAGAAGCCTTTTCACACACACACACACACACACACACGTTTTTTCAAATGCAAATGGTGTTCTTGAGAGGTACCGACTTAAATACCTATCTCAGAAGTCAACGGCGTCTAACAGAAGCAGATGTGTAATTTAAAATCAGCCCTCCAGCTTCTGAATTCCCTTCAAAGCGTTGGGGGAGAAGCGTGCGGTGAAATCTGACAAGGTCTAACAGACGGGCAATTTGGGCGCCTTCCCCCTCCTACCGTATTCAAACCAAACGCGTTCATTACGCCCATTAATTCATATAATAGCATCTTATGCGAAATTTTTTTTTTTAAATATATAAATTTATTTTCTTTTTATTTTTTTAAGTGGGAACGGCACAAACGGCGCAGCTTCCTGACTGGAGGAGTCTGAAAGGACGCAGGTGTCACACCCCCCCCCCCCGATCGAGGAGGAGAGATCATAAAGAGCCTCGCTTCTGCGTTTCATTCAGTCCCCCAATTAACCCCGCGATCCCGCCCCCCCACCCCCCACCCCCAGCCCCGCCCGCCTCACGCACACCACACACACGCACACACACACACACACACACACGCACACACAGGCCCAGCAGCTGAGCGGCGCACACGCGTGTGCCTTTAGCATGATGCGGGTCATTAGCGGGGAGACGCGCACACGCCAGCGCCCAGCGTGCGCTCAGTCTGCCGGGGACACGGTGCCCCGCCCTCCCGCCTCCTGCGTTTCTGCTGTTCTTTAGGCACACAGGCTGCTAGTGTCAGCCACGTTCCCCCTCTCATTCCCCCTCTCATTCCTCTTCTCATTCCCCCTCTCCACTCCAACACCATGCAGCTGGCTGGAGCCTTTTTTTAGATAAGTACATAAAAAAAGAAAGAAATGCTCTTCCTTATTGGCCTTATCTTTGTCAGCTTGTATGCGTCTCATTTTTAAAATGAAAACTCTGAACCTAAGAGCTGCAGTTTATAGTGCAAACTGGAAAGCCGGCAAAAGGTTATATATGTGAAGGGGACATGTGGTATGGAACCTGGAAGGGGATATGTGGTATGGAACCTGGAAGGGGATATGTGGTATGGAACCTGGAAGGGGATATAAGTGTATGGAACCTGGAAGGGGATATGTGGTATGGAACCTGGAAGGGGATATGTGGTATGGAACCTGGAAGGGGATATAAGTGTATGGAACCTGGAAGGGGATATGTGGTATGGAACTGGAAGGGGATATGTGTATAGGAACCTGGAAGGGGATATAGGGGTATGGAACCTGGAAGGGGATATATGTGCATGAAAGCTGGAAGGGGATATATGTGTATGAAATCTGGAAGGGGATACATGTGTATGGAAGCTTGATGGGGATATATGACAGATGGAAGCTGGAAGGGGATATGTGGTATGGAACCTGGAAGGGGATATATGTGTATGGAACCTGGAAGGGGATATGTGGTATGGAACCTGGAAGGGGATATATGTGTATGAAAGCTGGAAGGGGATATATGTGTATGAAATCTGGAAGGGGATATGTGGTATGGAAGCTGGAAGGGGATATGTGTGTATGAAAGCTGGAAGGGGAAATGTGGTATGGAACCTGGAAGGGGATATGTGGTATGGAAGCTGGAAGGGGATATGTGGTATGGAAGCTGGAAGGGGATATGTGGTATGGAACCTGGAAGGGGATATGTGTGTATGAAATCTGGAAGGGGATATATGTGTATGAAAGCTGGAAGGGGACATATTATGTATGGAACCTAGAAGCAGCTGAGGATGAGAACATGAACAGAGGAAGAAAAAGAAAGAGAGATACGCAATCACAGACATCTAAGCAGGAGAGGTTTACGGGGTCTGTGGAGTGTGCTATTAATTAGCACGCTAATGTGCATGTTTACACACGTCTGAGTCATCATCAACCCAATAAAGGGATTTAATACACGTCCCTTCTCTTTTGCTGATCGCACACGCATTGGGAGAGCTGATCTTAATGAGGTGGGGATGAGCGGTCTGTTCGATGCGAGGCAGCAAGTCCACCGCTCTTCCAGGTGAGCCACCTGCTCTCCCTCCCCCTCAGGACAGCGTTTCGCAGATTCGCCCGAAAAGCGTTAAGTAAAGAGAAATGGCGGCTCCTGCCCTGTCTCAGAGCCCGGCGGCCATGTTCTCCGTCTGTGACAGGGAGCTGGACGGGTCAGCCGCTGGCTCTCCGCTCTTCCCCTTCCTCCGTGCCAGCGCGCGCGCTAACGGGCTAACGGGCTGCCGGCTCCTCCGCCGTCTGTCAGACACGGCGGGAATAATGGCCCCGCCGCGGGGCGCGACCGCCATCTGTCAGCGGAAGGCCGGGGTGAGCAGAGCCGCGTCAGGACGGGACGGGACGGGACGGGACGGGGCTGGGCGGGGCTGGGCAAGGCGGGGCGGGGCGGGGCGGGGCAAAGAGGAGAGGGGCAGGCCGGGACGGCACAGGATGGGATGGGGCGGGGCTAGGCGGGCCAATCGAACGCGGGACGAAACTCAATGCCCACCCGGGTTTCACAGCCCTACACCGCCATCTCACTGGATCACATAAACTGTACCGCAGGAAGCATTTACATTTACATCACATCCTTCAATGACATCGTCTGACCGACTGCAGCACTGATGTTAATGTGAAAACTGGACAGGCCCCGAATGCAGCTGGATCAGACTGGGCAATGTCAGACTGCAGGAGTCTCACCCTTCCTTCGGCTCACTGCAGAAGGCAGAAAGCCTCTCCCCCATTCAGCTGAATCACACTGCTCCGCTCATATCACTGTGTGCTGCTTGCTTTAGCATCAGGCTAGCTGCCCAGTATTCAGCAGGTCAGAGGAAGGTAACGAGGACACAATGCTGGTAAATTCAAGTCAGCCCCCCCCCCCCCCTCAAACACTGCCACACCTAGTATTTCCGCAACCTTCGACCGCCACGCAGCTTATTTTTCATTAGACCACCCTGCTCTCCGGCCAAGGCAGCTAGCAAGATGTCCGTTTTCCTGCCTTGGTCATATTCGCCGCCTGCTGGTAAATGTTCTCCCCTCTTTCAAAAAGCACGACGTGAAAACTGCAGTAAAGCCAACGACCGTTTCTGAGGCTGAAAAAAAAACAAAAAAACAGCCTCATCCGGATTTAAAAAAGCCCTGGAACTCAAACGACTCCGCGTCCCGCTCCGCGTTCCAAAATCCCGACCGCTCCAGAGGTCAGAGACGTCGGCCGGTCGGGGAGATTTTCCGATTTCTCTCTCGTGTTTACCTCCGGGCCCTCGGCGGGGCGGCGGGGAGCGGGGGGCCGCAGCCCGTCCGCGGGAAGAGCGCGGTGTCGGCCGTTACCGCCAGCCGGCCGGCTCCTCCCCCGTCCGGTAACGAGGGCGCCGAGAGCGCGTCTATTTTTCCTCCCTCCGTCGCCCGCGGCGACGAACCCATGGCGCAGTCTGTTTAATTGTGCTCTTCACACTCGGTTTAATGTGCGCGACTCCGCATATGTTAGCATTTAAATCAATTTCCAGCTCCATAAAGGGGCGAAATGAACCGCGTTTATAAAACAATAAAAACCCGTCGGAGTTGGGATATGTAATTATTATACCCGCCCGCCCGCCGCCACGCGTTCTTCACCGTGCTCTTCATCGCACTCTTCCTCTCCCGGACGTCCTCCGGAGATGCTAACGGCGCTCGCTAGCGCGCCGAGCCCTGATTGGAGGAGGGCGCTAACAGGTGCGCGCGCGCGCGCGCGCGACGGCGAATCGGTGTCTACCTTGTAGCGACAGCAGGGCCCCTCTCTCGGCCGCGAGCGCCGTTCGCGGTTCGCTGGTACGAGACGACCCGCCGCCGGCAGCCGCTAATTTGGACAGAAGCCGGCGACGCCCTCTCTGCCCTCCCCCCCCTCCCCCCATCGCACCCGGCTGTGGCTCTCGGCAAATTACCGACCAGGCCGGTTAGTCGGCTAGCTTAGCCTCACGCTAGCTCCACGTATCCTTTCCCCCAGCCAGGAAAGGCAAGCAAGCCTGAAGCAGCATTACACACCCCCATCACTGTTGACCTGCCTACATAACAGCAACAACACCGACAGCACAGCACAGCACAGCACAGCACAGCACAGCACAACACAGCGGAAACAACAACAACAGCACAGCACAGCACACAGCACAGGAAGACAAAACAACAAACCGGCAACACAGCACAGCACAGCAACACAGCGCAAAAACACAACGCAACAGACAGCACAACATAACGGCAACAACAGCACAGCACAGCACATCAACAGACCACAGGCCATTCAGCCCAACAATGCTCGCCATTTTCCTGACTAAATCAGTGCTCTGATTACCTACAGACTAGACAGCATCCAACACCGTATCAAGCCTAGTCTAGAAAATCCCCCAGAGTTCCTGCCTCTACTACAGGCTATTCCACACATTGGCTACTCTCTGCGTGGGAAAAAAAAATCTTCCTGATGTCTGGAACGGAATTGACCTATTGCTAATATCACGTCCCCTCGCTCTAACGAACAGAACTCAGGCTGAAGGGCATGTAGGGCTCGAGGGCAGCGAGCTTCACCAGGGGGAGGGACTCCGCTCTTCTGCCGCTCAGTGTGACCAATCGCGTCACAGGCTTCAGCGCCTCATATCCACCCAGGTGTGTGGGGACCTGCAGGCATCTGCTCCTCCAGTGGAGTCATACTGTTCACAGGCTACGCTAACCGTGTTTCTCCTCCAGCACGGGGCCGTATGGAGTCCAGTCCAGTGGACACACAAAGCTTTAGGAACATATTTTTTTTACTGTCGGTTGTCATATCGAGTCAACAAAATTCATCACGTCTGGAAAATCCAGACAGAGCCGTACTGGGGCCAGAGGCCTCGTACAGGTAATGGGGGGGAGAGAAAGGAGGGGAGGGGGGAAACTGAGTTTTAGGGGCCCAAATCTACCACTTAACACAGCGGTGTCTGGCACAGGCGCGCACAGAAACTCGCAGACAAAGAGGCGCAAAACAACAAAAGATTAGGCCTTTCTAAAGAAGCCGCTCGGCTGAAAGTGCAGTGAATTTAACTCCGTTTGCTAAACGTACAATCACAGCTAGCTCGCCCCCCCCCCCCCCACCAGTCCCCCCCCCCCAGCTTCCCTTTGTTCTCACGCCTCCCCGGCTTTCTTAAGAACACGCCGCCGCCGCGCTCTCCATCTTAAACGCGCCTTTCAGAGCTCTTCCCGAATCGATCTCGAATCCCGGCTGCGTGGCGGGAGCCCCGCGAATCGCGCTAGCAGATGGTTTAGCCCCCGCCAGGGCTCCGCGCGCAAATGGCGGAGAAAAACAAAAAAAAGCTCGTCAGAGGAGGAGCGGCGGCCGCATTGTTCCGCTCCGCCGCGCTCCGAACGGGGAGAGGAACCCGAGCGCCTCTCGCGCGTCGCAAATTAAAACCCGAAACAACGCGGTGAATTAGCGCGCTGAAATTAAATTACCCCCCACCCCAATATTATTGTCTGTTGTTACCGTGGCATTCCCGCCAGGTGTTCACAGCTGTAAGCGAGGATCGCTGCGGAACGTTGCGGCTCAGTCGGAACCTGTTCCCCCGCTCCCTCGCTAACGTGCTAACGTTCGGGAATTTTTCCGCCTTGCTCGCTCGCTCGGACGGACGGACGGACGGACGGACAGACGGACGGTGTCATCGAGCGCCTTTACGCGCGTGGCGCGGGGTTCTTCAGCCTCGGTTTTAAATCACGGGGTAACGGAGATGACCCCCCCCCTTCGGCGGGGGTTCGCGGTAAAAGCGCCGCCGAGCGTCCGCCTCGCTCCATTAGCCGCTAACGAGCGGCGTGATTTAAAACTTGACACAATCAGACGGAATGGCTCCGGCTTCTGATCCCCCCCATGCCCCCCTCCCCCCCCCCCCGGGGTCATAGGAGAGGGGTCGCCCGCTACGCCGCCGCCACCGCCGCCGATGGATAATTAATCTTACGGAATGCGCGGTTCGCCGACGGCGTCACCCCGGCTTCCAGGTCTATCGCTGTCAAATGTAAATACAACGCCGCGCACAGCTCAGAACGCACTGCCCATCCTCCCCATTAGCGTGACTTTATCACAGCGAAGAGGGAAAGATGGGAAATTTAATGGACCCGCGGCTGGCGTAAGGTCCCCCAGTAGCCGTGATGTCACCGAAACCTCAGCCGCTTATGGGTGGACAAGGACAAGGACGGGGAGAGGCAAGGTTGGGCCGTGTCTAATATGTACGTCCATCTCACTGCATGAGCAGAGGCTACGGCAGTCAATACACAGACCCCCCACAGGAAGACTCACATGGGGGGGGGGTTATTGACTGCACGCCTTTACCAGCAGTAGTTAGTATCAGGCCACCGTTTTATTCATAAAACAATAACCATGAAAATAACTTGTCAAGATGATTTGTCCTGCTTGACATATTGATTAACCCTGGAGCTCAAGGATAACAGACAACTGCAATGAATCATGATAATTACAGAGCGCCACTCGGGCTCACTTTAAACATGCCTCTCCGGAGAGCTGCCGAGCCCAGCACTGCCTGCTGTTTGACTAAATATGTTGTGTGTGTGTGCGTGTGTGTGTGTGTGTACAGTAAACCATACCATGGCTTCCTGTTTTACTAAACTGGTTGTGTGTGTGTGTGTGTGTGTGTACAGTAAACCATACCATGGCTTCCTGTTTTACTAAACTGGTTGTGTGTGTGTGTGTGTGTGTGTGTGTACAGTAGACCGTACCATGGCTTCCTGTTTTACTGAACTGGTTGTGTGTGTGTGTGTTACGAACCATCGTTCTTTTAAGGTTGTGTGTGTGTGGTGTTACAGTAAACCATACCATGGCTTCCTGTTTTACTAAACTGGTTGTGTGTGTGTGTGTGTGTGTGTACAGTAGACCGTACCACTGCTTCGTTTTACTAAACTGTATGTGGTGTGGTGTGTGTACAGTAGACCGTACCATGGCTTCCTGTTTTACCGAACTGGTTGTGTGTATGTGCGTACAGTAGAGTGTACCATAACTTGCCTACAGTAGTGTACCAATACATAAAAATAAATAAATATAATTAATAATACAGAAGACACATAGCAGAAAGCTTTACATCATGCAATTCATCACAAGCTACAGGCGTACCCTACTTAGCCAGAGCAGGTTCAATGCAACAGCACGGACCTAGCTCGTAACACACTAAATGTCCAATTACAGAGACAGTAACTATTCATGCACCCAATCCTGCAGCTTACACAAGAGGTCTCATTTACGGAGTAGATTATTTAAGGGGGTGCTCTCAAGAGTGAAGCATATTCTGATAACCTTCACTTCTTCCTTTTTCAAAGAGCACACTTACCTAGCCAACTACACAATAGATTAGAAAACCACAGTTTACATGAGAAACACTGACTCTGTCTAAAATAAAACAGAAATCACAGAGCCGTTATTAATTCAGTAAGAGTAATTCAGAAAATCGTTATGAATTTGTGGAAGCGCAGCCAATGGCCAAACATAATTGGCACCTGCGTTTAAAAAGCTGTGGGAGTTATTTAAACTGTTCTGCTTGATCTCTGCAAACGTATCCAAGCGTATCGCAGCTCCTGTGCATGCTGTTGCTAAGGTGAGTGCACTGTATCCTAGCACACCGCAGCTCCTGTGCATGTTGGTGCAGCCAGCACCATATCCTAGCGTACCGCAGCTCCGGTGCATGCTGGTGCTAAGCTAGCAGCAGCATACCCTAGCATACCGCAGCTCCGGTGCATGCTGGTGCTAAGCTAGCAGCAGCATACCCTAGCATACTGCAGCTCCTGTGCATGCTGGTGCTAAGCTAGCAGCAGCATACCCTAGCATACTGCAGCTCCGGTGCGTGCTGGTGCTAAGCTAGCAGCAGCATACCCTAGCATACTGCAGCTCCGTGCAGTGCTGGTGCTAAGCTAGCAGCAGCATACCCTAGCATACTGCAGCTCCTGTGCATGCTGGTGCTAAGCTAGCAGCAGCATACCTAGCATACCGCAGCTCCGGTGCATGTTGGTGCTAAGCTAGCAGCAGCATACCCTAGCATACTGCAGCTCCTGTGCATGCTGGTGCTAAGCTAGCAGCAGCATACCCTAGCATACCGCAGCTCCGGTGCATGTTGGTGCTAAGCTAGCAGCAGCATACCCTAGCATACTGCAGCTCCGGTGCATGCTGGTGCTAAGCTAGCAGCAGCATACCCTAGCATACTGCAGCTCCTGTGCATGCTGGTGCTAAGCTAGCAGCAGCATACCCTAGCATACTGCAGCTCCTGTGCATGCTGGTGCTAAGCTAGCAGCAGCATACCCTAGCATACTGAAGCTCCTGTGCATGCTGGTGCTAAGCTAGCAGCAGCATACCCTAGCATACTGAAGCTCCTGTGCATGCTGGTGCTAAGCTAGCAGCAGCATACCCTAGCATACCGCAGCTCCTGTGCATGTTGGTGCTAAGCTAGCAGCAGCATACCCTAGCATACTGCAGCTCCGGTGCATGCTAGTGCTAAGCTAGCAGCAGCAGCATACCCTAGCATACTGAAGCTCCTGTGCATGCTGGTGCTAAGCTAGCAGCAGCATACCCTAGCATACTGCAGCTCCTGTGCATGCTGGTGCTAAGCTAGCAGCAGCATACCCTAGCATACTGCAGCTCCTGTGCATGCTGGTGCTAAGCTAGCAGCAGCATACCCTAGCATACCGCAGCTCCTGTGCATGCTGGTGCTAAGCTAGCAGCAGCATACCCTAGCGTACCGCAGCTCCTGTGCATGCTGGTGCTAAGCTAGCAGCAGCATACCCTAGCGTACCGCAGCTCCTGTGCATGCTGGTGCTAAGCTAGCAGCAGCATACCCTAGCGTACCGCAGCTCCTATGCATGCCGGTGCTAAGGTGGCGCGATGGCGACGCACTCATTCCTCATGCAGCAAGCGCAGCCTAGCGTCCTCCACTCCGGGGGAAACAGAGAAATGCCACACAAATTCGTTTCGGTTTATAATTAAAGCATTATTTTAATTAATCACGTTTTAGGAAAATTGATTTACAGTTTACCCGTCTCCCAAAAAAATAAAGGCGGTATTTACCAATTACATTTAAATGATTTAATATGTATGGACCGCAGTCATGTGAAAATTCATTTAAAACACAGAAGATCCGGAGTCACCCTCAGTAATTACAGCAACACACAGAATTTTAATAGCGCCTGCAATTACCGCTGCCTACGACGCGGCTGCTGCTTCCTGAGCGGAGAGTCGGGCCTGTAATTGAGGACAGTGACATGCCCCTGGCCAAGTCCCCCGCAAAGACACAAGTCTCTTTCTCTCCCCAGTCCAGTATCGCTCTCTCACACTAGGCCATGTAATTACCCTCCCCCCCCAGTCTGAGCCTTCATCCACAGCAGGGAAGTCTGCCAGGCCAATGGGGGGGGGGGGGGGTGTGCGGAGCACTGCTGCACTACCCTATCCCACCACCCCCCACCCCCCCTCCAGGCCCCTCACACCACACAGGATCCCTACAGAGAACCACAGAACCGGAGGGGAGGGGAAATCCATACACACAACTGGCCAGAAACTGCTAGACTACAACAAAAAGAGGATCTACCTGTGCATTAAGAGCTCAGTGCAAGGCTGAACGCTGTCAGCTGCTCCACTTCCTGCTGCTCTTATAGAGGGGTCCCTCTGAGACCTGCTCACCCTGAGGGACACTGTTCTCTGGGAGGTTCGGTCTGGGACAGAAGAGACCGGCTCACCCTGCGGGACGCACCTGCACAGTGGCTTCAGTCCACTGTGTGATTTTAAAAAAGCATTCCACAGACAATAACACATTTTTTTTAAATCACTGTAATATAGATTGTCTGTGGCCAGGAAACAGAAGGAAATCTCAGGTGACACTTACCCTAGAGCCCTGTCACTACATGAACAATGTTGGGCTGTTCCTGTGGAAGGAGGGGAGGGGTTAATCCGAGCTCCCTATAGGTGAAGCCTATAAGGCTACAAATCTGGGTTTCTACGGTAACGTTATCCAACGGTAACCGGCGGCCCATAGCAACAGGACAAAGACTGTCCTTGTCTTTCGTGGGACAGGGTGGGTTTATTAAATGCAAGCAATTCACTGCGGGTTAAACTGTGCAGAATGGGTCAGCGCTGAATTAGTACCTCCCTACTGACACGCCCCTCTCCTGTCCTGTGAAAGCTCACCCCACCTGTGAAAGCTCACCCCACCTGTGAAAGCTCTCCCCACCTGTGAAAGCTCACCCCACCTGTGAAAGCTCTCCCCACCTGTGAAAGCTCACCCCACCTGTGAAAGCTCTCCCCACCTGTGAAAGCTCACCCCACCTGTGAAAGCTCTCCCCACCTGTGAAAGCTCTCCCGTAGAGGCCTGTAGTGTGGAGAACAGTCCCCCACACAGCAGAGAAGAGTGCAGCTGTAGGGCTCTGTGTGGGGTACAGGTGGCAGAGCACTAATCTGAGCCACAGCTGAGCAATACAAATGGAGGGGGGGGGGGAGCACTGGATCGCATGTGAAGTCCCTGCATAATGCATTTTAATACGCGTCCTCCATTTCACGGGATTACAAAGCGGAGAAGGCTGTTTTCAGAGCCGCGAGCATCGAAGAGAGACATCCAAGCGGGGCCCGAACGATGTTTTCGTGTTCAAGGTGAGAGCGGCCCTTTTCACTGAGCCACGCCGCACGCGTCCAACCGAACAATACCCAACCTCCCCCCACCCCACAAACTCCACCCTCCCCCCCATCCCTTCTCCCCCCCCCCCACATCTTATTCCAGGTCTGATTTACAGCTCAATGAAGGTGGCGGGCGCGCGGATCGTCAGGGGCGACCGACAGTGATGGATGGGGATTTGATCTCCTCCTTCAGAAATATGGCGGCCGGGCTCCTGTTTTTTTCTTTTTTTCCTTCTTTTTTATTGGCGGGGACGCGGTTATTGTCTCGCCCCTCTCCGCGGCCGCTCGCGTCGCCTTTATTAGTTTTGCGCGCCGGAGCCGGGAACAGCGCCCCCCCCCCTGCAGCAACGAAAAACAGCGACGGCGCGGGAGACGGAGACGGACGCGGAGACAATTTGCCTCATGAAAACCCGGCTGCGGCCCCGAACAAAGTGATTGATTCTCCATTCGCTGTGTTTTATTTATTTATTCGCCCTTTACTGTACCGGGAAGACGGGAGATTAAGAACCTCCTTTAAAAACAGAGGCCTGACCGGTTATGACACTGACTGCTTTCACAATCCAGAGACGCGTTTTCAGATATTTATTAAGAATTCGAGTGAATGCTACTTTTTTAATTTTTTTTTTTAAACGATCGCCAATAAAGCTTGGCAGATGTGGAAATGCGACCCCAGCAGAGGAAAGAAACCGTTGTCCTGTCTCGGGGAATGATGGATAGTGACAGATCGGGTTGGTTAAGGCCCCGGGACAATGCGATTTAGAGCAATAACTGTCCGCAGTCCTTCACTGGAGAAAAACGAAAAGGGATGGAAGTCGTCGGGCCGTGATCCAATCACGGAAGCCGCGGGTGCTGGCCCAAAGCCGGGGGGAGACGGCGGGCGCGTTCGCGCCGACGCACGCCGGCCCGGTTCAGAGTTATTACATTCGGAGGCGCGACGGGGAGAATTCGGCCAACTTCGGCCCGGAAACGGGCGTGACTGGGACTGCACGCCATCTTGCAGTTCCTGGGTGCCCACATCGCTGCCCCGAGAGAGAACCCGATCACCTCCCACGATGCGGACCGGCCGCTTTGATTGCGTTTACTCCTCAATTTCTTACTTTATCCGTTTTTTTCTTGATTGTCATCTCTTAAATTTGCTCTCGGTAAAAAAAAAAAAAGTCCAGCTTTTTTTTTTTGAGTCAGCTTATTGGATCCCGAAATGATTTGTGCGGGGTGGGGGGGGGGAATATATGAGAAGGGGCCCCCCACTGCGTGTGCAAGCACACACACACACACACACACACAGTCCAGTGTCCAGTGTTCCAGTGTTAAATCAACTCTTACAGAATGCATATGGCCCTTCTCTGGTCCCCATTGGACTCGTATGTACTCTGTATGTCCCCGTGGAGCAAAAATATTTTAAGTTTCCCAGTAAAATCAGAGTCAACCCTGCGTCATTACAAGCAGCTAAACAGCTCAGCTGTTGCTATATCCCCAGAGACAAAAAAAAAGGTAAAGGCAAAAGGGTAAAAACCACAAAGGCACAGAGTGTCTCACACAAATATGGTCCTATCAAATGCACTCATTTACAAATGAACTGAATACTATTAGGCCTGCCATGCGTCACTGATAGCAACTATGGGGCTGAAAAAGAACAAATATCAAAAGACAAACACAAGAAAAAAGTTTGTATACTTTTGGTACTTTTATGGAACGGAGTAAACAGCATCAGTCACATGATGAGGGGAAAGACCGCCCAGGGTGGCGGAGGAGAGAGACAGATGGCTGGATGGAAGACGGACAGACTGATTGGACGGGCCCCTGCTGGGCCAGAGCTGCTGCACAGGTCAGGAGGTCCGATTGGTCAGAATTATCAGAGGAAGTCTGATTGGTCAGAGTTGTAAGAGGAAGTCGCACACACGGCACAGCCATCAGGGACAGACAGCAGCACTCTGGGACCAGACCATGAGACCCCCTGCAGTATCTCACAGACTCTCACACACACACACACAGACTCTCACACACAAACACACACACACAGACTCTCACACACACACACACACACACACACACAACGACTCTCACACACAAACACACACACACACACACACACACACACACACACACACACACACAGACTCTCACACACAAACACACACACACAGACTCTCACACACACACACACACACACACAGACTCTCACACACAAACACACACACACACAGACACACACAGCAGTGAAATGAAGAGCCAGCAAGCAGAGTTACAGCAAACTTTACCGCTCAGTGCTCTGCTACTTCAATCGCACTGGGAGAGTTTCATTTTTAACATCCCAATTAAATATCTACAGGCATTCAGCAATCACTCCCCATCGTTAATTTCCTGAAACTTTCAGACGAGACGACCAGACGACTCTCGCAGCTCCTACAATTTTATAAACTCTCACTCTAGTCCAAGTTCAGCATTAAATCGGCTTATTTCACAAAAGTCGACGTAAAACAAAGTTGTGCGAAGTCGAGAAGCCGCTAGTCGATGAGCTCTTTCTCCCACGGAGCCGCGGCGGCGTGCGGCGCAATCAGAGACTCAGAGAAACGGGAGCAGATTTCCATTCGCCAACTTCTAAAATAGGCCCACTGATTGGTTCGGTTGCAGTGCATGCTTGTTTGAAATTAAGCAAACACACACACACACACACACACGATCACTCACACACACACACACACACGCGCGCGCGCTTGCTATAAATTGATGACACGGTCCAAGCAGATTGTCAGTGTCATTTCGACGCTTTGTGCAATCAGTCATTATTCAGGAAGCGCCATCTGCCACTGAATGCTAATTAACCCCAGTGAAAAGGTGACGAATACGATGGTTATGTACTTCAGAAAGTTCAGGGTGCTTCTGTCTCAAAACCACGAAGCTACAGTCAGACCATCTGCAAAGTGATTCCGCGTCTAATCTCGCACCAGAGGAAGGCATCAAATAATCTCAACTGCCAGAAAGGCATTTTATAAGTAATACAGAGGTGGTGGGCGCTGTGGGGTGGGGGCTGTGGGGTGGAGGTGGGGAGGGTGCAGGGGTGGAGTCATCAGCCATTCGATTAAAAAGGGAGCTCCAAATGAGATCAATTACAAAAGTCACATGACCACCGCCCTTGACCGACTCCCATCAAAGCACCATTTACATCTCGCTATTAATAGACTCGTTTCAATTAAGGCTAATTATCCTACACAATCGACGCGTTATTAATGCGGTATACATCGCGCGGGGCGGGGGGGGGGCCCCAGGAGAGGGCCGCGCGGGGCGGGGGGGGCCCCAGGAGAGGCCTGCGCAGACGGAGAGAGAGAGGAGGGAAAGGGGTTCGAAAGACGGCAGCTGCAGAAGGCACACAGTCATTTACTTATTACAGGCCTGATTGTGCTTCCATGGCCGCAGCGCTCCGCAATTAACAGGCAAATTAGGAGAGACGGGGGGATCCGTCGGAAGGTCGCGTTTTGATTAAATTTCCCATGAAATTGGATTCCTAATTTCCAAATCACTATTATTTTAGGAGCGTCGCGTTGTCCTTCTCCTCCACGCCGGGTTCGAGAGGGAGAGAGGGCGCCCGGCTCGGAAATGAAAAGTGACACGAGTCGTCCCCTCCCCCCCCTCCCCGGGTACCGGATTCTAACCCGGAAAAGCTCTCAGGGGCACAGGCTGGACTGGGGCGGGGCGGGGGGGCGGGAGAAACGGGCCATGGTGAGGACTTCACACCCAGAGGCGGACATCTTACACCTGACTGACTGGGAGTTCAGGGGTCCCTTCGTGAAGCAGGCGGGTTATTTCACGAAGCAAGGGTTATTTGAGAAAGGGGGAGGGGGCATTTCACAAAGCAGTGGGGTATTGTACAAAAGCGCCCCCCGGGGGGGTATTTCACAAAGAGGGTTTTTACTTTTATTTATTTAACCTTTATTTAACCAGGCTAGTCTCATTGAGATTAGAAATCTCTTTTTCAAGACAGACCTGGCCTAGAAAGCAGCAGTCGAATACAGACACAAGGGTGGTTTTTTCCAAAGCAGAGGGGCATTTCATGAAGCGGGGGGGGGTAACTTCACAAAGCAGGATTACAGAGTTAGCTGGACGTCTGCGCTGAGTAAAAACTTGAAATGGCTCTTTTTACTTCAGCCCACGTTTTAGATTTGGGAGGGTAACGGGTTTGACTCGATGCAATTATCCGGCCAACTCAGTAACACTGCTTCATGAAACAGGGCTCTGTTGTGCAGACGAAAATCAATTGCAATAGAAAGGACTGCGGGTGGCGGACATTTTGATACGAGGGAAAAAAGTTATGAGAACACTTTAATATCGCAGCGAGTTTCATACTTTTACAGTCACATATGAACACCTTCCCACAATCACGGGGAGGAGGGGGGAGGAGAGGGTATTCTTGGAGGACCGGAGGTACGGCATGAACTATAGCACCGCAGTGCTCAAGCCCATCTTCGACGCCAACATTTCAGAATTGCAAAGAAAAAAAGCAATTAACTCATAAAAAATGTCAAATATAATAACGGTAATAAGCGGAAAGTGCGTTTTAAAAGCTGAAGCGCGGTACAGATGGAGAAGACGGGGTTTTTTACCGGAGGCTAATTTTAACCCCGCGAACACGCCACGAATGACATCACAAAAAAAAAAAAAATTCCCTCGGCGCCATAGAGACGAAATCGCGCGCACTTTCTTCTCTCGGGAGAGCGCGAGCGCGGCTGACGCTAAGAGAGGACGGCGAGAGGACGGCCGTGTCCCGTAACCTGTAATAAGGGCTCAGAGAGCCGTGCGCAGAAATCTCAGCCGCGGATCCGCAAATTGCTGGAAATCACTTTCTGACTGACTCACCGCCCGTCGTTCTCGCCGGTCAAACGCCGGCTGTCTGCGGAAACCATCACGGCTAATTCCCCTAAAGATGCTTTACGTGGGGTAGATAATCGCGCATTCCGCCGAAATTAAATTTGCGCTAGCAATTAGCCTAGCGAGAGAGGCTATACGCTACAAAGCGGGCGAAAACGCGCCGCGAGCTTCGCGGGTAAAGACGGCGGACAGGAAGTGACAGTGGCGGGGGGGGGGGGGGCGAATTCAGAATCAAAAGCGCTACACCTACACATAAGTGGGGAGGGGGAAAGAAAAAAAAAAGAAATTCAGTGAGAGAGAACGGAGTAGAGTCTTACCACGTGACTACTCTAAATGGCGTACCCTCAACTTGGGAAACGGTTCCACTGAGGCTACAGGGACAGCATCATCAGCACAGGAACGCGAAGCAAAGAGGACTCCAAAGAGGGAATATCTTTTAAAAACTGTGCAGTGAGGACGCCCTGTCACAAACACGGTCGGTCATCGCCTGAGGACCGCCCCCCACTAGGGAGGGCAGGAAGCCGATTGGCCGCTGCAGGCCGCAGAACAGGAAGAGGAAACCGCACTGAAGCGGTCGGGCCCGTAAAGTTCAATCGTTTAATTTACAGTCACCTGGAAACACAAGAATTACGGTCCAGAATGTCCTCCAGGGATTCGACGTGTTCAGGGGCGTCTTTCCCTGCAGAAAATTACAGCTGCCTGCCACTGTCAACGACATAATACTGTTAAACAATGTTAAGGCGAACGGCACAAAAATTTTGGGAACTAACTCTTGAGCTGAAGTGGAGCGCCAGCCTTCTGGAGACTTCCGTATGCGGGTATAACAGATCTGCAGAACCATCGCAGACCTCGGTGAATTAAGTCGGAATGCTTAATGAACCTCATTTACACAGTCTCCTCCCTCCCCTGTTCTCCCTGCGTGGACGTCCCAGAAGTCCGTGCTCAGATCCAAAAGCCACATTTGCATCGAGCGCCGAGGCAAGCTGTCGCTCCTCGGGCAGAGAGCGGCTTCCCGTCGCGACTTCCGCCCAGACCGTGTTCTCCCAGCGCGCTCGCGGTCACACAGGAAGCTCGTTCCGTCTCCAGCTCCCCGGTGCTTTTCCAACTCCGGGATTTGCATGGTTTTTTAACGTACACATTTTTCCGCGCCGCAAGAAGTCGTAATCTTCACAACAGTTTCGCATTCTTCGCTCTCCTTCCTGCTTGCGGTTCACTTTCAGAGGCTAATGGAGCTTTTCTCTCCCTTTCATTCGACGCAGAACGGCTGTTCTCTTTCACCGCGAAATGATACACCCTGAAACTTTTACAAACAAGTTTACTGAAACCCCACCACTCCGCGTCTGGGATAATGTAAATACAGACTCACTCCGCACAGGCAATTCAAGCAGGTACTGACAGACACCAAACTGTACACTCTGTAAAGACCACAGGCACCAGGAGACAGAAAACGCATCATAATGACATGCGCTGTGTGTGTGTGTGTGTGTGTGTGTGTCCAAGCATGTGTGTGCTAAACGATTTTCACATTTTGGCACACACTGAGTTTGTGACCTTACGTCTGTGCTTCCCTCTCGGGTTTGAGTACAAACTTTCAAACTTCACACAAAACTTAAACTCCAAGATAAAAACGCAGATTAAACACACGAAAAAAACGTTGACTTCTTAAGAAAGGTGATGCGTGGTTACATAAGTATTAATCTCCACTGCGATGGCCATCCTTAATCAGCTCAGCAGCCGTTTCAAAGGTCACAAAATTCTGTCACGGTCTCGATCTCCTCTCGAAGAAACTGAATGTCAAGTCAACGCTCACAGTCGCACTCACAGTCATGCAACAAACTAACCACGAAACCGCTTTCACACGACTCAGAAGAGAAACACAGACAGAGAGGTCACAAAGAACATTTCTAAAGTCGCCCATTGTCCCTTGAGCAAAGTAACTTCCATCATGAATATGTGGAACATTTGTTTCTTACCACCGAGGCACTCCCCCAGATCAAGGCTAACCATCCAAACACGACAGCCAAGCAAGCAGGAACGTGGAATCCAACACTGACACTGAAACAACAGTAAAGCTACATCTCTGCAGTGTTGCCCAATGTTCGCAGTAGTATGGCATGGGGGGGGGGGGGGGGTGAGTCCAAGGACCCTGACTGACACGGGCCCTCAAAAAACTTTACGGTACCCGGGTGGCCCGGGGCGGTGGGGCCCAATGTCCCTGGGGGTGCCCCGGAACATTCACACAGGCACAATAACCCAGTCCCTGCGCAAATCGTACCATACCCAACACACTACTGCACAGCACTCACCCTAAATCCCTTATGGAGATTCTCAGTAAAGTCACCGACAGTGCAGACGTGTGGAGAACAGCTCAGTGTTGCTCGGACAAGAGAAACCTTTTGGCTTTCGGGGTCAAAATTTAAGTTCCAGCACGAGCCAAAAAATGCAGGTCATCAGCTCGTGGACCCCAGCACGGGGGGGGGCCGTCCCGTTAGGAGGACACGTCGCCCCGGCGGGGGAGCGGAGGAGCGCGAGGATGAATCAGACGAAAAACCTGCCTGGGCCTGGGGACGAGTCTGGAGGCCAGCCTGCGTTTCAGCAGGGCCAAAACCACAAAACCAGAGCGGTTTAAAAAAAACACACAAACAAGGGACGTGTCCCCGAGTGACCCAGCCAAAGCCCAAACTCGAACGCAACGCACAGCGAAACTTTAAGAGATTTCAAAGTCCGTTAACAGCCGGCGACAGCCTCGCCGGAGCTGCTGTGACTCGGTTTAAAAGGGCGAAATGCCTCTCGCTGAGAGGAGCGGGAACACAGCGATCCGAAAAGGAGCAGCAGACGTTTCCGCCCCACGTGCCTCCGCTGAGCACTGAGCGCAGAGTCGGGCGCCGTCAGCGTTCAACAGCTGAAACCGTTTTTTTCCCCCCCTGATTTTACTGACGTTCCACCTGCGCGTTTTACTTTTACAACTTGATCATTAAAGCAAAAAATCATAATGAAATAACCGCCACTTAAAATAAAAAAACGATCTGCATTACTGGTAATTCATCAGAAGATGAAACAGCAGGGGGGGGAGGGGGGGTCAATTACTTTAACGTACAGGCTGTGGGGAGAGTCTTCACATGGACACAAAAACATATGCATATGCACACACAAGCGTGCATGAGAAATGCATATCTGGAAAAAGAGACAGTGTGGGAGCGAGAGCGGGGAGAGACAGGGGAGGAGGGAGAGAGAGACAGAGAGAGAGAGAGAGAGGGAGAGATAGAGAGAGAGAGAAAGAGAGAGAAAGAGTGAGGGAAAGAGAGAGAAAGAGAAACAAAAAGACAGAAAAAGAGAGAGAGAGAGACAGAGAGAAAGAGAGAGAGAAAGAGAGAGTGTGGGAGTGAGAAAAAGAGCGCGAGAGAGAGAGAGAGAGAGAAAGGAAGAG
Organism: Anguilla rostrata; assembly: GCF_018555375.3. Taxonomy (NCBI): domain Eukaryota; kingdom Metazoa; phylum Chordata; class Actinopteri; order Anguilliformes; family Anguillidae; genus Anguilla; species Anguilla rostrata. The sequence goes on along the minus strand of NC_057935.1, from coordinate 67,313,244 downwards.
AGATTGAAAATGAGGAGCTTGCGGTACAGAGTGACAGTAAATGCGGGACTTTAAAGGTAAATGGAAGGCCAGCGGGAGCAAAGTGCTCCCTCCCCGCCATCAGGGACTCCTGAGGAAGCTCTGAGTGCAGCTCCAGCCCCTCCGGATTACACAGTGACTCACACTCCAAATCATCACCATTCATCACCTCCCCGCCTGATTATTGTTATTTGCCCAGGAGTGGAGGTGCGTGACGAGGGTTCTGATTCGCTTAAGGAAGACTACTGGGCCGCGCGTGTGTGTGTGTGTGTGTGTGTGTGTGTGTGGGTGTGTGTGTGCGCACGCGTGTACGGCGTGTGCGTATGTGCAGGCGTGTGCATGTGTGTGCAGGCGCATGTGTGTGCATGTGTGTGTGTGTGTGTGCAGGTGCATGCGTGTACGGCGTGCCTGTTGTCTGTGGGCGCGTGGCTTACGTGTGTGTGTGTGTGTGTGTGTGTGCGTGTGCTTGTGTGTGTGTGTGTGTGTGTGTGTGCGTGTGCATGCGCTTGTGTGTGTGTGCGTGTGTGTGTGTGTGTGCGTGTGCATGTGCTTGTGTGTGTGTGTGTGTGTGTGTGTGTGTGTGTGTGAGTGTGTGTGTGTGTGTGTGTGTGCGCGTGCTAAGGCTCATTCATCTCCCTTCAATCTGCACCTACTCTCACAGACAGCATGGGCTGTTTCCACGTTGTCGCCAAGGTAATTCACAGCAGAACAAGAAAAATAGAAACCCTGTGTTACCTCCAGCAGCAGCACAGATCAGGAATATTTCAGAGCATGAGTGAGAGCGAGAGAGAGGGATGGTAGGAGGAGTGAGGGAGCGTGCGGAGAGGGTAGTGGTGTAGAGAGGCGAGTGTGGGGTGGTGTGTGTGTGTGGTGTGTGTGTGTGTAGCGTGGATGTGTGTGTGTGGTGTGTGTGTGTGTGTTGTGTGTGTGTGTGTGTGGGAGTGTGTGTGTGTGATGCGTGTGTGTGTGTGTGTGTGTGTGTGTGTGTGGTGTGTGTGTGTTGTGGTGTGTGTGTGGGTGTGTGTTGAAGGCAGGCTGTGTGCGTGTGTGTGTGTTTGCGTGTGTGTGTGCGGTCTGTGTTGGAAGGCCAGGCTGTGTGGGACGGTCTGTTCTGCAGTACTGGACTCAGCCCGGCTCTGTAGGAGTCCAGTTTGAACAGAAGAGCGCTGGTTCTGCCAGACTTCCAGGACGGGTCTGTGGACGCCCTGCTGGGGCCCCATGAGGACCCAGACACACGCGCACAATCGCACGCACGCACGCTCTCACACACTCACAAACACACACACGTACACAGACAGAAACTCACTCAATCGCGTGCACACACAGACACACACATGCGCACCCACCCACAAAATGGTGGCTGCAGAGGAGCAGGATTCTGCTGTTTGAGCTGAGGGCAGCAATGTAAAAAGGCGGACGAAAAAAACTACAGAAAACACTTTCCTTCCCGCAGACCTCACAGTTCCAGCACCATACGAATCCGTCGCTACATTAGACCCCAAACACAGCCCTCGCGGGCAGTTAGGTCAGATGGTCAACCCAATCAAACGGCGGCCCTGTTTTTATGAAAGGCCAATCAGAGGCCGGGGAAATCACACGCGTGGCGTTTCGGTCAGCACTCAGTAATCAGTGGCGGGGGTCCATCCACACGGGGCTGATGAGATCAGACACACACCGTCAGCGTGGGGGGGGGGGGGGGGGGGGGGTCGGCAATCAGAAGCCCCGACTCAAGAGCAGAGTACGGCGGTATGGCGGTAAGGTCACACAGAGCACAGCGGTAAGGTCACGCAGAGTCCGCTGCACATACTGAACCACAGGAGGGGTCTTCTACAACTGACCCAGACTGGACCGTGTGGATGGGAAATCCAGGAGCGGATCTCTAGGTGTGGATGGGAAATCCAGAAACGGATCTCTAGGTGTGGATGGGAAATCCAGAAACGGATCTCTAGGTGTGGATGGGAATCCAAGGATCTAGGTGTGGATGGAATCAGAAGGATCTCTAGGTGTGGATGGCAAAGCCAGAGCGATCCTAGTGCGGTGGAAAGCCAGGAGCGGATCTCTAGGTGGGGTGGGAAAGCCAGGAGTGGATCTCTAGGTGTGGATGGCAAAGCCAGGAGCGGATCTCTGGGTGTGGACGGCAAAGCCAGGAGTGGATCTCTAGGTGTGGGTGACAAAGCCAGGAGCGGATCTCTAGGTGTGGGTGGCAAAGCCAGGAGCGGATCTCTGGGTGTGGATGGCAAAGCCAGGAGCGGATCTCTGGGTGTGGATGGCAAAGCCAGGAGCGGATCTCTAGGTGTGGATGGGAAATCCAGGAGCGGATCTCTAGGTGTGGATGGGAAATCCAGAAACGGATCTCTAGGTGTGGATGGGAAATCCAGAAACGGATCTCTAGGTGTGGATGGCAAAGCCAGGAGCGGATCTCTAGGTGCGGGTGGGAAAGCCAGGAGCGGATCTCTAGGTGCGGGTGGGAAAGCCAGGAGTGGATCTCTAGGTGTGGATGGCAAAGCCAGGAGCGGATCTCTGGGTGTGGACGGCAAAGCCAGGAGTGGATCTCTAGGTGTGGGTGACAAAGCCAGGAGCGGATCTCTAGGTGTGGGTGGCAAAGCCAGGAGCGGATCTCTGGGTGTGGGAGGCAAAGCCAGGAGCGGATCTCTGGGTGTGGGTGACACATCCTACTAAAGCTCCTGTGATTGGCTGAGAGAGGCTCCATGCGATTGGGAGCTGATTTCTCACTGCGTTGGTACCAGTAGACCCCTGGAGACGCAGACGCAGCAGGAAGAGACGCAGTTGGGAAGAGGGGGAGGAGCCAGCAGGCAGGGCGGAGCCTGACCTGCTGCACGAGAGCAGCTCCCCTTCTCCATCAGACCCCTGCCGTCTGCATGCGTCAGCTGCGCAGCTGCGACTGCAACGCAACGGCTGCGACACGACGACTGCGTCACTCAGCGCGGTAAAAAGCAGCAGAGGCATGCAGATCTGCTCTCTCCTCAACTGACTGGGAGAAAAAAGTTAAATATGGGGTAAAACTTGATTTATAAAAAAAACTAAAAAAAAATCTAATTCCAGTAAGTGTGAAATGGCTGAGAGGATGAAAGCTACGGCCTCCATTCAGCCTTCAATTACTTTATATCACCTTTCCTTCACTTGCAGAGTGATCACCAAGCCAAGCGCCATTTCAAAGCCCCCTTTCAGTCACACGAGATCCATTACTCAGCCACAGCCCTTAAACAGATTAGCCAAAGCCCCTCAGCTAGAACTGAAGCAGCCAGGGATGTGAACAGAGAAGAAAGACCAGGGGGAGAGGGAGAGGGAAGAGAGAGGGAGAGATGAGAAAGAGAGAGGGAGAGAGAAGGGGAGAGAGGGAGAGAGTGGGGAAAGAGGGAGAGATGAGAAAGAGAAGGGGAGAGAGGGAGAGAGAGGGGAAAGAGGGAGAGAGTGGGGAGAGAGGGAGAGAGAGGGAGAGGGAGAGAGGGGGAGAGAGAGGGGAAAGAGGGAGAGAGAGGGAGGAGCGAGAGGGAGAGGGGGAGAGAGGGGAGAGGGGAGAGGGGGAGAGAAAGAGAGAGAGGGAGAGGAATAGAGAGAGAAGGGGAGAAGGAGAGAGATGGAGAGAGAGGGAGAGGAGGGAGGAGGAGAGAGAGATTGATAGAGGGCGAGGGGTAGAGAGGGATAGAGGGACAGAGAGAGAGAGAGACAGAGAGGGAGGAAGAGAGAGAGAGAGAGAGAGAGAGAGGAGAGAGTTAGTCATGGCGTGCTGGGTGGCAGGGAGACGGGGATAACTCTTTATGAGCGATGGGGTTGTGAGTAACGCGGGCGTCTGTCACTTTAAGTCTCTCTCTCTCCGTCTGCGCTCCCGCTCGCCCGAGCACATAGCTCATCCCCTCCCGCTGACACCCGCGGCGAGCCGTCGCTTAGTCACACCGCCAACTCCGCCGCCGCCGCCAACTCCGCCGCCGCCGTGGCCCACCTCCCTCCGACACCCCCCGACCACCGGGGTCGCCCTCGTCCCGCCGGGCGCGCCGGACCGTGACCGCGTGTCAGGGGGGCGGAGCCTGCCAGGGCCGTCCGCGCCGCTTCATATCATATCTCTCCCCCGGATCGCCCCCCCGCGTCTGCGCCGCTCCAGCTAACGATGAATTAGCCGCCGGAGCAAAAGCAACAACGTGTGGGGGGGGGACGGAAACGGGATGGGGGGGGGCTAGTCAATAAAAGATGGGGACCGTGTCCAAACAGCCGTAAATGAAGCTGAACGGAACACACCGTGTAGCCCGGACCGCGTTTGAACCGATCGCCGCCGCCGCCGCCGCCCCCCCGGCCCCCCCGGCCCCCCCGCCCCCGTGGCGGTAATGAACGTCACAGCTCATTACCGCTCCCAACCTGCGTGCGGCGCGCGGACAGGAGGAGGCTCCATTAAGCGGTGACCGGCGGCAGACTTGGGTCACTTGGCAGGGGGTAGGGGGGCATGGAAGTGTTTAATTGACTGGGAGAGACGCCCCCCCCACCCCCCGCACCCCTTCTGCCAGTCTGGCGCAGGCTCCCGCGGGGAGGGGGGGCGCGTAGGGTCGAGCTGACTCCGCCCCCACCCCCCACCCCCCACCCCCCTGCCTGTGGCGTCAGCCGACGCTCGCCGAATATTAATGAGGTGGGCGGGAAAGGTGAGCCAATCGCAGGGGCGCCCTGCTGTGGGCCAATGTGGGTACATGGGAAGGGCCGTTGTCGAAACCGCAGCGCTCCGCTCGTCCTGGGCGTGCTCGGCGACCCGTAGACCCGCGGGGCCTCGCCCCGCCCCGTAGGGGGCGATGGGGAGATCTGTCAGACAGGCAGACGGAATGTGTTCCGTCTGTCTCACCGTCGCCCCCGACGACCGCCCGCCCGCCCGCCCACCCCCAGCTGCCGTCCAACAAATGGCGGCTAATTAACCCTGATTGACCTCCGGGGAGGAGAGCGGCGCTATGAGGAGGATTTCTCAAACGCTGCTCCCAGCCCAATGACGCAAAGCCTTTCAGGCTCGAGTCCAAGTAAAAGAACAGATAAACAAGACGGAAAAACGTTAAAAGATACAACTACTGTGGGAAGCAACACTTATCACAGAAAGAAGCTTTAGTTTTTTTGTTTAAAGAAAGGCTGAAATCTAAGAGGTCAAACCCCCGAATTTAAAAATAATAATAACGCAGAAAAGCTGTAGGACGGGGGGTGACTCAGGGGACTGAGTGAACTTTGCTGCTCTGTGGCACCTCAGTGGTGGGGGCCATGTTGGTGTTGTAATTGATATTGGGGGGCGTGGGGGGGGCTAACTTTCGGTCACTGACCCCTTAATCCTCGGGCACGCGTTTCCAGACGTCTGGACTCGGCGTGACCGCTCGCCGTGACCGCTCCCCCTGGACCACGGGAACACGGATTTCACCCGCGCCCGTCTGTGCCCGGGACGCTGCGTGTCCCACAATGCACCTCACCGTGGGGTGGGGGGGGGGAGAAGAGAACAAGTGGTGACCGCGGAGAGGGCAGCCCCACGCACGGACGCACGGACACCCAACACCGCCCCCCCAACCCCCCCCCCCCCACACACACATTCCTGAGGAGAAGGAAAACAAAAACACCCGACCCGAGGCTGTTTTCCTTAATCTAAAAGAGATTACGCGCTCAGGCACGCAAAAACACCATCTGCCCCCCGTCAAAGGGCCCCGTGAACAGCCCTCCCCGCGCGTCTGTGTGCCCAGTCCCCTCCCTCCCCCCCCCGGCCCCACGCAGACAAACCGCCGGCTCCAGGCCACGCAGCTCTGCCAGAGATCACCGCGGCTCCTGCACTTTACAGACGGGAATTATTTACACGGAGATTACGCAGAAATGTAACCACTCCCGACAAATCTCCAGCCCGTCCGGTCGGACCCGAGAGAACTGCATGATGGGTGATCTGAGGCCGGTCTGAGAAACGGGCCTCCCCGATCGCGTTCGAATGCAGGAGCGGCAGAATCGTTCGCAGCCGATAAATCCATCGATACGATTGGCTGAGACCGGGGTGGTGTGACAGAGTTCGGCAACGTCGCCGACGAAACTAGCCAAGTACGTCAGCGCGTGCAATCACGTCAGCCAAGTCGCTTTCTAAAAACCAAAAAAAAAAAAACTGGGCCAGAGATCATCAGCTCCACAGCATACTTACAGATGGGAACTATTTACACGGAGATTACGCTGAAATATATAACGACTCCCGTCAAAGCTCCAGCCCGTCCGACTAAAACCGGGGTGTGGTGCGACCGATTTTTGGAAACATCGCCGGTGAGACCAGCCAAGCAATTCGACGCATGCAATCACGTCAGGGCAAAGTAACTTTTTTTAAAAAACCCCAAAAAAAAAAAAAAAAACTTTTATTCAGCTGAGGGAAAACATTGAAACAGAGAGAGAGAGAGAGAGAGAGGAGGAGGGAGGGAGGAGAGGAGGGAGGGAGGGAGAGAGAGAGGGAGAGAGAGAGAGAGAGAGGAGAGAGAGAGAGAGAGAGAGAGAGAGACGTTATTAAGAGATTCTTCATCGCCGGTCAGAAGCTGTGAATGGACGAGCTAAACGGCTTGGCGTTCCTCCTCTAATCTCCTCCCTGCCGAGAGTGGACGCTTTCCTGGCGTGCGAAACCTCCCCCCCACCCCCCCTCCCCCCCCCCCGTTTCTCAAAGGCCCAGCTCTGCCAAAAAACGCAGACTTTGACCGAAATCCCAGAGAGCAGAAGCCTCTCGGCAGACAACACCTTCCTCCGCCAATTTCGCGGGTCTGGCGCTGATTGGGTCATCTGTGGGCGGGCTAAAGCAGGTTTAACGGGGGGGGGGGGGGGCAAAGCGCGGTGTCAGGGCCATGTCAGGTAGAAGTCAAAGCAACAATCTGGGCTGGGGGGGGGGGGGTTAAAATGCCCGACAGCATTCCTTCTCTTATTAGACCGAAGTCTGACAGCTCCTCAGTGTTTCCATGGCACCAGATAGGACAGAAGCCAGATAGGCGGCCACATCCGTTCAAAACCACCAAAAGCTGTCTGCCTCCCCGTCCCACCCACCACCTCTCCTGTCCAAACCCGAGGCAGACACTCAGCGCACAGGAGCGGACAGCACCTACCGCCACACAAACCCTCTCAAGGCACTCACCACCCTAAATGCCTCATAACTGAATGCCCAATACAGAGGTGAACGCACTCACATGCAACACACGGACATACAAACACAAGCACTCACATACGCATGCACACGCATGCACAGCCCTGCACAAACACCCGTAGTCTTGAAAGAGATCACACTGGGGTGGCATTTCCTGGCTTTATGGTGCGTGACGCGCAGAAGCAGAGACAGGCAGGCCGGCGTCTTAGCGGAGCACGTTAGCGTAGCGAAGCACGTTAGCATAGGGGAGCACGTTACTAAGGCACGTTAGCGTAGCGAAGCACGTTAGCATAGGGGAGCACGTTACTAATAAAATAACGTTACTGAGGCACATTAGCGTAACGAAGCGCGTTAGTGTAGCAGAGCACGTTAGCGTAAAGAAGCACGTTAGCGTAGCGGACCACATTAGCGAAGCGCGTTAGCGGAGCACGGCGCATAACGCGCCCGGCCCAGCCCAGGCCCCATTGATTGATTCCCAGCCCCGCCGGGCCGCTGGGCCAGTCTGCCCCCGTGATGAATGACTGCAGGTTTTAATTAACCTTCCGCACACACATCAATATTATTTCAAACACCAAACAGTGTTTTCTCTTGCCTCCATTATGCAGTAACCTTTAAGGCAACAATGATTTGGGCACCTTTCTGAAATATCACATTAGTAAGAAAAAAGAAAGTTTTTTTTTTTTTTTAAAGAAAAATTAAATACCGTTACCTAAGGCTGTGCATGTTCCAGGTCAGAAAACATGCTTCTCAAGTTTGAGTTTATTCTGCTTTCCTAAAGGGGTCAAACAGAGAAAGAGAGGGCAGTACCCTGGGCGAGCTCTAGAGGGCAGCAGAGGGAAGAGTTCATTCACGGCTGATTCAAGCATCCATCCCTGATTAAAACTGTTGTTTATCTCTTTGAAATTCTTCCTCGGAATAAAAAGCCTTTGAAGATCGACTTAATGGATTTCCCATGATATCAGGAAAAACATAACTTATTGTCATTTTTTACTTTAACAATGTTTGGGGGGAGAAAAGCGCAGTTTTAAAATTTCTTTTTTTACCTTTGGTACTGATTTCAGCATCAACACAATTTAATTGCACAATACAGCACCAAATGAATATTCTAATGTGAGTTTCTCTGTTCAGTTTGTGCTGACAGAGGCTTTTGTAAGGCACTGTTTTTTACGCCTGTGGAATTATGAATATGCATACCAGGGATGAATTAGCACATCATAAGAATGCGTAATTTGAGGGAGGGGTGGGGTAGACCTCGGCGGGACCCCACCCCACGCAGGCCGAAAACGCGAACATGGGGCTTTGGGAGCTCGGAGGGGGGCGCGTGCGTCTGAGGGGGCGCGGCAACACGGCTCGAACCCCGACGCCACGCCACGGCGTTTTTTCCAGAGGCGGGGTTTTAGGCGCGAAGGAGCACGGTCGACGCTGGCGAGAACGTCGCTCGGCAACGGCATTGTCGCCGTTCGCTTCCGGAGAGTTCCGCCGGACGCGTGAGAACAGGGGCGACGGCGGGGCGGCGGACGCAGAAAATACGTCACGAAACCGTCAACAAGATCAGAGCGCGTGGGCCAGGAGCACATCCCCAACGCCATGCAGTTTAACTGTGAGTAACCAGGCAAGCACAAGCACATGCAGATGCAGATGCACACGCACCCACACAACACACACTAACATTCATTCACACACACACACATACCCACTCACACCCACACACAACAACATTCATTCACACACACACCCTCACCCACACATACACACGCACACTCAGAAATGCACACCCACATTCACTCACACGTGCACAACTTCACACATGCACTCACCCACACACTCAGAGACGCACATGCTGACACACACACACACGCACACACACACACACACACTAAAAATTCTCATTTTGATTAAAGTGTACGCCCCAGTGCCCTGTACCCCAGCGGTGGGACTGTGGGACCACAGTGAGAGACTGAGATGGGACCAGTAAGACCCTGAGCTGGCTGTGGTGACTGACCCATGTGACGGGGGGGTGAGGGGGGTCAGAGACAGCAGGGCCGGGTTACAGGGCGGGGGTGGGGGGCCCACCGTGATCCACATCAGCTACTGTTTCACCTGGAACTGTTCCCACTGACCCCCCTGAACCCCCCACTCAGGCCAAAAGGCTACTCTCCATTTCTGACATGTCCAAAAGGAAGATTAATGACCCCGCCAGCTGCAAAAAAAAAAGAGACAGAAACATAATACTTTTTCCCCCCAAAAAAATCTGTTGAAGTGATTAAGACGGACTCATTTAATTAGCACCTCCAGCCTCGTTTAAGTCGCTGCCAAATCGGCACTTTTTCGAGATTCGTTATTTCAATTCATTTGTTTCCGTTTCGAACTTTCAGAACAATATTACAGCACATGCTCGTCATCGAGACTCAGAGCGGCCTCTGGGAAGAGCAGAGAGCAGCACAGGGGTGTGGACAGAGGTTCGGGAGAGCTGAGCAGAGAGCAGCACAGGGGTGTGGGCAGAGGTTCGAGAGAGCAGCACAGGGGTGTGGGCAGAGGTTCGGGAGAGCTGAGCAGAGAGCAGCACAGGGGTGTGGACAGAGGTTCGGGAGAGCTGAGCAGAGAGCAGCACAGGGGTGTGGACAGAGGTTCGGGAGAGCTGAGCAGAGAGCAGCACAGGGGTGTGGACAGAGGTTCGGGAGAGCTGAGCAGAGAGCAGCACAGGGGTGTGGACAGAGGTTCTGGAGAGCTGAGCAGAGAGCAGCACAGGGGTGTGGACAGAGGTTTGAGAGAGCTGAGCAGAGAGCAGCACAGGGGTGTGGGCAGAGGTTCGGGAGAGCTGAGCAGAGAGCAGCACAGGGGTGTGGACAGAGGTTCGAGAGAGCAGCACAGGGGTGTGGACAGAGGTTCGAGAGAGCTGAGCAGAGAGCAGCACAGGGGTGTGGGCAGAGGTTCGAGAGAGCAGCACAGGGGTGTGGGCAGAGGTTCGGGAGAGCTGAGCAGAGAGCAGCACAGGGGTGTGGACAGAGGTTCGAGAGAGCTGAGCAGAGAGCAGCACAGGGGTGTGGACAGAGGTTCGGGAGAGCTGAGCAGAGAGCAGCACAGGGGTGTGGACAGAGGTTCGGGAGAGCTGAGCAGAGAGCAGCACAGGGGTGTGGACAGAGGTTCGGGAGAGCTGAGCAGAGAGCAGCACAGGGGTGTGGACAGAGGTTCGGAGGCTGAGCGGAGCAGCACAGGGGTGTGGACAGAGGTTCGGAGAGCTGAGCAGAGCAGGGCGGGGTGTGGACAGAGGTTCGGAGAGCTGAGCGAGAGCAGCACGGGGTGTGGACAGAGGTTCGGAGAGCTGAGCGGGAGCAGCACAGGGGTGTGGACAGAGGTTCGAGAGAGCTGAGCAGAGAGCAGCACAGGGGTGTGGACAGAGGTTCGAGAGAGCTGAGCAGAGAGCAGCACAGGGGTGTGGACAGAGGTTCGAGAGAGCTGAGCAGAGAGCAGCACAGGGGTGTGGGCAGAGGTTCGAGAGAGCTGAGCAGAGAGCAGCACAGGGGTGTGGGCAGAGGTTCGAGAGAGCTGAGCAGAGAGCAGCACGGGGGTGTGGACAGAGGTTCGGGAGAGCTGAGCAGAGAGCAGCACGGGGGTGTGGACAGAGGTTCGGGAGAGCTGAGCAGAGAGCAGCACAGGGGTGTGGACAGAGGTTCGGGAGAGCTGAGCAGAGCGGGGCGGCGCCGTCCTGACTGAGCTAGCGGCGACTGCTGAAGATTTACACCGACGCGCCGCCGCCCGTGGCATTTCAGCGCCCGTCGCCATGGCGACGCCTCCGACTTAATCTCAGGGCCTCGCCGCCGCGCGCTCCACGCCGCTGTCGCCGCTGAGATTTGTGGGTAATTCGCGAGGAGGAGAGTCGTCGATCCCAGATCCGCCGCGCTGACTGGGGAGCGAACTGCCACCGGCAGCGGGGCAGCGTGGGAGTTGAAGTTTCTAACTATCACCCCGTAGTCCAAAATTAATCGATAACAAGGATGTTGCTGCTCATCCAGCTCCTCAATCTGGCGATATCGCGATCGAGGTCCGCATTGCGGTTTCGTCTCAGGTGTTTTTTTTTAAAGGCCTGAAAGAAATAAGCATTTCTGCTGACATGGCACTGTTTTTTTTTTTGTTTTTTAGTGCAGCTTGCAATTTGCCTGTAACACGAGATTTCAGACGGTTGAAGCCGCTGCCGACTTCAGCCTCGGCCGTTTCACCACGGCAACGATGCTGCCGCGCCGACAGGGCGCACTGACATATGCAAAAGAGCGGTAAACAGCGCGAGCTCAACTTCGTTTGCGGGAGCTCGACAGAACGAGGACGCCCGAACAACCTTGAGAGGACTCTGCTGTGACCCACTGCAGTTTCACTCAGTCCAGACCAGGGGGGTGTCCAGGTCTAATCTGATCCGAAAAGAGCCAGTGTGGGGGTGCAGGTTTGTGTTTTAGCTCAGCACCGAGACCCCTGATTCACCTAATTAACTAATCATGGTCTTCAATGAAGACCTGGATAGGTAATAATCAGGTGTCTTAGCCCTTTTCAGGTAAGACTGGACACCCCTGGTCCAAACCTCACCTGTTACTGATCACACAGACGGTATGTAACATACGGCACCAGGACCTTTGTACACGTACAGCTGATTGGTTCACAGGCCTTCGGTTTGTGCATTCGATGACACGCCCAAACTCGTCAGTACAAAACAACATCCCTCCTTAGATTACATTACAGGCATTTAAGTGCTCCTTGAGTGCGAGGCAGGTGTTGTTTACACCTGTGTAACCCGTCAGCACTGACAATGAGATCGAGCCTCCCTACGCAGCTCTGCAAGGGGAAACGGAACAAACTGTGGCAGGCGAACAGCCGCCCCCCACCCCCCCTCAGGTTCTGTTTGTGAAGTGATATTACAGCTAATCTCTCTCTCTCTCTCTCTCCCTCCCTCTCTCCCTCTCTCTCTCTCCCTATCTCTCTCTCAGTAAAGACCCTCGCACGGCCGCTAATTAGAATAATCAGAACCGCCGCATCTGATACGACACCCGAAATCAGCGGCGAGCCAAACTGAGGAGGCCCCGGCAGCGTAGTAACCTGCCCCCGCATCAGAGTCACACAAACAGATAGGAGCCTCCTCCCATCCCATTACCGCGATTACATACAGATACGATCTCACACGGAGGCCTTCCTCTCAGCAGCGCGGCGCTAAGCGATGGACCCGCGGGGCAAGCTGGACCCGCGCCACGCCCACACCCCGGACCCTGGAGGGAACCCCAGGCTGGAGCAGAACCAAGCCCGGAGGAGTGCTGGGTCCCGGCAGAAAGTCGGGCGGGCCCCTGTACACATTTGGGCGGGGCCCCTGTAGGTAGTCCAGCAGGGCCCCTGTACACATTTGGGTGGGGCCCCTGTAGGTAGTCCAGCCAGCCCCCTGTACACAGTTGGGCGGGGCCCCTGTAGGTAGTCCAGCAGGGCCCCTGTACACAGTTGGGTGGGGCCCCTGTATGTAGTCCAGCAGGGCCCCTGTACACAGTTGGGCGGGGGCCCCTGTAGAGGTTCGGGCGGGGCCCCTGAAGAGAGTCCGGCGCACTGGGGCCTACCTTATCCTTGTCCTCCACCAGGTCCGTCAGCACGTCGTCCGGGTCCAGGATCCCCCCGTCGCAGTACTCCACGTGGTGGGTCCGAACCAGGAAGTCCCCCTCCTGCACGGGACAAGAGACGAGTTACGTTACATCACATCACAGGCATTTAGCAGACGCTCTTATCCAGAGCGACTTATACAACTTTTTTTACATAGCATTTACATTGCATCTATTTACACAGCTGGATATGTACTGAAGCACTGCAGGTTGAGTAGCTTGCTCAAGGGTACAATGGCAGCGTCCTACCTGCCGTTGTGCACTTAGAATCGAACCTGTGACCTTTACCAGCTTCTTACCCATTGTGCTACACTGTCTGCCGCCAGTAGTTACACACTTGCACACACACACACATCGCTGCACACAACTCAAAGAAGACAAAGACGGAGAACACCCTCCATCTCGGGGGTGAAGGGCTGCGTGTCCAAACGGTGCTTCAGAAAGCTAAATGGCAGCGACTGCGAAAGGTTAGCCTAAATTCTCAGGAAGAATAGACCGATTAGTCCTGTTCCCCCCCCCCGGTCCCCCACCGTCCTATTCTTTCCTCTGGCTTTTAGAAGGCAGTTGTTTGTGTGTGTGTGTGTGTGTGAGGGTGGATGTGTGTGTGTGTTAGTGTGTGAGTGTGTGTGTGTGCGCGTGTCAGTGTGTGTGTTAGTGTGTGTGAGAGGGTGGGTGTGTGTGTTAGTGTGTGTGTCAGTGTGTGTGAGTTGTGTCAGTGTGTGTGAGTGTGTCAGTGTGTGTGAGTTGTGTCAGTGTGTGTGTGAGTTGTGTCAGTGTGTGTGAGTGTGTGTGTGTGTGAGAGTTGTGTCAGTGTGTGTGTGAGTGTGAGTGTGTGTGTGTGTGTGTGTGTGTGTGTGTGTCTGTTTGCAGCATGCCGCTCTGTATCTTGGCCCAAAATCGCAGGATGAAAACAAGCTCATTAACTGGAGTCCTCTGGCAGAGCTCCATCTCTATGGCATTCCTCCTGTGTACAGCCCAGCAGCGCCTCCGGGAGGGGGGGGGCAGGGGGGGGGGCAGCAGTGGGGGTAAGGGGGTGGAATCTGGCCAGAGATGGGGCCCTGCAGCCATTCCAGCACAGAATCAATGACAATATAGCAGCACAGCACAGCACCGCTCAGAGGGATAACCGTCTATTATTATTTCAGCCACGGCCCCAAACCAGGAGAAGAGCACGGTCGGAATGGCCATGTTCCCCTCAGTACGGCCATCTTCCCTCTCAGCACGGCCATCTTCCCTCTCAGTACAGCCATCTTCCCTCTCAGTACGGCCATATTCCCTCTCAGTACAGCCATGTTCCCCTCAGTACGGCCATCTTCCCTCTCAGGACGGCCATCTTCCCTCTCAGTACGGCCATGTTCCGACTCATAAACACCGCGCCCATAAAGGGCGGAGCCGGGGGGGGGGGGGTGGCGGCGCCTTGGTCTTACGGCCACCGCAGAGACCGCCGCGGAGGTCATGTGATGTATCCCGCGTTCCCCCACGGCGCCCTCCAGCCCCTTTTATCACCGCCGCAGCCGCAAAACCTCGCCAGAATGTGCCGGAACCGTTCTGTTCTTCCTCCCTCCCTCCCTCTCTCTCCCCCAGAGAGCACCTCGAGCAGCCAGTACACGACTTAATCTCAGTGCAAACAGGAAAAAAAAACGCTGTTTTTATTTTTACAGCGCCGCATTGTCAGAAAAACCAGTTTCGCAGAACGCGCCTTCGTGCACACGGCAAGGCCCGCTTCACGCCAGAGAGGGCCTCCGTCGCTGAATTACACCGGGCTGTTAGAACCGCGCAGAGCAAACAGGTAAACACACCTGAGAGAATACCTGAGCTCCGTTTGGCCTGGCCACAGCGAGTCTCATTAAACCCAGGGGTACAGGTATGGGATGAGGAACACTACTTAAACAACGTTGCTTAGCACTTCTCAAACACGCGAGGGCGAACTCTCCGGAATCTTCTGAAGACACCACTGACGACCTGGAGCAGTCGAAGGACTGCCGCGTGAGTTTCAGTTATTTTCGAACGCTCCGACAGCTCTTTCCGCCGTTACGTTTCCACGGATACCACGCGCCAGAACGGCGACTTTCCGCTAAATACCCCACCTTTAAAAACAAACTGACACCTGTGAGAACAGTGCGAGGCGCTCCCTTTCAGACGGAGCTCTTCCTGATAAAGATGTCTGCCGTGCGCGAGACGTTTGAATATCATCGCTACGGATACCGTGACAGTGGCAGTTGTTTTTTTTTTTTCTCAGGATGTGGAGTAAGAGGATATCAGATCAGGCGTGTGTGTGCGTGTGTGAGAGTGCGTGTGCGTGTGTGTGTGTGAGAGTGTGTGTGTGTGCGTGTGAGAGTGTGTGTGTGTGTGTGTGAGAGTGTGTGTGTGCGAGAGCGAGTGTGTGTGCGAGAGCATTTGTGTGTTTGTGTGTGTGTGCAAGAGTGTGTGCGTGTGTGAGTGTGGTGTGTGTGTGTGTGTGAGAGCATGTGTGTGTGAGTGTGTGTGTGTGCGTGAGTGAGTGAGTGAGTGAGTGAGTGAGTGTGTGTGTGTGTGTGTGTGTGCCTGTGAGTGAGTGAGTGTGGTGTGTGTGTGTGCCAGTGAGTGAGTGAGTGTGGTATGTGTGAGTGAGTGTATGTGTGTGTGAGAGTGAGTGTGTGTGTGTGTGTGTGTGTGTGTGAGTGAGTGTGTGTGAGAGAGCGGCCGCGACGCGCGTTTCCTGACCCTGATGACATCACGCAGATAGCGTGCGGCCCGCTAAAGGACAGACCCGTCGGGCGCCGCTCTCTCGCTCGCGTCTCTCCCGGAACGAGTCGCCACGACGACGCCCTCGCCGGTGTCGCCGTCGCCCCGAGATACGCTGCCGATACCGCTGACATTCACCGGGGAGCGATCTCGCCCGTCCTCCCCCCCCCCGTCCCCCGCCCCCGCCCCCGCCCCCGCCGCTCGCCCCGCCCGTCAGGCCGCCGAAACCGCTCCGGCGAAAACCCCCGAATCTGACCTTCTAACAACAGCGACGCGCCCGGTACACCTGCGCAAAGCCGCCCGTCCCCTGCACCGAGGCCTTCTGTACGGGGGCCTTTCCCTTCAGCCGAACAAAACAGCAGCACGGCGATAGGGACGGAAGAGGGGGGGGGGGAGAGGGAGAGAGTGAGAGACAGAGAGAGAGATAGAAAGATAGAGAGGGGGGTCTCAGGAGCTCAGGAGGTAAGCGTAGTTGTCTGGCAGTCGGAGGGTTGCCGGTTCAAACCCCGCCCTGGGCATGTCGAAGTGTCCTTGAGCAAGACACCTAACCCCTAACTGCTCTGGCGAATGAGAGGCATCAATTGTAAAGCGCTTTGGATAAAAGCGCTATATAAATGCAGTCCATTTACCATTTAGTCTTGTAGGGGGAAAAACAAGAGGACTGCTTGGCTCTCATGTTGGACTAGTTATAAAAATAAAAATATACAGCCTCCTTAAACTTTAAAATCATGATTAAATCCATTCGCTTCAGACCCCACGCTAAAATCCATTTACGCTTCTGGGGAAAAAAATACTTTTTTTTTCTCCCCCAGAAGCATAATACATATCCGGTGTTGACAGAACAGCCAATCAGCAGCAAGGTCAAACATGTTATGCGATCATGTGACCTGTTTTTTAAATTTGATGTGATTCTACAAATCGTGCATCCCTAACTCACACACACGCGCACATACACACACACACACAGAAACACACACACACACACACAAAAACAGAAACACACACACACACACACACGTATAAGCAATTTTTTTTAAAAACCTTGATCACGCTCAACCCAAGTGATTCTTTCCATTTTCTTTTTGTTGTGTTTTTCCAGCTCAAGGCATCGCTAGCGAACACAAACGGCTCCGCACCGCGCCCGTCACGCGGCCCCCCCGCTCAGCCCGGCCAGCGGACGCAAACGCCTGTCTCTCCACGGACCGCAGCTGCTCGCGTTTATCCCCCGTCCTTCCCGCACAGCTGCCGACGGAAAATTCCAGGCCTTTTAGCATTTCGTGAAAATTGCAGCCGGGGATTTCAGAGTTTTTATTAAAGGAGAGCACGCTAGCTCGCTCGCGTGTGGCTCTCCGGCTCTGTTTTCAGGCGTGAGAGGTGGTGGGGGGGGGGTCCCAGGTTATCCCACCACGGCCACTCCTGGTGTGTTTACTCTGCACGCAAACAGCTGTTCCCCCCCCCCCCCCAACAGCGGCTGGAGGAGATTTCATTCACAGCGCAAATATTAGCACGCGCGCTACTCCCTCTTCTAATTAGAGTGGAAAACCAGCGGGGGAAAGGAAGGTGAGGCGCTGCACTCGAACCCGGGGCTCCGACGCGGCGACGGGCCGCGGAGCTCGTTGCCGGCCGTACGCGGAAGCGATTTACTCCCGACTCTCGGCTCTCAGGCGCATGAATCAAGTTCTAATCAGCGTATTAGGTTAACCAATCTGGCGCATTAGGCTCAAATGAACCGCTAAACAGAATTGCTAGCGCGCAGAGGTAGCCTGAGCAGCACTGACAGGTCATCTGCATACCTGACTCTCTCACGCAGCCCAGCTGACACGCAGCACACGTGACTCCAGCCTGCGATTGCGGGGCCCCACTAAACAAAAGCAGCCTCCACCCCGCTTGTGACGTAGTAACGTTCCAGTCAAAGGAGTGGACAAACCTGACTGCAGGGCAAGAAAAAGAGTACCCGCCCATGCCTACACACACACACACACACACACACACACACATACACATACACAAACATGCGTACATACACAAGCGCACGCACACACACAGACAGACACACGCACGCACACAAACATACGCATGCACGTGCACACACACACACACACACACACACACACACGCCCGCACACACGTGCACGAACGTATGCACACACACACACACGCACACACAGTGAGCAGACAGGAGAGGCGGCTGGAGCGTTTGCACTCTTACTGCAGGGTCAGGAGAGCACAGGCTGCTCCGATAGGGCAGGGGAGGGCCGGGGGTGCGGGGGGGGGGGTGGGGGGGGGCCGGGGCGCGAGGGGGTCAGTAACGAGCTCCACTGCGACAGACTCCGCCTGAAGATGAACTAGCAGCAGGACTCCCAGCTCCTCCCGCTCTGTGTTAAAGATGTCAAAGGCCCATTAGCCAGCCTAATGTCATTGCAATCCGCACAAATGTAATAGTAATAATGATGATGATGATGGTGATGATGATGATAATGGACACCGCCGTATGTATTTCCCGCAGAACGCTGAGCCTCAGATCTCTCCAGCTGAGAAACTCTTTCTCTGCTACGAAAAAAAGAAAAAAAAAGTCATTTTCCTTTGAGATGAATTTAATAAAAGTCGTTTTTCTCTCGCTGTGTTGCAGAGAGAGGGGACGGGGCGCCCCGGAGCTGCCAGATTGCCACTTCCCTTAACAGTCACAAAATGGCCGAAATGAATATTCTGCAGGGCGGCGTCCGGGTCTCTGCTCGGGGGGGGGGGGGGGGGATGTAATCGCAGGTGAAAATGAGACGGGAGGGCGACATGGGAAGCGCAGTTTCCCCCCACCCCCCCACCCCCCCCATGCCACCCCCCTTAACCCCCAAGCCCCACCCACCGCCCCCCCCCTCCCAGCGCCAGGGCCGGATGCTGATCGGAGAGGAGACGCGCGACAGACAGACGGAGGAAGAGGAGCTCTCTCTCCGGCACGGTCGCTCGTGTCCGGCGTTCTGCTCGGGCCTCGGGCCGAACGCACCCGCGTACGGCACAACGCGCCGCCGGTTTCCACCGGCTCGGGGCGGCGGCGTACCGTAGCGGGTAAGGAACTGGGCTTGTAAACGGAAGGTCACAGGTTCGATTCCTGGGTAGGGACGCCGCCGTTGTACGCGTTGAGTAAGGTACTTAACCCGCAATGCTTCAGTACACATCCAGCTGTCTAAAATGGACGCAATGTAAATGTTATAAAATTGTAAGGCTTGTGTCTGAAGCGTGTAACTGTCTACGTGTCAGCTTTCTCTCCACTTCCAATTCAGACTCACAGCACGCTTCAAGCATAAAAACACGTTCCACGTTAAAACTGTAAGATTTCACAGGCACACTGACTTGCGAGGACCGGTTGGAAACGTGCACAAGTGCGTGAATGGAAAGGCTACAATGACACATCGGACGCACAGCCCTGTTTGTCCTGGGTGTGCAGTACTAGTCTCTTAAAAAAACTCAGCTCTCATATGCTAAGCGATTAACGTGTTTATGTAGGTAATGTTCTGCCATCTATACCCTCCCCAGAAAGTCAATTCAGCTCAGGTCCTTTCACAAGCTGAATGGAATTAAATTACAACACTGTCAGTTAAGGTACAACTGCCCATTTCTGACAGCTGACCAATCACATTACAGTATGACCCCCATCTAGTTGTAAAATTAGCAGCAAATCAAAATAGTTTCAATCCTGCAAACTATTACCCCAACAACGGATAATAATAATAATAACAACAATAACAACATGTCAATTCTTATCAACACATTTTAACTTTTGATAATCGTATATTCTTGTGAAAACATGCTTATTATAAAAATAATTTAACTGCACCAGTCGACACTGAACTAGAACATTTGTATTTAAAAATAACTGCCATTCCTCCAACACATGTGAGGGCACAGTTTCAATTAGCCTGACATCTGAAATGAGCAACTGCTCATTACAGCAGAATTCAACTTTAGGCATAATGATTTTTATTTAATTTGAGCAGTCAAATACATCCTGTCAGAGAATAACTGTCCTGCGCGCTTCAGTAACGAACAGGCTAATTATTCCGCCTTTCACAATATCTTTTCTTTTTTTTCTTTTTTTCTTTACAGTATCAACGGATGTACTCAGATTAATTCCGTGCGATTCTATTTCCAGCTGCTCGGTTTTCGTGTGAATGGGTCGGGATGCACGCGTTTGTATAGAACCAAAAGCCAAATGATTTGCAATAGGGAAAAGACTTGAATACGAGGAGCTAATTGGCAGGAATATGGCAGATGTCACATCCGATTATTTATTTTATTATTCAAATCTGCCGTCATGTTGCTGACTGGTGCCAAAAAACCCAACCGTATGGAACTTTACTCAATGACATCACCTCAGATGACATCACACCCAAAACTGCACTCACGCAGAGCAACTCTCTGCTGGTAAGGTGCACGAGTTTAACACAGAAGGAGAAAATTAAGCCCACTGCATCCGTTTCAATAGCAAACTACAGTATTATCCATTTTTCACATTTCATTTTATTCTACTAATTTACACATGTAGCCTACACTACATGGCCAAAAGGATTTGGACACCTGAAAATCCAACATCTCATCCAAAACTACGGGCATTAATATGGAGTTGGTCCACCCTTTGCTGCTATAACAACCTCCAATCTACTGGGAAGGCCAACGACACAATCCAATCGATACAGCGTGCAAAATAATAATCTGAATCATTATGAATCATAGCAAAATATTTCCATAAAGTCCATAATCTTAGGATTCAACCTCTGTTAAATGAATCATCAGTATGTTTTTTTCCCACTCTCAGCCTCGTTTTGCTAGCACGCGTACGCTGTGGCAGGATTGCGTTCGCCGGATCTGATCTATTGTCATTTCCTCACCACGTCAAACGGCACCGCAGCAAAATGCGTGACCCTGCCAAATATGGAACAGTTGCGCCTCAATGGTGGAAATCATATCCTATCACAGTGGAGCCTGAAGAGGTTCACACCCACAATTCTTCCGCTGACGTCTACCAGCCGAGCCCCACCCCCCCCACCCCCCACCCCCCACCCCCTCACAGGTGATCACTCCACGCAGGTGCGGAGAGACGCACAGCACGGCTGACAGCTCAAAGTGCTCTGCTGTCAGATATTAGGTCACCAAATCCATTCTTATGAGCGCCGCAACTCCACTGCCCTGTCACCACAGTCAACAGTTTGGAGGGGGGGGGGGGGGGCGATGATTGACTGATCTGTTACATAAAATGAGCGGCTGTCATTTAAAAAAAGGGGATGACGAATGAAACGCTTCGGTTTGTGTATAAATGTTTTTATCCTTTCTCTTGTGACAGCAAGGGACAATGATGATATCCCACAACTTCCATCAGCCTTGATAAGCTGGCTATTTTTATACCTCCGATACTTGCCGTAATATGTTTACATAACACCAACTGGCTACAGGCTGACATTAGTATATGTAACACTGATAAAGCAATGAGAACCAGTAACACAGACAGGTGATTCATCTTCAAAATTGCAACACTTGCTAAATAAGAGTAATAGCATAAGGCTGGCATAGGTAACACAGGTAATGTACAAGCTAACACAGCACTAACACTGCGGTACGTTAGTGGTTACCAAAGATACCAGCTTACACTACCGACACCTCACCTCTTAGTCATGACCATGACAAGGTCAGAGGTCATTTCTGTGTCAAGTCAGTCCGGTCAATAAAGCAATATGCGGACTACTCTCTGCTGCAAGTCCATCAATCAGGGAAACAACACAACAGAGTAATTTCCCCTTAGACCTGGTGGCACCACTGATGAAATATGGTGTAATTCCTAATGAACAGTAGGGTCCGTGGCCTGGCAACTCCACAAAATGGCGCAGACCTATGTCCAAGGCAGTGACTACCGTGCCGTGCTGTGCTTCAAGAGCAGAAATATTACCACTCAACTACAACTTGACTGGAAAAGTACAGAGCTCCTTGAAAACACTGAATCATCAAAATTATGGACTTCATCTCCCACCATTCCCTCTGAAATTAATTTCCTGGAGCCCTGCTTATTCAGCATAGAACACAGGCTTGCTTCATTTCCATACACTGCGTTGGTGTCACTCCGGCTGAGTCAAGATTAAGAACAGTGATGTAAGCACCAGGAAGTCCTAACAGGGGGGAGATACTGCTCAACCAACAGAAAGCCCCGCTGAAAAGGCTCAAATCCAATTACCCATAATCCAATGGGGCGATATAGGAATTCTTTGTTAGTCAAGGCCTAAGTGATTAAAGAGGAAATGGGGACTGCGGCGCGCCATTGATCCAGGTTTCAGCCAGACGGTGACGGAGAGGGACCTGCAGGATCTCGCAATACCGCTCTGTTTGCAGTGCTTAGACCTTACAGGGGACTGGGAACTAAGCACTAAAGCCTGGGTTTTCTACTGGGCTCCACCCCCCACCTCCGGCACCCGGTCCATGATCACAAGCCCGGGCGGGGGCACCCAGATCAGAAAAGATTGACAACTCACTGCACTGACATCATCCACGTGCCAGAATCACTGGCATGCCATGACTCAACTATTACACAGAGCCTGGACTGCCTTCAAACAACACGGGGAAAAAAAAGCCCCACCCAGCACTGCAAACATCAGACCAGGAGAAGCTCAGCGTTTACCTGCTTACAGCACGTACCTGCGTAAACAGACACGCCCAGCACTGCCCAGCATGCACCAGAGACCTGCTCTGTAACAGCACAGACACTAGGGCCTGCTCTATACAGCACAGACACTATAACAGCACAGACACTAGGGCCTGCTCTATAACAGCACAGACACTATAACAGCACAGACACTAGGGCCTGCTCTATAACAGCACGGACACTATAACAGCACAGACACTAGGGCCTGGCTCTATAACAGCACGGACACTAGGGTCTAGTTTTCTGATAGAATCTTAATTAATCTAAATTCCAGTGGTTAAATTAATTCACGTAACCACTAGATGTCCCAAGTCTAATGAAATGTAAGAATGGGTCGAAAATTCGACCAAACGGGAGGTCAGGACGCCGGCAGGACTAGGGCGGGGCTTCAGCCCTTTCTCGGGCGGCCATCTTGTGCCGAACCACCAGAGCGCCCTCACAAAGTCTCTCACACAAACACAGGCCCAGGATTCCATCAACACCTCTCCTCTTTCACTCCTGATTACACACAAACGTCACGGGGGCCTGATTTATTTACCCTTTTATACATCCAAGCGACTGCCACAGAGATAAAAATCTCAATTTCAGTGGCAGAGTCCTGGCAGAGAGGCTACTGCACAGCGCACACATAAAACACAGCACAGAAGAGCGGAATAAAAAATAAAAAAACAG
Source organism: Anguilla rostrata (assembly GCF_018555375.3). Classification (NCBI taxonomy): domain Eukaryota; kingdom Metazoa; phylum Chordata; class Actinopteri; order Anguilliformes; family Anguillidae; genus Anguilla; species Anguilla rostrata. Next base: position 67,290,404 of record NC_057935.1, on the reverse strand, counting down.
CAATCAAACGGAGGGAGTGTCTCTACTGATCTCACTGGTCGACGCGGAAACGGTCTGTCCGGTTGATTTCGAGCGCCGCCGAACTCGTCAATCCGCGTTTGTAAAAGAAGGAAGATATTTATGTGCGCATTAAAACCCACAGGCCAGAGTTATGGACAGCGCCGGGGCAGAATCCAGGCCAAACGGTAATGAGGGATGTTAATATCAGAGCCGTGGTTCTGGGAGACTTCCAGAATCCCGGCATTAGGCCATTTCTTTCGCTCTAACTGGGTCTGCAGTTGGACTCTGTATCACCAGGAAACCCAGGAGTCAGGACAACAACACATACTGCAATATAGGGGTAACAAGACAATTACATATCGCAATACAGGAGTGATGACACAACACATATGACAACATAGGGGTGATGATACAACGCATATCGCAATATAGGGGTCACACCCAGCTGGGCGCTACACATTGGTGGTGGGTGAGGTGAGTTCCCACTCATCACTGTAAAGCACTTTGAGCGTTTGCAAAAGTGCTCTATATAAACGCAACGATTCATTCATTCAATCACAATACAATGCACATCGCAATATAGGGCTGACAATACAATACATATCGCAATATAGGAGTGATGATACAATGCATATCGCAATATAGGAGTGATGATACAACACATATCCCAATATGGGAGTGACGATCTAACACACATCGCAATATAGGGGTGACAATACTATACATATTCCAATATAGGGGTGATGATACTACACATCGCAATATAGGGGTGATGATACAGCACATATCCCAATATAGGAGTGACAATACTATACATATTCCAATATAGGAGTGATGACACAACACATATCGCAACATAGCCTATATCCTGCTGTGCTCAAACGCACCACCAGCAGAGCCCATTCCACTCTGTCCTCACGGTCTCAGATTCCTTCTGCAGCACACAGGGCTGCAGAGTTCAGCTCGTTTTTAACGCGCCTCTTTCTAATGCTATATTTTCTGGCAGGGCGCCACCTTTTCCGCCATATCAGCTGGTTTTTGGCGGCCGAGCTCAGCGTTCCAGCGACAGGGCGCTTCTGAGCTTAATGAAAAAACTGAGCCGTGCATTTATCTTTGTAATTAGGGGGGTCCTTTTACCCCCACTTCCTCCCTCCCCCCCCCCCCCCCACACTTGGATAACTTCCTTAATGACTCCTAACTACTTCCTCCCTCTGGCCAGGAGTCGCTATGCCAACCGCAGGCAACGCAGCTCTGAGCCAATCAGCAGGCTTCCTCCTCCATGTGAGCCAGAGCCAGAGCCCGAGCCAGAGCCCCAGCCTGGGGGAACCAGCTGCATGACTCATCAGCTAGGAGGCCAGAAGCACCGCTGTTTGCATCCCCCTGCACTTAACCGTTTAAATAAAGAGCCATCCGCTTCCTTGTACAGAGAACTGGCCTATCGGAGAAGACTGAGGAGTATCCAGTTTTGTTTTTTTCCTTCAACAAAATGACAGGCAACCTACAACTAGAGGAAGTAGAAATACAGAACAGAGAAATGTAGAGCACTTAGGGTGCCAGTAGTATAAAGTATTTATGCTTAGGTAGAGACTAGTTGGCTAAAAACATTCAAAGATTCTCATATCAATAAAATAATCAAGCCTGATTTGCCATCTGGAGTGTGACAAGTGTTTGGCATTGTGAGCTTTGGGGGATATCCCAAATCAATGGCGAATCAATAGCAGAGGATCAAGTAATGAGCACTGATTGGGCCATTGCAAATTTGGGGGCAAAGCAGGGGGAAAGCAAAAACAATGTAAATGAATTTCTCATAGGAGGAGCAAGTTACACAAACACTGACATTTTTACTACTGCCTTAGCAGTGATTGCTCTTCAACTTAGCCAGCGTTCAGTGATTCTCACTTGAAGGTACAGAAGTTTTAATATGCTAGGACAAGCACAGACACTTCAGACAGAAGAAGGCTGCAGTAGAACAGAACACAGCCTTCAAGTCAACAGTGTATAGTTCTATACAAATCAGTACTTCTGATGGCTAATCAAAAGTTTACCAAAGAGCGAGCATATATTTGAAACAAGAGCAGTATTCTGAACCAAACCACCACAGTAGTCACATTTCTGACAGTGGAAATATCCCTTCTGTGACCAAAAAAAAAAAACTACTCCTCTAATTCACAGTACCAAATCTAGCCCATGGTTTCTAATATAGGCCTACTTCAGCTCTCTGTATTTCCTTGAATATGTTAAACAGCACAAAAGAAGAGTTCAAGTAGCCCAAATGCATTCCATATTTAGAGAGAAAATCCCCCGTTAAATCAGAGCATTAACTCCCCTTTTAAAGTGATGTCATTCTTCGGCAAATACGAGGCTGCTGGGAAATGGTAAGTGGTGAAGTACTGCACAGCACTGAAGTAGTGAAGATTAGTGTGGCATTTTGCAATAAGAAAGAAAAAAGCCGCCGCTTATTGCACTTTAATCCCGAAACACATTATATGCATAATTACACCGCTGGAAGAAATGCGCGAGATTACCATGACACAAAAAAAAGCAAAGAAGGCGAGCGCGGGAGACTTCAAGGAGGGCAGGGAAAATCCGGTAATTAGCGGCACCGCTCCGCGTTCCATCCAGGAAGTGACAAGGCTAAGACGCTGTCATTTTAAAGCTGCGACATGGAGCTCGCACTTCAAAAAGTCCGGCCACGCGGACTGAGAGACCGGGCAGCGGAGAGGAGGGGTTCCGCACGTTTTATATGCAAACCGCGCTACAGTCCTGGCACACGGGTCACATACCAAGCCCTCCACCCGGTGACTGTACATCAACTGCGGTAATAAAAACTCATAAAACGTATGTTTAATGGTGATAAGGGCAGTGCACCGAGTGCATGGAGGGACTACAGCATCAAATCAGCACCGTAGCCAGATTTACCGCACAGGCTACATTTCTCTGTGTTCACCGTAGCGGCAAGCTCCAAAATTAAGCTGCGGCAACTCAATGGAATTATGCATAAATTCCTGTTAAAGCTATACAGTGAATCATCGATCCATAAAATATATCGACTGGTTGAGTAATGCACAAATAAGGGACTGGATAGGACCATAACAATCTAATTGTAGGCTATATGGCGAATGAAGCTATATATTTTTTTAAAAAAGCTGATTTTACACTTGTTTGATTCCGCACACAGACGAGCAGAGTGAACTTTTCTTAAAGCCGAAACGCCGATAATTCGATATTCCGGCGACGATGCCGCAGGGGAGAAGGCGTCCATTAATCAGGCCGGCGGGACCACTTACTAATCACAATCGCGGGTTCTGCCTAACAAAGCATTTCATTTGCGGCGGGAAGCGGATCGATACCGGAGCGTACTGTCCCATCGCCGGCCCCGAGGCGGAGTGACACGCGGGTCCGAGCTTTCCTCCGCCACACGCGCTCAGGGCCGGACACCACCACTCGCCTAAAAATGCAGCGCGACTCCTCCGGGCAACTCTCGAGCCAACACACCGTGCATCTGCTTAGCAGGCAGCTCATTTTGCCGAAATTTACAGGAGTGGCAGTCTCGTTTCTTAAACCCATAATGTAGTTGGACATCTTACTGAAACGCTCGCTCAGTGTGCATGAGAGCTACGGCGACCTTGTCAAATTTGAAACCGCATATTTCTGTCTGGAGCAGGAATTTGGATTATGTTTCTTATTTTTAACACTGCCTGTGCTCTCATGGGTAATGTGATCACCCAGGTGGGTGTAAACATTGGTATGGGTAGATGTGAGCTTCCCCTCTTCACTCTGAGCTTGTGAGATAAAACGCACTATACAAATCAGAAGCATCAAACTCTAGTCTTGGTGGGCCTCAGTGTCTAAAGATCCTTGTGTGTTCCCTTCAAATCAGCAGCCAATCACGACCTTGACCGCAAGGTGTGTGGACTCTTCAGCCAATCAATGGCTTAATCGCTGGTGCTGAAACACAGAGAAAACCTGCAGGGCGCTGCTCCCCTCCAGGTCAGGAGGTTTCACACGATACAGACGGCAAGGCTTCACAGACGCCATCCATTATTAACCTCTCTCCTGTCTCGGACTTGACCCGTTCGCTCGAAACTGCAGAGAAAGGCCTCAGTGTCAAGCGCATGAAACGAACCCCGCTGATTCATAAGGGAAGCCATCCGGATGGTGGGCGGAAAACAAGCTTATAGATAAAACAGTTTTGGACAGACCGCGACGCATCCATTTACCGGCAGCTAACCGGAACTAAGCCGCCCCGCGTGTTCGCCCGGGACGCGGGGGGGGCTTCCGGTTTAGCCACAATGAGCGGACACGCCGCGGACCCCCCCCCCCCCCAATCCCATTAACCGTCACCGGCTGAAAGCAGCCGCGGACCATGACATCACAGATCGGCGAATCTTCGGCACTTCCGAGTTCCGACACTCCGGCAGTCCGGATGCGCTTCGCTTCCCGTAAAAAAAAATTTTTAAAAACCAGCAATCAATTTCAGATGTGAGACGTGGTGGAAATAAAAACAGCACCTTTTGAACTTTTAGAGTTAAGCAGCAATAAATTACTAGTTCCTTGAGGCACTGAAAACATATTAACTTCAGATCCATTTAAAACCGGTTAAATAAGTGTTATGAATAATTAATGCATATCAATGTGACTTATGGTATGCAGAAAACTGGCCACTTTCCACATGCGACCAAAGTATCAACTAAATCTCCAGCCACACCTAAAACACACCTTCAGTGCCTTAAACTGTTATTCAAACTTTGAACTCCTGCACAGATTAAGCCTGAGGCCATCCTCCCCATCTACATGCAATTCCAGGGCTGCCAATCACAGTACTCGGAGAAACATGAACTCCAGTTTCCTGTTTCCACAGTGATGTTGTGTGGAGAGAAGAGCAAGATGATGTCATAACCGTCAGGGCTCAGAGAGCCAGACACATGCAGGGCTTCATGTACCACCGATTACGTTTTTATCCTCCTGCTCGTACAGCAAGATGGCCCCTTCATAACCAGTGTCAATAAGCTCAAACGGGAGGAGGTGTATGTGTGTGTGTGTGTGTGTGTGTGTGTCTGTGTATCTTTGTGTGTGAGTGAGAGATTGTGTGTGTGTCTGTCTGTGTGTTTGTATGTGTGTGAGAGAGTGTGTGTATGGTGTGTGTGGTGTGGTCTCGTGAGTGTGTGTGTGTGTGTGTGAGAGAGGGTGTGTGCATGCGTGTGAGAGTGTGTGTGAGAGTGTGTGTGTGTGTGTGTGTGAGAGAGAGGGTGTGTGTATGCGTGTGAGAGTGTGTGTGTGGTGTGGTCTGGTGTGGTGTGTGTGTGTGCGCATGCATGCTTGGTGTGTGTGTGAGAGAGAGGGTGTGTGTATGCATGTGAGAGTGTGTGTGTGGTGTGGTCTGGTGTGGTGAGTGTGTGTGCGCATGCATGCTTGTGTGTGTGTGTGTGTGAGAGAGGGTGTGTGTATGCGTGTGTGTGTGTGTGTGTGAGAGACAGCTCAGACTGAGAGGCCGGGCAGCAGGCTGAGCTGATTTCCTCTCCTGTCCAGTGTGGGATGACTTATTCAGGGAGCAGCCGCCCTGCGTGGGCCACAGCAGAGAAGAGCTCGGCAGCCCTGCAAATGGGACTGGGGGGGACTGGGGGGCCCAGGGGGGGGCTACAGTGTTCCGCGAAACGGAGGCCATCCATCCTGCACGGCGTGCGCCTGTACATCACCGCCCCCCCCCCCCCGGGGCGAGGGATGGCCCGATAAGGGCGTCCTGTCAGGAATACTAAACAAACGCACAATGGCGGGGGCCGAGGCTGGCGGGAAACGCGCGCGGCGGTGCTTAACCCCCCCCCACGCACACCCCCCACCCACTCGCCCTCCCCCCCCGGCCCACCTGCGCGGCCCGATAGCGCCGATAGCATCGGCTCCATCGCCTAACCCAGCCTGCAGCCTGAGCCCTGCCCCGCAGCCACACAATAAAAACCCCCCCCTCAACACCCACGTCACGCCGCCCAGCACCGTCTCCACCTCCCCGGCCTGCAGCCTGGGCTCTGCCCCGCAGCCACACAATAAAAACCCCCCCCTCAACACCCACGTCACGCCGCCCAGCATCGTCTCCACCTCCCCGGCCTGCAGGACGGACGCTTAGAGATCTCAATCCAACGCCAAACACGGGCACAAAGGCATCTCACATCACGTTTACATTTATCCATTTCGCAGCTTTGACCCAGAGCGACACGGGGGAGGGAACGAGGCTAAAAGAGCATTAGTGCTGATGGGGAATTTGTCTGACAATCAAAATAAGGTGTAGCTGCACAACACTAATAAATGTCAGTCTATTATCAAGCACAGCTGGAGTAGCTTTGGTGACAAAGTCTAGGAGCATCCATCATAAGAGCGAGCGAGCAGTGCAGAACCGGCTCACGCCTAGCTCATTCTAGAGAGTTCTGTGGTGAGAGGTGGGCTGAGGCAGCCGAGCACTTTGAACAGGAGTTTCAGTCAGACAGCCACTCCACAGCTCAGACAGCTCAATAATGCATCTCCACTGAGAAAATCAGAGACGCCGCAACCGGGACCTGCTTCCCCAGAGGGACAGAATCGTGGCCAATCGCAGGCTGCCGAGCAGAGAGATCCCACAATGCCCCAGGGTTCGATTATAGCCTTTACAGGAACGATCGGTAGACGCCATTAGCAACACGGCTCATAAGAATGAATGTAAAACTTTCTCTGTGAAAAGCGCAAATGTGCACTTTACAGTCATTTTTGGGTGTAAAAACGGTTATTTGAGGCTCAGCATTTAAATTCAAGTCAGCACGGAAAGGACAGGTAAAATGGGGAAATGGCTCTTCAGCGGTCTCCAGAGAGGACAGGGGTTTCTGGTTCGCAGAGATCCCAAGTGCAGCGCCGCTTCATTATTAATCAAAGAGCATCCTTTCGCGGATCTCAAAGGCAGGTCAATCACTTGATCCAGCAGTTTGAGTCCATTTGGCCCATTAACGTGGCAGCATCCACTTAAAGTCTTTGAAGAGCAGGTTTTTTGGAATGCTATTGTTCAAAATTCTAAACCAGCGTCCTAGAACTCCACTGCTTTCAGTCTCCAGCAGCGATTGTGACATCAGCGTTAGAATGTTCAGTTAAGAACATTCTAATCACATGTTTGTCAACACCAGTTCCCAGGAACTGAAGGCGGTGGCCAAGAGGATACAATACTATGTTGGCACGAATCTGGCTCGTGACTTGTATCGTTTCCATCATTTAAATTAGTTCTCTGTTGTCCCCATTTTCTGTTGTATTCAAAGGGCAACATCCTGGTTCCCATGCTTGTAAATGTTAGTGCAACATTTGAACTTGATTTGCACATCACGCATGAGTGAATGAACATTAAAGGCAGCCCATTAAATGCCTGAGTCATATTTCTCTGCTTTCAATATTCCAGAGGATATAGTTCATTAAACGAACCAAACTCTTGGCATCCGGCCTCTGTTCTGTAACTGCGGAGTTTTACTGTTGAAGAAAGCCATTGCATGCGGGAGACGAGGCGCCCGGCATTGATGCTTGGAAGAATCTCCGTTTCCTTTCTTACTTTTGGGGAACTGGCAAACCCCCAGAAGAATCTTGTAAATAATGTAAATGAAACATTTAAAAACAGGTTCTGTTAGAGCAGTGGTAACCAACCCTGTTCCTGGAGATCGACAGTCCTGTAGGTTTCCATTCCAGCCATAACAAAGCGCGCCGCATTGAGCGGCTAGAGATCTTGTTCAGCCGCCAGTTATTAGAGTCAGGCGTGCCGAATTAGGGCTGAAATGAAAGCGAACAGGTTGCCGCCGTGTCAGAGCTTTGACGGACGAGGACAGGTGCGAGCAGTTTTGCCTTCCCACCGCGTAAAGCGCGAATTTAAGAGCAGATTTGCAGAAGGGCACCGGCCTCCCACACCGTGAACCTCCGACCCCTGACCCCTTGACCCCTTGTGAGCGATGTACTCCTCTCAGAGTCTCGGATCGTATTGGCTTCGTCATCCAGACGCCGCAGAGGTCAGGGAGAAGCGTCTCACTCCGATTGGCGGCGACATCTCGAGGAAAGTGGGGAGGGGGGGGGGGCTGATGAAGCCGACGCCTCCTTCCGTCACTTATTCTACACGTCAGGCTCCGCGCGTAATAAGCGACACCCGTCTCGATCCGCAGCCCACCCCCTTCCCCAGGACAGGGCGAAACGAGATCAGGCATCCCGACGAGGTTCAGGGTCCCACAGCCACACATGCCACTGCGAGGCTCCCAGACCACTCCACAGGTCCCTCATCTGTCTGAACCCATAATGGGATCAAACATTGAGCAAATTTAAATGCCTGGTGACCAAGTGCCCGAGGCCATTACTGTTTCACTGTGCAAAAGGTGTCAAGCATGCCCTGATTCAGCTTTAACGCACTGCCGCTGGGCTTCTGCTTGTATTTGCGTGGGTTACTATAGCCTAGCACGGCTTGGGTCCGGTCTGGTCCGGATCCCACTCTCTCAGATCGCCATCATTAATGCACACATCAAAAGAATGACCGGTCTTTGTTTTAAATTGTGCTTTACTTTGTGCTTACTACAGATATTTTAGGGAACATATGGACAATCAAAGTTCTTGTTGGGGGGGGTGGGAGGTCACTGCTGCAGTTGTGGGAAGCAGCTCAATAATTTGGTTTCTTTATTCAAATTGATTATAAGCTTGATTTCATGACTAACCGCACAGCCCCACCCCCCACGAATTTGGTGAGCAGTGTTCTCACACACCTCGTTATCAAACGGAACGTGTGGGTGGAGCGTGCGGCAGTTTGCAGTTTCGCGCGTCTCTGGAACGGATCCAGGGTCCAAACACCACTGTGCACATTTGGTGAAGTCAGAAACCACTAAATGGATGCGGCTCTGAGCCGACGCAGTCTGCAACGCATGCATGCGCATGCGGCCAGTGAGGAAGAGGCGTTAAGAGACAGCAGAACCATCTGCAGGACTGCATCCCTCCACAGGCAGTCACTGTGTCATCCTGAACTGGACACTGTATCAGGACGGAGTGTGACACAGTGGGTAAGGAACTGCGCTTGTAACCGAAAGGTCGCAGGTTCGATTCCCGGGTAAGAACACTGCCGTTGTACCCTTGAGCAAGGTACTTAACCTGCATTGCTTCAGTATATATCCTGCTGTATAAAAGTGCTATGTAAAAAGTTGTGTGCGTCGCTCTGGATAAGAGCGTCTGCTAAATGCCTGTAATGTAATGTAATGTAATGTATCATGAGGGATTCAGCAATGCCCTGATGGGTCCAGACATCTTTAGCTGAGAGGCCTCTCCTGCATGTCCACAATGCTGCAGCTTCACTTTTGGACAAACAGACTGTTTTTGGCTGGACCGCAACAGCAGGGGCCAGCCCTGCAAACGTGAATGCCTGCGCCTGACTGAGTGAGCGATGAAGTCACGCCATTGGTCGGCCGAGTTATGAAGTCACACCATTGGTCGGCCGGATCACGCGTGTTAGGTCCAGTCATATACTAGATTTTAACCTGGTCTTGTTTCTCAACCTCTTCTCATCTCTCTGGGTTGCCAGTCCTGGTCTGTGTTCAGTTCAGAGCTCTGCTTCCAGCCTAGCAGGTGTCAGCAGGGGTGTGGCCTGTCCTCATTGAAGTTGCCTGGTAAATCTGCATTGCATGGCGTTTTTTCTTAAAATATATATTCTGACTAGTCTGAGCAGAGGCAATAACATCAGACTGCAGATGTAATTACAGTAATTTTGTACGTAGTAAAGCTACTGCTAACATTTGTAACAATGGAAAGCCATAAAAAATGAGGTTAGCTCATTGTTTAAAAAAAAACTTCAAAAGTTCCAGAACAAGCAAACGTTACTTAGTGACTTAGTATCAACACAACAGAAATACCTGAGCGTTATCTCAGCTCATGGGTTTTGCTGATTATAAATCTTCCCACACAAACCAACAATAGCCTACAGATCCACTGTAGCAACGCGTAAAAAAAAATTACAACGCCGTGTTTATTCTCACATTCTACATAATGAATGTAAAACAGACAATACGCCCAAAACTTTGAGAATACTTGAATATTAATATTCAAGTAACACGTTTAGCGAAGTGACAACGGACGACCTAACTAAGCTTGGCGTGGTCACATGGTCCAAACACAGGTGGAAAGGAATGATCTCGGTGGAGGAACAGGTGCACAGGTCTCCTTTCCGCCCACAGTTACAAATATTCCCCAGCAAAGAACATTCTATTAATCAATTTCTCCATTACGTTTTTTAAAAAGCCTAGACCCGCTGAATGTTTCGAGAAAGCGTCAACAAGATAAACGTGCATATTTACCTGTTCCAGAATCTTTCGGTATCGTTGAGTCGCTTGTTGGATAAGGTCGCGGACCGTCCATCCTTCTTTGCAAGGGACAACAACGCCAGTTCTTCCGAAAGTTACAGTCACTTTCATTTCGATGTATCAATCCCAAACGAATACTTACTCCCTGTCCTTTCGCTATAATATGTAACGCAGATATAATTTCTAACGAGCTAACAAGAAGGGTAGTGTCTCCACCTTCTCGATAATGTTATACAATTACTGTGGCCTGTGGAGTTCACCCTGAAGCCAATTCTGGCCAACACTGCTAACGAGATAAAAGTTTTATGTTCGCTAACGTAAGTTAAGTCCAAGAAACAGAAGCAACAGGTGTCATTTGTGGATTAGCCAGCTTGTTAGTCAACGTCAAATCAATAAAATAAACCTGTTGATCAGGTGCGTACCTAGGTAGCTACTCAACTCGCTGGGACACTAGCGGTTAGCTAGTTTATATAGATAATAAGTAAATTAAAGTTACACCAAATTGAATGGCGATATTGTATTTAGATAAACAGCATAAAGCCGAAAACAGGTTAATGTAGTTGTAGTCGTCTTAGTCTACACAAAAATGACAAAAGACCCTGGCTAGCTAGCTACCTTGGAATGACGACTCTTCCATTTGTCTTCCTACTCTAAGTTAGCCACTTAGCTAGCCAGCTAACTTAAACTGATATTTTGGATATAGTCGTCAATATGCTACAAAACCCCAGACGTCAGAATAAGTCAGCATCAGTTACAGAGTTTTATTTTTTGTAGTTTCACAGCATTGTTTAGCTGTGTAAAGCTATGTAGACAGCGCTGATTAAGTTGCTAGCTAGTTACCCCAAAAAGAGCGTTAGCAAACTAGACAGCGTGCCAAACTCCAGCTCCCGAAGTAAATAAGACACATTAGCAAAATATTATTATTTTACCTGACGCTAATCGGTTACAATTCTGTAACATTTTGACTTCAGCTAGCTAAGTTACTTGCAGTCTGAGACTTCGAAAGATGGAGAAACGCTGCGGGAAGCCAAGTTTGATTTTCCCATTCGGGTCTCTGTCCTCCTTTCAGAAATTCCAATTCCCTATTTTTCCAGAATACGTTTCCACTTCACGTTCGTCAGCGCTCAAGCAGTTTTAGTTCTTGGGATACCAACAGCAGTATTCTCTCTACTGAAGTATAGCTAGTTAGCTATATAGGTTACGATTATCCAAGAGACTACTTGTTTCCTAAGTCCGAAACTCCACCAAGCAAACCGAACATCCAAACAATCTCAGGCCACTCGCTCTCACTTTATTAAAGGGCCAGTACGCCAATTCAAGTGCCAGGAGACTGCGATACCTCGTCCCGTAACTAATTGTGCCAGCTTTGCACATTTATCCTTCCCGTAATGTCCGTTTTTGCAACAAATACCACCAAGTCTACATTATATTCCTGTGTTGGCTCTAGTAGTAGCATATCTAACTCGATCCAAACAAGTCAAATGTGCACTAAAATCAATTAATTACTCATTGTATTATGGCGGGGTGGAAATTATGGCACACAATTTTAACCAGCTATCAAGTAGATATTTTATAGATGTACGCAGGGTTGCATGAATAGTTTTTTGTCTATTTACATTTTAATTTAATAATACAGCTGTTTGGTGCCTTTGTTTGATGATCATTATTGTCAGTCACCTAAGGACAATTTGTAATGAAAATTATCATGAAACTTGTTCACATACATTTTGTTTTTAAGTTGTAAGATTTGTCTTTAATAAAGACTTATTGGTAGGTATCACTCACTTCCCAACCCTTGCAACTTTTGATTTGGTAGACTGTAAGTCATTCATATTAGTAGAAAAATTACTGGAATGTGACATGAGTCACCACATCGTATAGGTGAACAAAAGGTGTCTAAAATATGTTGTCTCCATATATGATACATTTGGTTGAGGATATCATTTCTGGGAGCTAGTGCAAGACTAATTTACAGACAGGCAAATGTGAATATTTTTGACCATAGTTGCTTGCATCTGTCAGTTTAGACTCTATTATTCCACTCTATCCATCCATCCATCCATTATCTATAACCGCTTATTCCTGGTCAGGTTTGCAGAGGGTGCTGGAGCCTAACCAACATGCACGTCTTTGAACTGTCGGAGGAAAGTACCCAGAGTACCCAGAGGAGGGGAAACCTGCCAGTACAATGTGTCAGGGTCAGACTAGCCCCAAACTAATTTCTGTTTCCACATTTAAAAAAAAAAAAAAAAAACAGCCACATGCTAGAAACAGTCTCCATGACGACCGTTCAACTGCCGTATCGCTGAGCAGGCCGGGTGAAGAAATGGCAGTGTTGACCTCAAAGTAAAAAAAAAGTTTTACTCTTGTTGTCCTGAAGAAAACTTCTGTTTCACCATTCTGCCTTTCCGGTGACGTTTGCGATTTGTTGTTACAGTGCCTCAGTGCTCAGCCCGGCTTTCTGCTGACTAACCTCTTTGGCTTTCCGCTGAACTCCTCTCGCCAAATGAAGAACTTTGCCTCTCCCACCAATCACAGCTCATTATCACCCGGAAGGTCTAGCGCTCACACACACACTAATGATCCTGAGAACCTCAGGAGGGTCTGTAAGCGATTGAACCTGACACTGTGTAATGAATCGGCTGCCGCAGACTCACGGGATCAAGGAAGTTGGGTCTGATGCACTACGCACAATTTTGAAACTGGAGAAATGTACTATGAGTCATCACCTCAGGATTCAGTGTAAATTTTACAGTCATACAGTGTCAACAAGATAATGACAAGAACAGGCCATTCGGCCCAACGATGCTCGCCGTTTTCCTGACTAAATTAGTGCTCTGATTACCTACAGACTAGATAGCGTCTAACACTGTATCAAGCCTAGTCTTGAAAATCCCCAGAGTTTCTGCCTCTACTACATGACCTGGCACGCTGTTCCACACATTGACTACCCTTTGCGTAAAAAATGATTCATTATAAAAATTCCTTCCTAATTATCCTTACTGATGCTGTCTGTCTATGAACTTATGAACTAATCATTTAATGTTTTCCCAGAGTTGGTTCTATGACACCAGGACATGCAATTGGCAACTGTATCTGTCAAGCTACCCAGATTTTTATTTTTTATTTTTTCAATTTCCGGGCTTTGTTTACTCTGGCAACGAGCTGTCTGTGGATGACAATATAAACCCTAAATGTTCCTGCCACGGCTCAATCAGCTAATCATCTTCTGCTTCTGCCCATTTCAACTTGGCACTCATGTTTTATTCCACAGCGCTCTCGTTGTGTTTTCAGTGGGTCTGCAGGAAAACATTAAAATCATGCAGAAAACTAAACTACCCTACATTTCCTAGACTAAATCTAACAGCATAATCTATGAACTGGCCATAACTTCTTTGTCCCTTTTCTGTGTTTTATATGTTTTCTGTTCTCCTTTGGAGGCTTGATCTAACAATGTTCCATCATCACATCGTATGTTTATTTATATATTTATATTGTTGTGTAACGTGTATTTTGTGCACATACAGCCACTTTAAAAATCAACAGCAGATGCATAACATTATCATATTACATGTCTATCCGTGACCTTATTTATCTTTACACGTCCATATGCAAGGCCAGACGGAAACACTATTCTGACAACCAGTTTTTTTTCTGTAATCCCTTCCTAAATGTCTCTTCAGTACACAGAACAATTAATTCCCTAATCCTCCTCTTTAAAACCTGTATGTGCCGTCTCCTGTGCCAGCGATGCCAGGGACCGAGAGAACGAGCCATCTGTAGGTCCGTGCCTGCCAGGACCGTTCTCCCTGATGACTGGTCTCTCACGCTGTCACAAACCCCGAAATATCGAACGCGCGCGTTAGACCCGCCCTTTCAGCAGGTCCTTCACGGCACAGGTGTCCAAACTCCAGTCCTGGAGGTCCGTGGTGTGTGCTGGTTTTTGGGGTGTTCTCAGTGTTTCACAAGCGTTTTGTTTAAGTCACTGATTGGCCAAGGAACCCACACACCTTGTTTCTCAAGGCTTTCATTGGCCACAGTGACTGATTTAATGAAGAAGAAAAAAAAACCTGCAAACACTGCGGCACCCTTGGGTAACAGTTTGACGCTCCTGCTTTAAAGTACTCAAATATCACTCTGAATTGTTAAAAAATGATCAGCAAACAAGCAACAATGCAGTCTGAGAATCAGTTGTGTGATGCCTTATTAGACATATTTCTATGAGGTAATGCGTTTCATTATTCTCTTTTTTTTAACAGCAGCCATTTTGGGACTCATCCAACAACAACTTTCTTGATAATCAATTTAGAATAAATGTATATTTTTGTCTCGTAGCAGCCACAGAACTCTTAGACACTTACCTGACACTGTTATTCAAATCAATACAGATTACCATTTATACACACATTGCACTTAAAACACAGGTTATTAGGTTAAGTTCCTTACTCAAGGGTACACCAGCAGTGCCTACAACATCTCAGTTACAAGCACAGTTCTCTAATCACACACATATGTAAACACACACACGCACAGGGAAAAATCGATTGAATGGTGAACTTGTGTATATTTTCTACATGCAATTGATTTTCTTCCCCTGTATTTGGATGTGGTGTGATACTTACTATCACACATAGTTTAAAGATCTGAGAATAACTTGAAATCTTATCTAGGCAGTTGTAATGACCCTTCACTAAAGTACCTCTGTTTGGAATAAATAATGACCCTTTCATTTTCTCAAAGTTGTAAGTTACTAAAGTGAGTTAAAAGTTAAAGTTAATAAGAAATTTCCCATTGCCAGTACATACAATTATTGATTTAGCAGTTAACAAGTTCCTTCAAAATATTTTGTAAACAGTAAAAACAGAATTGAACTGACTAATTCGAGGACAATGCAGTGCACTGTTTCTGCTTTCTCTCAGTGTGTCTCTGTGTATAAATTGGCCCACCGCAGCAATAGCCTCTTTATCTGTGAATCTGTGGTTCAAACTGTGGTTCCTGTTACACCTGAAAAGTCACTCTGTCCCGCTGTCTGGCCGTTCCTGTTTCCACGTTCGGCAAAAGGGCCTTCCTTTTTATGTCTGTGACGTCATTCCGTGTTCAAGTCACACGAAGTTGGTAAACGTTCCGCGGAATTGTTTTCAAACTCATTTGACAGCATCACAGTATGAATAACCTTGCAGAACAATTGCAGCTGAGGTATTTCTGTGATGCCTATACAAGCCTATACAAACCTGCAGTACAACATGTCCGATCGATATTCCCACAGTGCTGCTGTCAGTTGTGTTATGGCGGATATGTGTATAATGTCTGTTGCTCTACCAGTCAGACGAGTTTGACGTGTAAAATGTGTATTGGCCAACACGTGCTTGGCTCAGTACCGGTGATGTCATTATTTCTCTGTGTGTAATATGTCATCCAGGAGGAGGAGCCAGGGTGTGTTTTGGACGTGTTTTGCTCAAGAGGTTTGGATGGGTGTTTTGACCATATTTCCTAGGGCCATAACCACAGGACCATGGTCATGGAGAAGAAGAAAAAAAAAAGATAAATCCAAAATGGAACGATTGTGATTTGCTTCCTAATATCTTCACATCTTGACCATGCTCAGTGGAAGATACATTTTTATTAGCATCAGCACTTGACCCTGCTGCCAATGAAAAGGGTTCAGGTGCATGACCAGGCCCTGGGGACCCCTTGTGGAGGTTAGCCCTTATATCTGGGGCCCTTTGTCCCTTTCATATGGGCCACGCTGTGAGCACACCGGGTAGGTGTATGAGGGAGGAGGCTGGAGGCAAATTAAGGTGTCTGTCGAACATGTGTGGGACAAAGAATCTCAACGGGGGGTGGAATCTGGGTGGACGGGGGGGTGGGGGGGGGCAGTAGGAGGAGGCTTGGAAAACACTTTGCCCTGAAACATTTCATTTTGTCCTAATTTGCAGTTTGTGTGCAGTTTTTTTTTTTCGCCTTCCAGTCGCCGCCCGCGCCGCGCCGCCCCGCCCGCGCCTCCCACACGCGACGGCTTAATTAACCATGCGCCCGCCGGTGCGCGAGGCTGCGGGACGGGGAACAGCTGGAGCCGAAATGGAGGAGTGGAGGAGTGGAGGAGGGGGAGAATGATGAGGTGGAGGAGTGCAGGGGGAGGTGTCGTCAGGACTGGAGACGTGGGGGTGGGGGGCGGGGTGTTTCGGAGGGTGGGCAGGGTCGGTTCGCGGGGGGGGGGGGGGTTCGGGGTTGGGGGGCGATGTCGATGCGCTCCGCGTTTCTGACGGGGGTTCTCCTTTTGTGCGGCTCGCCGCAGCAGGTGGAATCAATACCCGCGCGTATTCCGCTCTCAGGGATTCGATCAGCGGCCACACACACACAAAAGAGAGGGAGAGAGAGAGAGAGAGAGAGAAAGGGGGGGAGAGAGAGAGAGAGAGGGGAGAGAGGAAAGAGCATGTCATTCTCGCGGTCGCACTTCCATATTTGCGGGGGGGGGGGGGGGTCTGAGGTTGGCGCTCCGTCGATAGCAGTCATTCGCCCCTGCTCACGCAGCTCAGCCCCATCCTGGGGACAATCAGCGGTATGGATCTCGCGCTGATTTAGAGGCGGAAGGTGCCCTGCTGTACATGTCTGTGTGCGTGCGTGCGTGCGTGTGTGCGTCCGTGTGTGTGCTGTATGTGCATTCCTGTGTATGTGTGCTGTACGTGCGTGCGTGTATGTGTGCTGTACGTGCGTGCGTGCGTGCGTGCGTGCGTGTATGTGTGCTGTACGTGCGTGTATGTGTGCTGTACGTGCGTGCGTGCGTGTGTGCTGTATGTGCATTCCTGTGTATGTGTGCTGTATGTGCGTGCGTGCGTGTATGTGTGCTGTACGTGCGTGCGTGTGCTGTATGTGCATTCCTGTGTATGTGTGCAATATCAAGTTTTTCTTGAAAAACTGAAAAACGGAAGCCTCCGGAGTTTCTGGAGGCCTGGTCTGTTTGTTCGTGACTTTCATTGTTGATGTAAGCGGTTTAGTATGTGTACACATTTGAGAATGACGTCTATGTTTTTGGGGTTTTTTTTACTTTAAAAAGGATACCATCACTATGTTATGGTGAAATGTTGTAGTTGGTAAAGCTGTTGGATTCAGGATATGGGAGATCAGAGAGAACTAAGGAAGACCCACGGATTCTACAATACTTTTCATCCAAGCTTTTTGTGGCGGGTGACTAATGTTTTAATAATATGAGATTCAATTTTCACTTGATGAAAAACCATAAACAAAATTCCAAATGTACAAATGTGCTTAGAGGTGGAAAGTCCTGGGGTCAGAAAAGTAAAAGTCCTGCTGTGTTTTTTCCACCCATGAACGCTGAAAGAATTGTGCTAATTATCCAGGTGATTGGACCAAAATACTGGGGAGGACTTTTGCTTTCAGAACCTGGGTTCTCTGCCCCTGACAGTGTGTTCCACATGCCGTCTCCTGGATTACTTCATCGTGGGATTGCCACGCTGACTGGATTATCCCTGGAAATAGACTAGAAAGGGAAAATATCCTTCACCTTTTGTGCCCCTTCACACAAGGCAAGTTCCTCAGGGTTCCTGGAGAAGTCTGCTATGCTCTAGGGACTTTTTCCTGGAAAAAAACAATTCTGAAACAGGAGAAGCCTTCGTTAAAAGTTTAAATTTTGACTTAGACTTACTCTGAAGACGAGGAGGCTACCATGTGACACAGCACATCAACATCTTTGACAAATGTTAAAAAACGATTTCATCTCCAGCTTCTGAAAAGTATTGTGTGACAGGTCACATGATTTTCTCACAGACCCCAAGTAGTGTTTTACCACCATCTCTCTCTCTCTCTCTCTCTCTCTCTCTCTCTCTCTCTCTGCCTCTCTCACTCCATCACCTTGGTTGCCATAGTCACAGTTACACCATGATTGCCATGACTACAGCTTTGATAATTATTTCTTCATCCCGTCTGGCAGGGCTCCCCAAACCCTGTTCCTGGAGATCTACCGTCCTGTAAGTTTTCACTTCAACTCTAACAAAATACGTCTCATTGAACAGCCAGAGATCCCCTTGAGCTGCTAAACAGTAGAATCAGATATGCCAAATTGCAGTTGAAATGAAAACCTACAGGATGGTAGATCTCCAGGAACAGGGTTGGGCAGCCCTGCTCTATGGTCGATGAACAGATAGTGCCAGTCGTCTCTATTGTCTTTATTTATCTATTTATCACTAAATATGTATTTTGCGCTGTTGTTACCTGCTCTCACTACACGCCCTTTGCACTGTTTATAAAATGTGTATAATTCAAGGCATCAGTTTCGGCTCCCTGAAGCTGTATATTAGGGCTTCTGCAATTTTGCGGTGACACCGACACCAGCGGTGGAAAAATCCAGCTTCAGAAAGTAAAACTCCCCTTTAAAAAAAAGTATTTTGCCCCAGTCACCTGGAATTTCCTAATTCTCCAGCCGGGAGGCGGAACTAACTTGTGAAATCAGCCGGCTGACACATGGCAGAACTTTTACTTTCCGACCCCTGGACTTTCTACCTCAGATAGAGACACGGCGGAATACAACATTGGAATTTAACCCAAAAAGATACTATTTCTCATGACACAGAAATGGGGAAATGGATAAGCGGTTGGAAACAGGAAGTGAAATTCCCTGCTGTCGGCGCATTAGGCGTAACAGGGCGGCCACTCCCCCCCCCCCCCGCCTGCTGCGCTGCAGAGACGCGGAGCGACTGTGTGCGGGAGATAAGGAGAGGGGGCGATGACACGGTCGGGGGCACCGGCATGCTTTTTTTTTTTTTTTTTTGTTACCTCGGGAAAGTCATCAAATCGGTTCCTGTTTGGCGAATTAACGGCGGCGCTGAGCATCCAGGCAACGGTGAAGCACCGGGTGAAAACAAAGAGTTTGTTTTCGGCTGTTAGAAGTGGAACAAAGGAGTTTTTCCCCTCGTCTGCTCTTTTTACGAAATGTGCAATATATGTGTTCAGCGAGAGAGCCAGGTCATCCGTTTGCTTAAGTGAATCAGGCGTCTCAAAAAACCTGTGAGCACGCCTCTTTGTGTGCGAGCACTATACTTCATTTGAAAGAACTACATATTTATTTGAAAAAAAAAAAAAAAAAAAAACATTTTGTCCCAACCGACCGCAACCAACAGCCCATTCGACAATGAACCGCCAGTGTTTGATTCAGGGTTGTGGGTTATAGTTTGATTGATGGTTAAAGTTAAATGCATCCCTTCAGCTCTAGCCTTCAAATTCCCATGTCGGGACAATATTTTCTCTGTGTGTATCATTCAATAATATTTACCGCAAGTTCACTGACCATTGGACAATCCCCCCCCCCCCCCACCCCCCGACACCAAGGGCCCAGGACAATGTAACCAGTTGCCTTGCTCCCCCCCCAGTACATCCACCCCCCCCATTGGCAGCCCTGCTGACCTTAAACCGCAGAGCCTGATGCATTCCAATCCGTTCATGTGGAATGGACAAATTTGGAAACATTTCCCGCAGTCCTAAGTGGGAATGCGAGCCCCAGATAATCAATACCACATTTTCCTACGGAATGGCTTTCTCCGTTGGAACAAAGCAAAGTGAAAAAATATGTCTTGGCAAGGACTGAGTTTTTCTTCAAAAAAAAAAAAAAAAAACCGAGTTCTTGGTTTCGCAGTATTACGCAAGCGAGTTTTTAACAGAACACCGTGTCAGCGTTCTCTGATGGTCCGCGAGAACGGAGAAAGAACGAGTATCTTACCCAAGTCAAAGCGTAAAAAAAAAACTTCAACAAACATGTTTGTGGCAACCTCAGTGCTCAAAACCCATCCAGGATTCCAGTGAGATGAGCAATTCCTAAACCAACAAGGGTGTACTCTCCAGCAGGCTTTTCTGGCATGGCAACCAGCAAGTTCCTTTGTTTTCCATTACTTTCAACCGTGGTTTCTAAACCTAAGGGCCATAGAAATACTACTTTAACATTAAGACTGAGGCTGTGTAACGATTATGAAGGGGGGGGGGGGGGAATCGATGAGACTGATTCCGCGCTGTCTCCAGGATTCAGAAATAGACGTATGGGGTTGGGATTTTTAATTTCTCGCACGGAACACAGATATTCCTGAAGAGAGGCATTCAGCAATAGAATGGTGACAGATGCGCTAACAAGCACCTGGGCTTAATGGAACAAATTAGCACGTTGTCACATAAACCTTTTCAAAGGTGGAAGAAAAGAAGCCGTAATTAAAACTACAGGAAGAGAATTTTTTTTTTTAAGTGTATTGTAAAATATCAAAAAAAAAAATTTGTCTAGGCACTTGACAGATTCTGGGGTATGAAACCTTCAGAATCACCACGATGATTCAGAATTTCAGAATTTTACGCTAATTAGCAGTGATTTGGGCAATTACGTGCTCTATTCATAGCGGAACAAACTAAGATAAACATAATGGCGGTAAGTGTCATTTGAGGAACACAGGCGCACTGATTTTTAGACTAACGTTCGATTGTATTGGAAAAGGCTGACAACTTTTGCTGATTTTCATTGGTTTATTTTAATTTTAATTTTTTAAGACAGCCGAGGGAGTTCACTTCAAAACACTCTGAGAGCGACGGTGTCAATGAGGCCATCGCGTGCCCTCAGATAAGGTGCTGATGAGATACGGCTGGACTGAGGCGGTCGGGTTGGGAGTGACCACTGGAAATTGGGTGGGGGTCGGCGGGGGGGGGGGGTCGGCGGCAGCAGGGGAGGGGGGGAGAGTCCAACACACAATACTGCTGGACTTCTTATCACACTGATGGATCTTGTTTTTGTCTCAGAGTGTTTAATGGCTTACAGGTCCTCCAGGCCCCCAGATAGAGTCATCGATGTGAGATGGTGTCAGGCGACAGGGGCCTGCTGGACGCCGGGGGGGGGTGGGCTGGTAGGCCAATCAACGCCTCCTCCCCCCCCCACGGACCTCCTCACAGGGCAGGGGAGCAGACCCAGAGGAGGCCACAGGACGGTGAAGGGGCAGCTGCAGGTGGCTGGAGGTGTAAGCCTCTACACCTATCCCACAAGCCCATGGGGGCCAGAGACCTCGCAGCTTCTGCTCCCTGACCTGCGGGGCTGTCGCAGGCTCTGTGAGGTGAAAATGAAACACAGAGCAGGACGGATGTATCACCAGGGTTAAAGGGTGTTTGCTCTGGAGAAAAAAAAGTTTGCCCTAATACAATTATTTTACTGCTGTAACACCTTTGCAAAGTCTCTTGGAGCAATGAATGAGAATGACAAAATAAAATCCAGAGAACCTGTTTGGTTTGGACATATCAAACATGCAACAAGTGTACTGCTTTAACAAGGCTGATATAACCTCCTAAAATCC
Organism: Anguilla rostrata; assembly: GCF_018555375.3. Lineage (NCBI taxonomy): Eukaryota > Metazoa > Chordata > Actinopteri > Anguilliformes > Anguillidae > Anguilla > Anguilla rostrata. The sequence continues at coordinate 67,268,755 of NC_057935.1, read as the reverse complement.
ACCAATTCATTTTCGTCCCCTGTAGGGTCTTATTCTCAAGAACCATAAATTGTATCGTGCTGCAACATACACCACAAGGGAAATCCGACAGAAAAATCTAAAAAAAAAATAATATTAAAAAAATATGCAACCGCAACACATTTTTTTTTGTCATCTAAGAATCTCAAAAAATGAAAATACTTGAAACTTTTTTTTTCTGCCAGGTCTCAGGACCAAATACTTTCTCTGCTTTTACTTTTTTTTTTCGTATATCTTAGAGGGGACCCAAGGTGGCTTTGAGGGGAGCTGCCCGTGGGTGCATTGGTATTCCACAGGTTCGCCTTAAGCTGATTTGGTCAAAAAACAGCACATGAATAGACTTTGCGTTCCTATGAATTCTGGACGAGAAGGGAGTTAATCTGTGGGGGAAAAATGAAAGGCTGACCCCTGGGTCACCGTCGCTTTTTGCACTTTAAGAAATAAAAACGTTTTCATGCATGAAGCAATTTATTCTTTTGTGAGAAAAAAAAGGGGTGGGGGGGTCTTGAACATAGCGGGCTGAAAGTCAGAGGCAATCGCTCAGATCTTTTCTGGCTTGGAGGGGGTCAGCATCCGATCCGCTCATCAGCCAAGGACCCGATCGAGATCCGATGGCATTCTGTGACCAAACTCAGCCCATTACGTTATGTAAATGTGTGCTAATTGCAAATGCATAACTATCCTGATTGACAACTGCACAGCCCATGCAACAAGGCGCTGCGCAGAAATGTCATATTATAGGGGAATTATAACCGAAATGTATTCTCTTTAAATGAGCCATTTGCCAGTTACATATGAGTTTCTCATTGGCGAAGCACGTTCTGAGCACCATCTCATTTTCTTTCTCATCAAGCAATTACATGTACAGTTTAGTCCGTAATAATGGAATGGAAATCCTTGTGGGTTTTTTTTTTTTTTTTTTAATGTGTGGATGGTTAGAGGGAAGGCAGGGCGGTTGGAGAGTTTGGTGCATTTGGAGACACTGCGAGACCAGCTTTTTCTTCTCTGTTGTTTCGTCCCTGAAGACTGGAGAAGGTAGCACTTCGTGGTTCTATTCTAACGGGACTAATAAAGGGGGGTAGTTGGTGCGGCTGAAGAGAGTTTCACGCTAGTCTGTAATGGTGCTTTGGTGATGTTAAGAGGCAGACGCAGAGAAACAAAGGAGAAGTCACACTCTTTCCAAAAAGCTTATTATTTATCTGGCTTATTTAGTTTGCGCAGAACCAGCGATAAATTCAGGGTTTCAAGAAAAGAAATATAATTGGGTAAGTATTTCTTTCGCTAAGGACAAGTGTAGCTCTTCCTCTGTCCTCTTTATTTATGTTGTTTAAAGAAAGCACAGGAACTGGGTGCCGGTCGATGTCGGATCGATGGACTTGAATTAGCCCGTTGAGATTCGAGTGCCAGGCCTGTTTACCGGGCCGTGTCTGTCTGGACCAGTGCAGGCCGGGCCCGGGCCTCAGACGGTCTCCCCCCCCCCCACCCCCACCGCCAACCCGTACGCCGTACCGCCAATAACGATCCGACCGCAGCAGATGCCTATAAGAGAGCTCTCTCTACGTCAGCGTGTGGCTCCAAACGTTGGCTTCACACATCGGGGGGGTTGGGGGGGGCGGGGGCGGGGGGGTAGAACACGTTGCTATGGTTACATTCTAATTCATTTAGCTTTTCATTGACGGGTGCTTTATTGTCTGTGTTTTAGCTTGTGAAATTATCCACTGTTGTTGTTGCTGCTGTTGTTCTTTTTTTTTCTTCTTTCCCCCCCAAGCAAGAAAATACAATTTATCCTACATTTGGAATTCCATATATCTACAGCTATATACATTCAAGCTTTTTTTTTATTTTTATCGGTCACCCATATGCCCTCAAATTCAATAGCTTGAGGAAGTATTGTTTGATGGAGAACTGAGCGCATTACATGTATTAAGCACCATTGAGAGATACATCAGTAAATTAGTTTAAAAGGGAGCGAATGGGATGCATAACCAACATAAAGCATCATATAGCATTCACTTTATCACAGCAGTTCATGATGGGTGCATCATAAGACGCTGGCTAAAAGATGAAGAGTTTTTCTGTGACTGACAATAACGATAAGACCCCCGTTAGTGATGCCAGAAGGTTCCAAGCCGCTGAGCCGGTGGGACTGGACTGGTCCTCCCGGGCTTTGATACTTTGTGGTGAAGGCTGCCCCCTAGAGGTGCCTGGCGTTTTCGGCAAGTCCCGGCATCCAATGTGGGTGCACCCTCCTGCTGCTTCACTGACAGAGGGGTTTGAATCGTATACCCTAACCTTACCATTGTGTTTTTCCTGATTGTATATGTGTGTGTGTGTGCGTTTGTGTGTATGAGTGTGGGTGCGTTTGTATGGGTGTGTGTGTGTGTGCATTTGTGTGTGTGAGTGTGGGTGTGTTTGTGTGTGTGCGTGTGCATGCATGTGTGTTTGTATGGGTGAGTGTGTATGTGTGTGTGTACATGTGTGTATGTCTGTGCATGCTTGTGTGCGTGAGTGTGTGTGTGTGTGTGTGTGCACAAAAACCTCCTTCCTGTTAGCCCATATTTTTGTTCTGAGGCAAAGATCGAGGTACAAAGATGCCAGTTTTTTGTGCTGAACTAAACCCCACTGATGTCCTCTCAGTGCTCTTTGCTTATTTGATTATGTTTTTATTCTTTATTTCCACGGAAGGTTTTTTTTAAACGGCCGATGACCTGAGCATAAACTGTTACAAGGTTTATTTTTGGTGACCCACCATATTGCAAAAAGCGTACTGCGGTTGTGTAATAACCTCCACAGATGCGATAAAGAGTGACATAACACATACTGAATTGTGGAAATATACCACAGTGGTAAGACTGCCGGTTTAAACCTTGGGTAGGGCACCGACGTCGTACCACTGAACCTTCAAACAATGTTTGAAAAGCGGTATTATCAGAAGAACAGGGAAAGACGTTATCTGGAGGACTGGATTTTCTCCGACTCTCCTGTCTTCTGGTATTAATTACTGACCCAGTCACAGGTCATAAAGAGTTTGTTTCTTTTAGCTGAAAACACACAAGATTAAGATGAAAGGGAAAGCCATTTCGGCTAGAAGTTTCTGAAGCGATTTAAAGCACAGATGAATCCTTATAACAGACCTGATGCTGTGTGTAGTTGCAGTGTTATTATCTAATTTTTTCTTCTTTGTCCTTGGGTTGGGTTGGTGGGGGGTTAATAGATTATGTTGATTATATGTCAGAGGAGGGGACAATTAGAGACGATGCACTTCCTTTGATTTAATCAACATTAAAGTGTTTCCAGGGTGAGTCTGGGGACAAGGAAAAATAAATATTGATTTATAAATATTGGGGCCTAAAAGGAGAGGGGATTAATAGTGGTGTGGGAATTATGGTGAGGAACTCAGAAATCAGCATACTGACTGACACACACGGATGGCTGGGGAGAGTCAACATCCTGTTTCTAGCACACACCCACACTCACACACACGTACAGACTCTCACACACACACAAAGGCATGCACACTCTTTCACAATCACACACACACACACACACACAAAGGCATGCAAACTCTTGCACAATCACACACACACACAAACACATACAAACACACACACATACACGTACACATGAGAACACACACACATACACACAGGCACATACAAACACACACACATACACGTACACATGAGAACACATACACACACACACACACACACCCACATACAGACACACACACACACACACACCACACACAGACACACACACACACACCTACATACAGACACACACACACACATACACAAAAGAAGACACGCATGAAGAAGTCTCTCACACGCTTAGAGTTCCTCTGGCAGACTTGGCGCTGCGGTGTCCCATCAGGGTGTTGTATAAACCTCCGTTTCCTCCCGTATTTACGTGTCTCACTCCTCTGCAGCCCCAGGCCCCCGTCTCCGCTCGGCTCTCTCTCTCTCCCGCGATGCGATTGGAGGAGCCGACGGCCGCTTCCTGCCCGACCTTGGCACTGTCACTCTGAGCCAGAACATGAGAGGTAAGCAGGGGCTGCGCTCCGTACTGACCTGCCGGTGTGTGTGTGCCTGTGAGTGTGTGTGTGTGTGTGTGTGTGTGTGTGTGTGTGGTGTGTGTGTGTGTGGTGTGGTGTGCGTGTGGTGTGTGGTGTCGTGTTTGCGTGGTGTGTGTGTGTATGTGTGTGTGTATGTGTGTGTGTGTGTGTGTGTGTGTCAGAGTGTGTGTGAGAGTCTGTCTGTGTATATGCTGGTGTGTGTGTGTGTGTATGTGTGGTGTGTGAGTCTGTGCATTTATGTGTGTGTGAGTCTGTGCTGTGTGTGTGTGGGTGTGTGTATGTCTATGTGAGTGTGTTTCTAGGTGTGTGTGTGTTGGGGGGGGGGGGTCCCAACACAACCCCACAGTTCCACTCAAATAACACAAACAGAGGGGGCCAGACCCACCCACCCCCCCCTCTACCCCGCGCTCTGGAGCAGACGTTTGGGGACATTTAACACCTTGTCGGACCCGGAATGAGAATGTTGACAGATTAGGGGAGAGAAAACAAATGGGGCAGCAGTGGCCTTTTTTTTCTTCTTCTTCTTCATTCTTGACTCGGGGGCATCCACTATCCGACAGCCACGTCACGCAGAGCGACTCCAGGTCCGCGGGGATTCGGGGGGAGGACGGGGGGGGGGGGGATGTCTCCGGTTTCTGGGCATTCCCCCGGTTCCTCTGTGGATACATGTGACAGGCCCCTTCGGAACACAGGCCCTGTTATTTAATCCGGGAGGGGGAATTACACCGCCCCCAGTGAAAACAGGAGAGACCGCGGCAGGACGTGGTCCAGCAGACAGTTTGGGCTGCCGTCACATCGGAGTGTCCGAGTGATAGGGTTTTCAGCTGCACTCAGACTCTCTCTCTTTCTCTCTCACTCTCTCTCTCTCTCTCTCTTTTTCTCTCTCTCTCTGTCTCCCTCACCTCTCTCTCTCTCTCTCTCTCTGTCTCCCTCACCCTCTCTCACTCCGTCTCTCTTTCGCTCACTCTGTTTCTCCCTCTGTCTGTTTCTCTCTAACCCTATCTCTGTTTCTCTCTCTCTCTTTCAGTTTCACTCAGTCTCTCTCTCTTTGTTTCTCTTTCTCTCTCTTTCTCACCCTGCCACAGCAGTTTCTTCATTACGCGCACAGTCAGACACACTCCGTCCGCCTTGTTTAATGTAACACAAGGGGGCCACTGCATTGTGAGCTGAAAGGCCCCCCCGAGGCCAAATAAGACATTCAGAACCACACTTCAGACGACGGCGCGAGCGACACAACACACACACGGATACAGTGTGTGAACAGTGCTAGCGCTACAACCGCTGCTCATCCACCTGCTGAACGCTTCCTACGGCCACGCCATTCACCTCAACCGAGCGGCCAGTTTACCTGCACATCAGGTGAGCGGAGTCGGAGTGTAGCACAGTGGGTAAGGAACTGGGCTTGTAACCGAAAGGTCGCAGGTTCGATTCCCGGGTAAGGACACTGCCGTTGTACCCTTGAGCAAGGTACTTAACCTGCATTGCTTCAGTATATATCCAGCTGTATGAATGGATACAATGTAAAATGCTATGTAAAAAGTTGTGCTAAATGCCTGTAATGTAATGTAATGTAACACACCTGTTCTGTGGCCCCCATAAGCATTAGCAACCCCCCTCCCCCCCTTCCCCCGCCCCCCCATGTTCCAGAGAACCACATGGTGCAGATGGTGTGGTGTTTCCGCTGGAGGAACCCGCTTCTGAGGCGTTTAGATAAAGGCAAACACGGCGGCTCAAACCGGGCTGGAGCCGAACCCCCTTCGCTCCGCAGCGGCGGGAGGAAGGGGGCCCTGGCGCACCCCTCGCCCAAATTGGATTTTTTCCGAACGGCTCTGGTCAGGAAAGGTCACCGGACTGAAGGGCCGGGAGAAAATCTATTTAGCCGAGTGTATCCAGGTCACCCTCGGCCCAAACTCGTGCAATTTGACACGTTCTGACCTCTGCCGGGGAGAGCCCGGCTTATTCCCTCGATCCAAAAAAAACTTCATTATTTATTACTTCAGTAGAATGCGCAGAAGGCTCTCCTTCGCTGGCCGCTGACAAAAACATCACAGCTGCTTCCTACAGTCGGACGAAGAGCGAAAGGGGGCCATTCTCAGGTGACCAGACTAACCGCAGAGCATCTTAACTAAACGCTCTGACGGAGCTAAATTTTTCCCCTCGTAAATCACATGACACCCAGAGACCTCTTGTGGGGATGAGAGACAGGGGTAAGCACACAGAGACCTGGAGAAAGGCGCTGCTGAAGGAGGGAAAGTGACTCCCTGTGCTTCAGACAGAGCCTGAAATGTGTAAATCAGTCTTGACCCTTGTGAGGTCACAAATAAGTGATTGGAATTTTCCTGACTGAACATTCCAGTGCTGATGTCACAATCGCTGCTGATGACTGAAATCAATTGAGTTCTAGAACACTGGCTTAGAATGTTGGGAAAAAAAACATTCCAAAAAAAAACCCCCCAAAAAACTATTCTTCTATGCTGTTACCCAGCCCTCATTTTAGGAAGTTAAGGGAACTCATTAAGGGAACAACAGAGACCTTAAGGCTTAGTGCTAAATACGGATGCATTGTGTATGTACAGTGTAATTAAAAAAAGATATTTGAGAGCTGCTCGAACAGCGGAAAACTAAATCTGTGATGTGCCTCATTAAAACTGCAGTCCTTTTGATTCCTTTTGGATTATTATAACTTTTTGAAAAGTAGGATTTTTGGAATGTGTTTTTATTTTGCTCAAACTTCTAAGCTAGCGTTCTAGAACTCTTTCAGTTTCCAGTGGTGATCGTTACATCGCTGTGAGAATGTTCAGCTGAAGAGCATTCTAATCACACGCACTGCACGCTTTATCTTACACCTTAAAGGGTTAAATTAAATTTTGTTTTCATTCAACTGCAGTTCCCTGTCTTTCAAAGGGAATATTAATTGGGCCCCGCAAGTCTTGTGAAATGAGCTCACTCCTTGAGTCAGTTGTTTTGGACTGCGGCGAGGGGGAATGGAGGAGGGGGGGGGGGGGGGGGGGCGTGGGCGTGGGCGGGCATAGCCATCGGTCCAAATGCAGCCATTTACACGTCCTCCTCTCCCGCCCCCCCCTCCTAAATCAGTCAACGTCTCCCACCGGTCTGAGTCTGAGGAGGGCTACCGAATTCAGCTGCCTGTCCCCCAAAGTCACGGAGGCCCGAAACCCTCTCATGCTACAAAACATTGAAAGAGAAAGGAGGCATCCTCAGGAAACAGAAAGGCCTGAATTTGGTCAGAATATTGATTGAACTCCATTCCCCTGACTCAACATGGCCTCCCTCTCCTTTTCCCTTTGAAGCCCGCTGTAAAGCAGACCACGGACGTGATCTGTGTCTAAAGCACAGGGTTAGAAGTTTACAGCAGAGATGTGACTTCGGCATGGAGGTGAGGAGTCTTGGCCTGAACTCTCTGACTCTCTCTATCTCTCTTTTTAAATCTCGCCTGACCGAGTCATCGAAGAGTTCAGAGCAGGAAGTTGAATAAAAACGCTTTATAAAAGACAAGTTTTTTCCCTCTCTCTCTCTCTCTCTCTCTCTCTGTGTGGAGAAGTGCTGTGGAGAGCTCGGTATTTGACACGCTGCTGTAGCTTTTATCCACTTTGAAGGATAATTTCTTCCCTTTGTCTTTGCTGAGGAGCAGCGGCCCCACGCTGACCTTTTCTCTCTCTCTCTCTCTCTCTCTCTCTCTCTCTCTCTCTCTCTCCGCTGCGGCAAGAACTCAGCTCAAATTGGCAGCCTCTCTCTCTCTCTCTCTCTCTCTCTCCCACACAGCAACACGGGGAGAGAGGGAAAAAAATGTTCTAAACCATCTCACTCCCTGACAATTTCTGCTGTAGTGTGTGTTTTTATCCCCCCCCCCCTCCTCCTCCTCCTCCTCCTCCAAATCTCTGGGACGGGAGCAAGGACAGGAGCAGAGCCAAGTGTTAAGTCAGAAATTAGCTGAGTTGCTAAGCTGCTTGAACTTGGATGATTTTTTTAGAGGACACTGTAGCAAAAAAATAAATATATATACAGTATATATCAGTTTCAGATGAACTGCACTGCTACCTTCCCCTGACCATGCCTGAAATCCACATCCGTAATCTTGTGTGTTCATTCCATGGCCAGCTTTCATAGCTAGAGGACAAAGAAAGTGAAATTCAGGGTGTTGTTCCTTTTTAAAAGAAATTAAAATAAAAAAAACTCAATTTCTTGAACAATGATACAATGTATTTGAATTAACATGCCACGTTTTTTTTTTTTTTGTGGAAAAAAAAACAAAAAAAAGAAAAAAACGGGGTGATTTTATGAGAATGGTTACGGTTTCCATGGCAACAGATAGACTCTCTCTCTCTCGAACCTGGAACAGTATCATTACAGGGCGACCCCCTCCGTGTGACACTGCCTAGCAGTGGGCTGGAGAGAGCCTATCAGTGTTAGCGGGTAATTGGCCCTGAACTGAGCAGGCACTCTGTTATTTCAGCCAAGGCTCGTCTGCCAGCCCTTTTAAAACCTGACCCGACTGCCACTGCTCTGTCTGTCTCTTTAAAATACAATACTTTCATCATTAGGGGTGCTTTTTCCCCCCCTCCATTTCATTTGGATGGGATTTACGGGGGGAGACAAGGGAGCTGGGCAGGTTGCATGGATAGGCAGACTGAAGTCTTCTTCTTGCCCACAAAAAAACAAACAAGCTGTATTATGAGGGAAAACTATGGTAGAGAACATTAGGAATCAGCGGGTTGCACTATCGTTAGAGTTGGATTATGTATGCGAGAGGACTACAGCCCAAGGTTGATGTTAAGTTTGAACCAGTCTTTACCTGGACCACGGCTCCCATTTTGTGTTCTGCTCAGAAACCATAAAAACAATTCACTCCGTCAACACCACTTTGCAACACAAAGGAACCGCAGGTTTGCAACACACCTCAATGAACACCTCAATGCACAGGGCTTCCGTATGGCTCACTCAAACTAGCAGTTTTTACCATGACTTCCATAGTTCAGCACAGCTGTTGCAATTGGCTGAACCAAACAAAGCCAAGCAAGTGGACCACCCGCAAGCCAACTGTGAAAAATGTGGGCCAGTTTGTGGAAAAAAAACAAAACAAAAAAACATTCCTGGCACAATTGTGCCTTCTCGAGCAGCCCCTTCAGATGATGATGAACTTTAATTGGAACTCTTTCAGAGTTGAAGTTTCCCTCAAATAAGTTCTAGAGGGTCGCACGAGAAGAAGATCCCAGGAGTCATGTGACCGTCTGTGCCACACCTCCCTCGGGCTAGCTGGTGTCCACCACAAGCACGACACACATTGCACAGCAGCTGTCGCTGATTAAATATTCATGCACAAGTTCCTGTGAAAATCCGCAAAAACTGGGTGGATGGGGGGAGAGGAGAGGAGAGTGGAGTGCTCTGTTATTCAACTCCAAAAGAAGCGAAGAAGTGTCCAGAGTCGCAGAGAATCGCAACGGACGGATCTGGGTTTCTCCCGCCAAACCTGGGCTTCCAAAAAAAAACCAAAATGTTTATTTAATAAAAAATAAGAAAAAGAGCAAACGCGGTTCCCATCCAGAATTCGTCCCATTGTGTACGTCTCATGGTAACAGCACAGCCTGTGGACAGCTGCAGCCAATCCGTCCCTCGCTAACCGGGAATGTGGGCCAGTGCCTTTGCCGGTGGACGATAATTAATGCATAGCTGTCACAGGCGCCAAAGCTAACCCCAATACGTTTCTATCGCTGGTAATATACTGAAGCTATTCTAATGAGGTTAATAAGATGCAGCTAGGGGTTGGCATTAGATTACGCTGGGTCAATTGCACTTACAGTCGCACAGGGCGAGAACGAGTTATTACAAGTTTAAAATTAAAATAAAATAAAATCGGTCAACCGTGGGAGGAGCTTGCTGTGCTTTCAGACTTCTGAGTGCCTTGGCTCTGGTTCTTTACTAATGGCGGACTCAGTAACCCTTTGAAGAGTAGGTTTTTTGGAATGTTTTTTCTTCCTTCAAAATTCAATGTCAGTGTTCTAGAACTCCACTGCTTTCAGTCACCAGTAATGGTTGTTACATCGGCATTAGAATGTCCAGTTAACAACATTCTAATCACATATCTGTGGTCTTGCGCCTCACTTATTATGCAGCTCAGAAGGAGGTGTGCTTTCACCCTGGCATGCGACCGCAGTTTCTGCAAAACAATGCCCTGCATAAGCTTGCATTTCATTTCCACCACGCAGGAATTGATTTGTCTTTTAAGGAAGCTGCACCGTGGATTAATGATTGACTTAGCGCAGCAACACTTCATTAGGAGGAATTTAATGGAAATTTAAAACATCAATCCACAGAAAGAAAAACATGTCAGACATAACAACTTCCACCATCTGCCCAGTTTCGGCATATTGAAGGGCTGCAGGCCTCATTCTGATAAGTATATTACTGGTTTGGTTCCATCAGTAACGCATTCCTGCCAGTTTCGTCTCCGACTTTTGTACCGATACAGATCCTTTTCTCAGTGACGCATGATTTTTGAAAGATTAAAAAGTACAAAAAATCTTTCACTCCTTTCAAGACTCGACCAAAGAAATACTCACATTCTCCACCTGAAATACTCTGCCAGCGCATTCTCCACCTGAACCACAAGGGGGCCATTTGAGTAGCTTTGTCCCACAATCACCTGTATGTTAATTAACTCGTTCTCCAAACCCAATCACACAGCACAATGGCAAGTCCCACACACACACACCAACACAAAGAAAAAAAGTCTTGATGCATATGCAGTGAGCGTCGGGGTATTTCTGGCCAATCCGTGTGACGGGTTGCGAAATTTAATTTCGGTCGCCGCGTGAGACCCTGTCCTAACGTCATGGCGGACCGGATTCCAAGCGCATTTCGCGGCGGCGCCCGCGGACCGGGATAATGGCGAAGGCGCGGAAGCCCGGGTCTCCCCGGGGTCTGAGGTGTGACCGAAAAGGTTTAATGAGAGAGGTCTCCGCAGGGGAAGGACACCCCGCCGACCGCGGTACCCTTATTATGACTCGAGCGGGAACAATCGATATTCACTTTTTAAAAAATAAAAAGATTTTTAAAAATCACCTGATCCAAAAAAAAAAAAGAAAAGAAAGGGTTCAAAACCATAATTTATATTTCAGGATATGAAATTGCACACTGAAATGTCAAGATCTTTATAAAGCAAACATCTTTGAAATGTCACTTGAATTCTTGAACTATTTTTCCCCTTTGTAGTCTTTGTGATTGTTTCAAATGAAAGGGTTTTTTTCGTGTTCTGTGTGTAGTTTTTGCATTCAGGTTAAGGTCTTTAAAGTCACAGAATTCTTATTATATGCATAATAATGTACAGTTGCTAGTGTACAAAATGTGGATATGCGTCTCAAGCCAACATTTGATATCTAACAACACAAGAATCCTCATATATACACATTGTACAGTGAAACACTATATAAAACAGGCTTACTTGCTGAAACAATCAACGACGCAAATCTGATCTTGATCATTAAAGCTCGATAAACAGAAGAGAAGCGGCGAATATCACAAACGCGTGCGAACACAAAGACTCATGCACAGAGAGAGACAGAGAGAGAGAGAGAGAGAGTGCGAGAGAGAGAAAGAAAGAGAATGACAGACACAAAGAGAGAGAGACACACAAACACAAATTAACACACACAGAATGGAAACACTGTGTTGTGGGCAGTATAAACCATATTTACCGTAAACCAAAATGCCTTTTTCTGACATCAACACAAAATAATCATTTCCAAACGTATTCTATATCAGATGGTAAAGGTAAAGGTAAATGACACTCTTCAGTGACGTTATATGATTATTTTTCGACTCCAGTGTAAGGGCAACATGAGCACATATAAAAGAAAAATCATTTGTTTTCTCAACCTCATAATTAAGGCCTGCTGCACTGATGGCTCTCTTAAAAGTAGGAGAGGGTATTCATCGAATTTAGCATTTCGCTCCGCAGGGCTGAAAAAGCCCCTTTACCCTGGCTTTGTCCCCCCCCCCCCACCACTAACTCCCTCTTCTCGGTTCTAAAATGGATTTCAAAATGACAGCAGTAAAGAGTGGAAAAATTAGGCCCCTCTGAAAAGATTGAGAGACTGGCTCCACTTGTTCAGGCTTAATTAATGCCCTTTTAATCAACTCGCCCATCCATTTTGGAGGGGGCCGGGGGGGTGGGTGGGTGGGTGGGTGGGTTGTGGGGGTAAAAAAAAGACTTGAGCCTTTGTGAAGGCCCAGGAAGCAAGGAAAACGAGCAGCACTCTAATCCCACCGCATGCCCACCTTAATTAGTCCTCCTCCACCCCACAAACACGCGACGCCCCGGCCCGGCTCTTAAGGGAGAGAGAGAGCCGGTGGCGGCGCTCGGCGCGGCGCGGCGGCTAAAGATGAATGGGTGCTAATGCAGGGTACAGTAGAGAACACGGAGCGGCAGAGTGTTAGCGGCGGCGGCGGAGGCAGCTTTTAGCTTTTTTTCTTTCTTTCGTCGTCGTGAAATACGGTCCCCTCATAGCAGGGCATAAAAAACAAGGGCTATGAACCCGACAGGCCTCGGGAGACTGGGGTGGGGGCGAGGGGGGTGGGGAGGAAAGGGGCCCTGATTGAATGAGCTTATTAGCTTTTATGGCCGCTCGTGTAATAAGGGTGGCATTTGGATCACTCGGAGTGATGATGCGGTCTGCTCTTTGCTCGCGGAGCGCTTTTTCTCCCGCGTTCGTTCGCGCTTTGTAATGGCGCACCGCGAACCCCTCGATCTGCGCACGCCACCCCCCCCCCCCAATCTCCCCCGCCCCTACCCCACACCCCATTCGTTCGCGCTTTGTAATGGCGTACTGCATCCCTTGATCCAGACGCACCCCCGCCCAGCCCCCCTCCCCCTACCCCCCCCCCCCGCCCCAAACCCCCCCCCCCCCCCCTTACCCCACGCCCCACACCCCTGCTCATTATGGACCTTCGTCACCATGCAGTGATGGCGGCTGGTTATAATGGAGTCAGCCTGTGGTAAATTGAAAATGCTTCGCGGTGAGACATTACAGGGGCAGGTGGAATCGTGTAAATGAACGATTTATCGTCGGGGCATTCATCAATAATCCGTTATTTGTTTCACTCGCGCCCCCCCCCCCCCCCCTTCATCCCCAAGGCCTGACAGCACTTTGGCTCGTATCTCTTGTTTGTTCTTATCAACCTCCTGTTGTTATCTCTTGTCAGTATGTCTGAGACTTATACGATGCCCGCAAAAAAAAAAAAAACTCCCATTCGCAGAATTAGGCCCGGACAAAAAAAAATAACAAAAAAAACCGCAGAAAATAAAGGGTGTGCTTCGACAGATTTAATGCATCGCTTGTGAAATCTCTCATAAGTAACCAGCCGGCCACTCATTTCCCCCAATCAGCAATTATTCATCTTGGTGCCAAGGTTTCTGTAGCAAGGAGTATGTTCTTTATTCCAGACATGCTCTGCACACAGAACTCTCATGCACAATTAATTAAACATTCTTATTTTAATTTAGGGTTTTTTTCACGCTTGTGGGAAAAGTCAAAATAAAGACATCTGTAAAATAGCTATAATTGTGAGAACTACTCCTTTAGCTATATTGTAATTGTATTCTCGATTGAATAGTAACAGTAATTAACGTGCCGGTAATAAACGTTTACAAATGATTAACTGCCGGCTAAATCAATGTGACGAGTGGCGGCTCTGTAGTGTGGAACGTTGCCTTAACGACCGGACAAGCGCGCATGTACTGTATCGGCGAATTCCTCGTCGAACCGGGTCGATTCTGTTTTGATAAGACTACGACGCCTGCGTTTCCGACCACGTATTCTCGTGACCCGACCGCACGAAATAGCGGGGGGGGAAGAACTCGACCCCGTTTCGGAACCCGCCCCCCCCCCCCCCCACTCCGCCTCGCTCGCCTCAGTTCCGTTAATCTCGCCCAGCGCCGAGCTCCATCCAAAGCCTCAATTTCCACTTAAAAACGTAATTACACCCATTGACACTGGGGGATTACCGCACAGTTAATTGACCCAGCGAGCACGCCAACGTAATGGACTGTGCTAAATTCGAAAAGGATGCACTGGATGGTGGGGGGGGAGAAACTCTCCCTCCCTGGCAGCCTGCCTGCCTGTCTGCCTGCGTGCGTCCTCTCCTCACCCCCCACCCCCTTGCCCGGCCCCCCCGCCATGTTACATGCGACACGCCAGATTGGGGTCGGGACCCCGGAGTCTCCCGGTTGCCCTGGCGAGCCGCGAACCCCCTCCTCAGGCGGGCCGAGCCGCCCGCGGCGGACGGGACACGAAGTCGCCCCGGCGGCGTCTGACGCGGGGCCCCCCAGGCCCGGCCGCGGGACGCGCTGTTTGTCATCCTACCGCGCGGGCGGCGGGAACAATGGGGCCCGCCGCCGCCTCTGATTGGCACAGTGGGGTGGGGATTGCACAGCTCCTGATTGGATGATTGCAGGCAGCGGGAGTTCCAATCAGGGCCCTTTTCAGCGAGCGCAGTTTGTTTAAGTGGGCCGGCAGGCAGTTTGGCAGCGTCAGCGGCTCTCCATTCAGCCCTCGTGCGCCGGCACAGACTCTCCTGGCAGGGTGTAACCGAGGTGGGGGAGGGGAGGTGGCTGGGGGGGTGGGGGGTTATGGGAAATGTATTTATTGTCATCATTTGCCAAGGAGAGAGAGAGAGAGAGGCAAATGCCATGGCAACTACAAATCGGAATTCGTTCAGCCGTTCTCTTGAAAGATCAACAATTCCCTGACATGTTATTTTGTTGTTGTTGTTTAATATATACATTTACATTGAATATTTTACCTTCTTTTTTCCTTAACTAAACATCTGTCTCGAGTTCTGGGGGAGGGGGACAAACCCATATACGGCAGAGTTTCATTGTTTAATGAGCAATTTGACAAGCAGCATGTTCGCCCCGCGGAATGCTGGGAAACGGTCTCCTCTGGGGGGGGGGGGGGGGATGCGTAGCAGCCTGTCGCCGCCGCCGTGTCACAATCACTACCTTCACATAATTAATCACATATTCAATTACCGCACGTCTGACAACGGGAGCCGAGACAAAGAAATATGCAAAGAGTGTGGCGGCGCGCTTCGTTCTGCCGTTTCAACTTTTCACATTTCTCAAATTAATCACACAAAGAGATAATCCCCCTACCACGGTTTACCCCCCCCCCCCCCCCCCAAGGGAAGGCCGCTCAACCGCCTCCTTTCAAAAAAAAAAAAAAAATTCCTAAAGTGACTGATAAAAACTTGGAAGCTCTTCTGGTGGTGACCGTGACATCATCGATGGTGACGATACGCATCGCTGGAAAAATTTAAATTGTTTTTTCTGGGGAAGAGCAGACGGCTGTACGGGTGTGACTGACGCTGTGGAAGTAGTTCTTAATGGTGCTGTGATCTATTCTGATCTGTAGTCTGTTTGCTATGAGGACAAAACGTGCGTAGACGGAGAATCCGCCAGTTATTGTTGATTTATCATAATTTCTCGTGGGATATCTCTCTGTCTATCTCTTTCGCTCGCTCTGTTCTCTCTCTCTGGTACATGACTGTAGTCTCTCCGCGCATCGTTGCGTTCCTCACAATCAAAGCACAAAATGGCAGCCCACTCGACGCTGCAACAGCAGAACAAAACAGCCTGAGCCGGGAAGCTTTTTTTTTCCAAAATTTCATCTTTTGTTAAAATGTACATGGTTGTTAATAATGAAATCACAAATGATGTGGTGCAGCAACTATCATCATGATAATAACTGCGATGGCACTACGCTATCATCTAGCTGTAGCATCGTTAGTGGGCCTATTATCTGCCTATTATCATCAATGCTCCTTAGACGTACAGCTATTATTAGCAATGCAGTATTTCTTAAGGACGTGGCTATTTTCATTCCTCCTACTTAAACGTGCATCTATTTCTACTAATTCATTCCTAAAACACCATTAATGAACGTAATGAAGTTCAGATATTCAGGTGTTTTTTCTTCTGAACGTAACGAATAAATAATGCACACTGTACATCGGGTCGGATAATTCAGTTGGCGGCAAGCTGTACATTGTGAAAATCCACTCGGTGTTTCCTTCAACCAGAGTTCTCCATTTTCTGGAAGAAAAAAAAAGAAAGGACCACAATATAGTTGCAGGATGCAGACACAAACGGACGCACGCACGCCTGCAAGTGCACCTTCTGTTTCTATACCACAGTGCCATCTAGTGGTGACAGATATGCGCACGGCCGCCAGCGGGGGGGCGTCTTTAAGAGGAGGACATTGTTGCTTTAATCTGCATTCCAGCGTTTAATGGGCTGTTGCCTGCAGCATTCAGGGCCTGGCGCAGCACCACACACTGCCCCTGCCGCCCCACTGCTACACATCTAGATTACAGAGCTTTTTTTTCTTTTTTCTTTCCTCTGGGGGCCCAAGAGACATACATAATATCAGAATCTAACCCTTGGGTTCAATCGCAGTACACCGCGGCTGAGCGTCATTGTCATGCACACAACACACTGACGAAAGGGGAAACGGCGAAGGAAGCAATGACACATCGCTTAATAATGACGGCTATTAAAATATAAAGAGTGCAAGGGACGAACGAAGCGGGGGTCGAGAGACGGGACCAATGCGAGTCATTAAAAAACAAAACAAAAAAAAAACAAAAACAAATGCTGTCTGTGGGGAACGGGAAGTCTGAGGAATGAGATCACATGGGCATATGGATTCCGCTCGGAGCTGTGATCGGCTCACAGCTGTCACTGTAGCCTGTGTGGAGGTGGAACCTGTGATAGCGATAGCGGCAGGAGAAGCAGTGTTGCGTTCGTCACAGGAGAGAAGAAGAAGAAGAAGACTCGCCCTGCCCCCCCTTCTGAAGGAAGAGGATGATGAAGTTCACGGCAGCACACGTACTCTTCTGCAGCGCGGTACCAAGTGCCTTGCAATCGTTTCAAATATATTTACTTTGGAAAAAAAAAAACTATTTCTGCCACAACTACAGAAACAATGAAATAAAGTGAGGGGGGAGGGAGGGAGAAAGAGCAAACACACACAAACCAATACGCATCTTGTCATGGCCCTAATGATATTGCATTTGTGAAATTGAGCTCCAAACAGACTGGGGTGCAGGGAGTCATCCATCAGGGGTGATTATGTAATTTGGGGATAATTGCACCCCCCCCCTTCTCCTCACACGAGCTCCAACTGGTGTATTTCTGATCCCCCACCCCCAAACCCCCACAACCCCCCGGTTCCTCCTCTGCGCTAATATTTCTGTTTATCCACACAGACAGCCATATGCATATCCGCCCTGTTCCACAAGCAATCAAATTACAGTCCCTCCCCGATAAATCACTGACACACTGTTTATTAAACAAAAAGAGCGCGATTGAATTATTAATGACAGAGATTAATCTGTGGGCTGTTGTGTGCTACCAGAGAGAGAGAGAGAGAGAGAGAGCGCATGCCGTGGGGTATGGTGGGTTATGGGTAATTTTAACACGGCTCCGTACGCGGACCTCTGACGCGACGCGGACGAGCGGCTGTCAGGAAAAAGATCTGATTTGCATACGGAGGTTCGGTTCTCTCGGGAAGACGAGCAAGGGCGATCAGTCGTCGTCCGTCCCCGTTCTGAGTGAGAGAAAAGGGGGAAACGCTTTGTGTGCAGAAAACCCGCTCGGCTCGAGGGGCTGCGTGACGAGCCTTCGCGGGTTCGCAGGGCCGCCGTTCCTCTCCGAACAACGTCTGGCACAGAGGATGCGGTTAATGGAGGAAGGGACACGCGCATCACATCCCGTCAGCTTTGTCCCAGGATGTCCAGCCGCGCAATAGATTCTCAATTACGGCAATTATCTCCCAAATGAAGCAAAAGCATTGCCAGACGTCACGTCACTTATCCCAAAATGAAGAAAATGTAGCAGGGGCGCTGAGATTACTGTGGGTATCATTAACTGATTATAAAGCATTCTTGATTATTTTAATAACTCTGTCTCCGTGGATCATAATATCTAGGAACCTGGCTGCTTTGTCTGTTTGCTGTTTTCTTGCTGGGAACAGGCAACTTATGTCCACTTGTGATACACAAAAAAATCATGGCATGCCTTTATGAAATGAAAGAGCCTTGGTTGCATGTCAACAGTATTCTTTGCCAACGCATAAGCTGCAAAGTTTTAGTGCCATTTTGTGTTGGGCACGGAGTTGCATATGCATAAATGTTAGTTACAACATTCAGTATTGTATGCCCATATGCTGTTCATTATTTATATTACATATAATTACCATAAATACACAATATAATGGGACCACTGGACTATTTTGCAGTTGTTTGTTTTTTAAGAACGTTCAGCAGAAAAAAAAACAGCAGGGCCGGGTTCCTCTTCCGCGAACATCGATCCATTTCCCCTAAAGATGCTGACTGCAGCGTGTCCCCTTCAGTTCCAAGCCCTCTTCAGTCAGGAAGCCAGTGAAGTGCAATCAGCATTCCCAGCATGCTCGTCCACACCGAAAGATGCCATCTGCATCCGCTCCTGCTCGCCACTACAGCAGGGCTCAACACCGGAAGACGCAGATCGCTAATATTCCTGGTTCACCTTTTACGACTAGCGGCTAGCACTTCTGGTTACCTTCAGCGCTAGCTGTCGGCTAGCGGAGCCTTGTCGGCTAGGCACTTGTGGAGCCCCCTACCTACGGGCCGAGGCTCTGGAAATTACGAGGTGGCTAGCACTGTCGGTTAGCTTTGTGAGCCCTTACGTACGAGCTGAGGCTCTGGACTTTGAGGCGGCTAGCACTGTCGGCTAGCTTTGTGAGCCCTTACCTACGGGCTGAGCTTTGGAAGCAGGAAGAAAGCAGCTAACCGTTTTGAGTGACCCAATAAGACATCATGACACCTTTAATATAGAGCTTTTGATTGTCTAAAAGAGGCCCCCTCCCTCGAGTTCCTGTTTATTGAATACCCGGAGGCACCCAGAGCCTGTATGAGACACCAAAGCGTAGATCAATGGAATTTAAAAGATCCAATAATTCTGGAATGACTAGATTACCGCTTTTTAAAATGGTTATTTAAAATATATAAAAAAACCCCACGAAGCATGGCTCCCACCTTAACCGAGCGAATTAAAAACATAAATGAGAAAACGAAGCGTAAAAATGAATACCGACCATCGCGAGCGTTCGGCTTCCTTATTGCTGGCGCTTAATGGGGATCAATCATCCTTCCAGGATAACTTCTGGGACTACGATCACACTACAAGGGATTACTTCCCTTAGCCAGAGCGAGTCGCGGCCCCCCTGTCCCCCCCCCCGCGCCCCCTCCCTCGCTGATTCCATCACTGAGGCACAGCTCTCATCCATGAAATTGACAGCTTCCACATGACCCCGGCCATTTTCCGGTCCCTTTTTAACAGACCGTCTCCGCTCCATAGCGACAGGCCTTTAAATACGTAGCGTCTGCTCTTTCTCATGGGGCGTCGGGATGACGGCGCAAAAAAAAAAAAAAATGGCACAAGCGAGTTCAAACGAGAAAATCATTTTTTTTTTTTTTTTACACGCAACACCCAAACAAAGCCATAACGCGGGACCGGGGAGACAGATTCCTCTGCCTGTTCTGGCTCCAGCGTGAAGCCATCAGGGTCTTCTCACAGGACCCAGGGGTGGAGAGACGGCAGACAGAAGCTTCCTACTGTCACCGACGCCGCAAGGTTTATATATGACAGTATATCGTCATGACAACGGCGGTAGTAAATAAGACCTATGGGGCTGGCTGGGGATCGCTCCTTCCTGCTTCAGCTCACAGATCTCCTTAATAACACTATCCCTCAGTGGACATGTGCAGGAGCGACTCACCCCCGCACACATCAACACAACCCCCCCATCCCCACCTGCCACCAGCACCCCTACAAATCACCACAACCATCCACCCACCCACCCCACCTTCCCCCCCTCCCAGCATCACCACAACCTACACCCTACAACCCACCTACCCGCCCCACATCAACACAAACCCCCCCCGCCACATAAACACACACCACCCCAACACACTCGCACACACACACTCCAAACACCCACCCCGACCCCCCTCCCACACACATCAACCCACCTCCCCACCCCCCCCCCCCCACTCCAACACTTCCCCACAGTCAGCATCAGCACTCCTGCCCATCCACCCTGTCTTTTTTTACAGTTGCTATTTACAGTCTTGGATTCCTCTCCCGAACGCGGATGAAGGTAAAGTTCCAGCCGGGGTCACACCGGCAGAAGGTTCTAGAGGGCGAGATTATGGCGTCCGGCCCGAGATCGGGGTGCTCGGCGCGCCCCGCGGGTTATCGTCAGCCGCGCACGGAACCCGTTTTATCCCCGCCAACCGGCCGGGCGTCGCCCGCGTACGCCGCCAACGCCGGGGGAATGTTTGAAGGTCAGGCTTCTCAGATCGCTGATGTGAAGTTAACCTCCACGCGCGGTGCTAAAAATAGAAAGGTTTCCATAATTCATGGCCACCGTGGAATGTGACAGACAGACACCGAGCGAGCAGGCCCCCCCTCTTTCTGCGTCGGAGAAGTGGGGCTTGTCACGACCGTTCCTAAACTTTGTATAGGATGAACGATGATGTATCCACATTGCAATGCATTCTGGGTGCATTTTTGTCTTGTATTTTTTCCCCCCCGAAGAAGATAGATCATCGCCATTACCGGGTGCTCGTTCTCTCCTGCAAGGCATCTTGGGTTAAGGGACATATTATTTACAGATCAGTAATAATAACCCTCTGGGGGGGGTAAAAAATTACCGAAATTTTCCCAGAGCCTGCTTCAAATACGGGGCCAGCTCTCTCTCACTCTCTCGTTCTCGGCACTCGTTCTCTTTCATATCCAGGGCGCGGTCTCAGACTCCCGACTGTGTGACAGCTGTCTGGGCCGTCGCGGGCGGGCAAGATGCATGCGTTTAATAAACGTTTATTAGCACGCGGCTTCGCGGTCGAGCTCCATCTTCTTTCTCAATATCGCGGAAATTGATGCTGATGGCCTGCGTGAGCCTGGGCCTCGGTTATTATTCCATCTGCCCCCCCCCCCCTCACCCAGCACCCCCCCCCACCCAGCGCCCGCCCCCCCAGGATGATTCACAAACACTTTGCTTCTCATTCTCCTTCCTTCCTTCCATTTCTCACTCATTACTGCCACGAAGGCACGGAGGACGTCTCAATTCATCCTCGTTGCTCACCTTCTCCGTGCCGCTGAATCGCACGACGAGACGCAAACGCCAGTGGGCCCCGCCCACTTCCTGTCTCTGCACCAATGGGAACTCCGGGGAGAATTTGCAAAAGTTGTTGAGTCGAGCTCAAGCGAGGCAGTTCCCTCCTTCCACACTGTGCCTCCAACCTGACCCAGGACAAAACAAAGTGCTGGGTAAACAAGGGAAAGTACAAGCAGATGTGAGTGACAACAGGAAAAATTACAGCCTACTTATTTTCATAAGGAAAACTTGCTCGTAAAAAAACAAGTTTTTTTTTTTCAGACGGTTCGCTCGACGCGTGTGGTTTTCTCACACGACTCCCGTGATTCACAGTCCTCGTTCCCGACGAGGACATGAAGCCCGCTAAAAATAGGGTTTCGCGACGGACGGGCGCGCGAATCCTGAGAAAAAGACGCGAAAGACACAATATGTTATTTTAGCGGTTACGTAACGGCTGTTTCGCTCCGGACCGGCGTGAAATGACTGCGAAAAAGAGCCATTGTGATGATGCCGTGGAAATGAAACGAAATGCTAACAACGGCCCCTCGTTTGTCCCATTTCGCTCATCGCCGGTGCAACAACAAAATGAAAAACTCCCTAGTCTGAGATGACCCATCTCTATATAGGAGCCAATTTCGCTACGCCAAGAAAGGCTAATATCTGGTTTGCAATAGTGTCATGTTCCACCGAGCCTTCCCAAGAGCTCTGGATTCATCTCTCACCTTTTAGCCACCCTGTAGCCCCACAGCCCCACGGTCATATGAGCAGGAAGTGACAACAGGGATGAGGGCACCTGTGACTACACATCAAACGCTGATGAATCATTTCAAAATCTCCATTCCCCAGAGTAGGCACAAATATCACATCGACCCTCTTAACATGTGAGATCACAGATACGTGATTAGAATGCTCGTGACTGAACATTCTAATGCTGATGTAACAATCAGCACTGGTAATTGAAAGCAGTGGAGTTCTAGAATACTGGCTGACAATTTCCACAACATTCCAAAAAAAAACCTTCTCACCGAAGAGTTAACCACTGCTTTCCACCCCCCTCCCCGCCCCCCTAACCCAACTGTGAGTATCAACAGTGTCTGTGTGTAAGGTAAGCATCAGTGTGGTGCCGTACCAGGGCGTGTCAACACTGTCACGCAACGAGGATTCCCCCTGCTGTTCGACTCGCTACGGAGGTCACGGCTGACGTTCTAATTGCACGACCGTGCTCCTACCTCTTCCCGCCCAGAGAGAGAGAGAGAGAGAGAAGGAGAGAGAGAGAGACAGAGGAAGAGAGAGAGGGCTGTCGAGGGGCCGATTGTTTCCCGTGTAATGTGATTGGGAGAGGCAGTTAACGGAGAGAGAGCCCCGGCATGCTAGCGAGAAGCGGCGCCGATTGGGGGGGGGGGGGGGTGGTGGGTGGGGGGGGGTGATAGTGGAGCAGCTGGGGTAAGATGGCAGGGGGTCCGAGCGGTACCTGTTTCCTGTTCTCCCTACCAGATGGGGATCGCTTATTGAAAAACAGAGCTGGAGACACCATCGAGCCAATCTACCGTACCCCAGGGCCCAAATTAGAGCCCATTAGCCGAGCTGGATTGAAAATGAAGCTGCAGAGCAAAGCAGCGCTCCGTTTGCTTTGCCCACCTTGCAGGTTTTTGTTTTTTTTCCCACTGTCTTCCCGGTGCCAAAATTCATAAAGGTTTTGAAGACTATTCTTTACAAAGGACTTTGACTTTTATGAAATGCACCTAGCTATGTGCTGCAGAATATTATTTTGACTTTCTGTAGTCATGGGAGACTGAACTGAGTACACAGTCTCACGGTCTCATCCATGGATATGAAATGAGTGGTTTATTCTAAATATGGACATATTGCGGGTATCGACATACATTCCATCAATGCACTTTTGAGTGCATCACTACCGTACATAAGAATCACCTGGCAATCAGACGTCATGTACCAACATTATGTGCCAACCAAAAACACAATTCTATCCTTACTTAATTCTTTAGCTGATCCATTAATAACTCTTGGCTTTCTTTCCCTCTACTTTTATTTTTCTATATACTACATAGATAACATTTGAACTGCATTATAAATAATTATGACCGCTAATGACTTCAGTAAACAACACAGCCTCCCCACTATTATTCTATGTGATGATTTTACCCAATTCAAATTAATGTATTCAGCAAAGCCTGAATAATACAGCTCCGAATTAATCTGTCTATTGGATGTGTTTATCTGGGACGTCAAATGCATATTCAGTGCATTTAGATAACCATCAGTTACAACAGCTAGAACATCAGTGTTTATCACAGGGAATATAAAGTGTAGTACTTGCATATTTTCCAAATAATTTTTCTCCTTGATTGAAGCCCCTATTAAACTGAAGTGATTTAAATATATTTCCTGAAAACTTTTATATAAACATGAGATAATTAATTCGCTGAAAACTGTTGCCAACACAATGGCTGTATGTCTGGATATTATATGTATGAATATTATATAATGTCAGAATATCCCAAATGATGCCTCAAACAAAAATATTACTCACAGGATCTAATCTGTACCCTCTCAGTAGCTCCCAGCAATTGTGATGTCCCAAAACACATTTTCCTGCAGAACAGTTAGTTATTATTCATAGGTCAATATCTTGTGAGGACTCAAAGTTTTCCTTTGGAGATATTAGGAGTTCCATTTAGCCCTAAAAAGACATAACTTTAATCAACTTCAGCCAATGGCTTGCACACTAGAGAGAGTCTCTAAATGCTTCCAGTTTATACGCATATCAGCCCTGCATGATAAATACACTGCAAAAAAAAAAAAAAAAGAATATTTGAATGATTTTTTTTTTCCATTTAAAATTTAACAAGAACTCCACATAAAACATAAGAGCCATTGAAACTCCCAATAAATCAGTTGAAAATGCTCAAGGATGCTCGGGGTAAGAACTTGGAGGAGATGCAGACACTCACACAAAAGGGCTCTCTTAGGATTAGCAGTCTGATAAGTTTACGCACTTATAAACAGAACAGTGCACGTAGAGGAGAGGGGAGGGCATGGTGGGGGGGTCTGGGGGGGAATTTGAGAGGAGGTCGGTGCTGAAGCTCAATTAGACTTATATGAATTCACATGCAGAGTGAGGAGCAGTTAGCTCCCTGACTCCAGCACCTTGAAGGTCACCTCCCAGTGGAGAGGTGGGTGTTAAGAGGAAGGGTGGGGGGGGGGGGGGTCCATATCAAGCAATATTAAATCAGACATGCCTCTAGCACGTCCCCCAGGACCTCGCTTGCAGTTACCCGTTCACTGTGCGCAGATTACACTAGCATTTCCTCTAGCGAAGTGAAGTGCAAGTCCATTCCAAGCACAGGGTAATAACACAGCTCTCTGTTCAAGAAACCCATCCATGAAACGCTATCCAAAAATCTACATCTATTAATAAAAAAAAAAAGGAATAAAGTGCACTGCGGGTTATTTATCTGAAAAGCAACCACCATCACACTCTTATGCTGTCATGGTTACATATAGGAATAAGAAGAACCCCAAACGCTCTCTAAAACGCTTTCAGTGCTAGTCTGTACTTGGCAGGATTATTTGTTTGCTGAACAGGTTACTCTGCAGGGTTGGAGTCCTGATCTATGTGGTCACTTCTGGCACTACGATCTTTACTTCACTCTGGTGTGTTTCTTTCGCACCTCTGCACCTTGAACTGATGCACTTTGTTGTACGTCGCTCTGGATAAGAGCGTCTGCTAAATGCCTGTAATGTAATGTAATGTAATGTAAAGAAACAGCAGAAGTACTAGATTAGGCCACGTTGACGGAATCCTCCAGGGACCCACTGAAGATCCAGCGAGTGGGGCTCTGGAAGTTGGTATGAAAGGGCATATCGAGACGGGCTCACGGTGCAAAGCTGATTAATAAATGCGCGCTGCGTTCAGCCGAACGTTCGCGTCTTTTTTTCCCCCCCGAGCGACTCCAGCATCCTCGAACAAACAAGCTTATCTCCTCCTTGAGCCGGAAGGCTGAAGAAGCCTGAGCTCAAAACTCAGAACCGGACTGGGGGGATCGTTGAGGACCAGAGCCAGGGTAGCTGAGAGAGTGACTTTGAGTGTGTTAGGGGATGAGAGGGAGGGATGAGAGGGAGGATGGGAGGGAGGGAGGGATAGAGGGAGGGAGGGGGCTGCATTTTGACAGCCCGGTGTTTTTTTTAGGGGCTGTCTGTCTGATGCCTGTGTGCTGATGTGGTCCTGATTAGAGGGGGCCCTCGCTGTCTTCAGTAGTCCCCCTGGTGGGTTTTCGCTTTGCCGCCGCGCGACTGGGCCGTCCCCCAGGGGCCCGCGATCTCAAACACCGATCCGCGGGATTACCGCCCGTAAAAAAGAGAAGGGAAGTCGTCAAAGTGCGACGGCGAAGCCCTGTTTTCTGTGAGGGAGGGGGCCACTAGGGAATGGGATAACACCCCCCCCCCACTCCAGACATACACACACACACACGCAGACACACATACACATACACACAACCCCACCGAGGGGAGATGAGGATGTCTCCATGCATATCAAGCGCTCCGCCATCCCAACGCGAGGCGCATCCGTGAGCGACAACCGCGAACACCGCCAAGGGAGGGCTTCGGGTTGCTCTACAAATCCAAATGGGTCACTACGCCAACCAACCTCCCAACAACAAAGGAGGAGGAGCAGGAGAAGCAGAAGAAGGAGGAGGAGACGCAGAAGAAGGAGAAGAAGAAAAAAAGGAGAAGAAGACGACGTAGAAGCAGGAGGAGCAGAAGAAGGAGAAGTAGAAGGAGGAGAAGCAGAAGAAGGAGAAGAAGAAGAAAAAAAGGAGCAGCAGAAGAAGGAGGAGGAGAAGCAGAAGCAGAAGAAGAAAGAGAAGCAGAAGAAGGAGCAGAAGAAGGAGGAGAAGTAGAAAGAGGAGGAGCAGAAGAAGGAGGAGAAGCAGAAGAAGAAGGAGGAGAAGAAGAAAAAAAGGAGCAGCAGAAGAAGGAGGAGGAGGAGAAGCAGAAGAAGAAGGAGCAGAAGAAGACGACGATGCACCAGCAAACTGGCTAATAGTGAAATGATCGGGCTGCTTCTCTGCTTCAAAGAGCCGCTTCGTGTGGCCAGGCCTCAAGATGAGGAGGGCAGGGAAGCGGGGGGGGGGGGGGCGATTTTATCGCGTTTTAATGCGTTTAGTCCTGAGAGGAGCGAAACGCTGCACAGCTAACTCACCCCCTCAGCCCGGGCAGGATATTACACGCGGTGGCGGGGGTGGGGGGGGGGGGGGGGGAGAGCAGGGGCGAAGAGCAAGGAGGATAAATCTGTCCCCAGCTCCGGTGCAGGAGGCAGCGTTTCCCAGAGCTAATGCGGTAGTCTGACCCTAACGCAATCTCACCCACCCCCCCCCTAATCCACCCCCCACCCCCACCCACCCCCGCTCCCGCCCAATCGCCCGCACCAGCGCAAATGCAATTTTACCTGCACAGTTCAGCAAGGCTGCTGGCCCCATATCCCACTGCAGCTTCGCACTGAAACAGCAGCCTCTACAAATGCACACACACATATATACACACACACACACATATACACACACACACACTCAGACAGGCACACACAGATGGGCACACATACACACACCCACAGGCACAGACAGGCACACACACACACAAACTGCATGTACACAAATGCTACAAATATATTCCGCTGTCTCCTGAATTGTAAAAGCCGAGTCCTCGCTTCGTACGACGGACGGAATCCTGGCCACTCCTCTCCGGCGCTCGTAGCAACTGACAGGAGAGCGAGCGCATCCGCGGCCAATCGGGAGCAAGGCAGACGGCCGCCGTGCGCCGGTGACAGAAACGAGGTCGCGCCGCGCCGCGCCGAAGCTCGTACGCACGGGGAGAAACGTTTCCCAGACACCCGCGCTCCGAGCGGCTCGCTGAAGGCAGGAAGGGGCCCGCAGCTCCGCTTCGTAAACCGTCACGGCGCTGACAACGGGGATCAGGCGGCCATTACGCCATCGCAAGCAGGGCCGGGCGTGTCTGAGGCCTCGGTGTTTGTCATTCAACAGGCAGCGGCAGTGAAGTGTTTGAGCTCTCCACATCCTCCAGGTCACAAAGGGGGGGGGGGTGGGAGTGTGGGCGGTGGGGCGGTGGGGGGGCGAAGACACTTCACATTACTCCTAATGCATCCTGAACTCAGCTCCCGTAGGTCTGAAAGGATGGCCTCAGGGCGGTTGGTTTCCAAGGTGACGCTGAGTGACTGTTTCAGGGGTGTCTGCGGTTTGAAGGGTTCAGCGGCTAAACTTTTTTTCTTTTCTTTTTTTTTCTTTTTTCTTCAGGAGTAATTGAGCCCTGATGATGGGAAGTCCAGGGAAGTGACTCAATCAGTCAAAGGTCTGAAGTGAGAGTGTGCTGGACACAGTATGATCCCCCCTCCAAGCATGCTTACACACACACACACACACACAAGCACGGACATGTACGCACACACACACACATACAGAAACACGCACACTCACAAACACACACATACACAAACACACTACAACACACACACACACACAACTACAACACACAACAACACCACACACGTCACACACCACACACAACACCACACACATACATCGACATATGCACACACAACACACACACCACAACAACATAGCATACACACCACACACACACATACACACCCATACACGCATACACACACACACACACACACACACACACAATCAAGAGATTGTCTTCAGAAGTAGCCCTTTGCTCGCTGTAAGGACTTAATCATTGAAAATTCCGACCTGGTACCCCTGCCACAGCCTCGTCCTTCAGGACTGACCCGGTCCAACTGCCGCCTGAGCGGTAGACGATGAGGGCGATTAGCCTGGGGGCCGGCTGTGCATCACGGTCACTCAAAATCGGGAATGTACCGCCAGCTGTGCCCCATACCTGCAAGAGGGAGAGGGAGAGGTCAGCTGACTCCTGTGATGACAGCAAACCAGCCGTGTACCCCCTCCCCCCACACTCCCACTCCCACCCGCACCCCCCCTCCAGAAAACCTGGTCAACATCAACATCACCCTCACTCACTCCTCCATCAGAGAATTTTAAAACAGCATCGGAGCTATAAAACTTAAATAAACTTCCCCCGGGAGCCCTGGCTTTGTGTTTTTACAAGGCGGTGGAGCCGCCCAATTTAGGAGCAAGAATCCGAGGCCCTGGGCTCGAACGAGGGTCTGTCACTGCGCGCGCCCCTGGGGTACCGTGTTATTTCTGGGCACGCCGGCCCCAGATGCGCGAGAAAAGCATTAGGAGCTCTTCAGTATGCGCAGCGTTGATTGTTCGGTCGTAACAAAAACTAGAAAAGCGAGAATTAATGGCCCGTCTGCATGCTTGAGCGGATCGTTCTCCGCTGAATTAGTCACAAAGGATGAATTAGGTCAGAAAAACTTCCAAAAAGACAAAATCCAGACAGTGAGTGAACGAGCGCTTTTTTTATAGACGTTCCAGTTTAAATGTCTGCACTGTTGAGTGATTTCTGTGACAATATCCCGACTGCCTTAGTCTAGCTCTCTCTCCGCGTCATTGGTAAAGATTTGGCCAAATGTACTCAGCTGTGTTCAATGATACACTTGAAAACAAACACTTAAAAGATTCTCAATTCACAAATATTAACACTGTTAAAAATACATGTCCAAGGTCCAAAACGAACAAACCACCAACATCACAAATGTGGACCCAACCAATTCAACTTGCAGAATATAATCAAATACACACACACATACACACACGCACACTGACACACGCACTCACGAGCACGCGCATACTCATACGCGCATACGTGTCAGCCTTTAGACAGCATTTCAACAGACAGTAAAACTTTCACCATAGATCGAGTTCGCCTTTGCCCTGAAACAGATTTTTATGCTGGAACCG
The DNA here is from genome assembly GCF_018555375.3 of Anguilla rostrata. Lineage (NCBI taxonomy): Eukaryota > Metazoa > Chordata > Actinopteri > Anguilliformes > Anguillidae > Anguilla > Anguilla rostrata. The sequence goes on along the minus strand of NC_057935.1, from coordinate 67,239,518 downwards.
GGATATCTCAGAGGGAGAGGCCGCGGGTGACGTTTTTAGGGTAAGCTGTCAGAACGTCTCTGAAGCCAGACACTCGGGGATGACAGGAGAAGAGGGGTACGTACGGGGTCAAAGACGCAGTCCCACCGGGTCTAGGGCTGTCAGACCTGATCGCATAGGCTCCGTTAAACAGTTAACACAACTAAAGCTCTTTGGAACACAGCGCTACGAAAAAAGGTCGAAGCGGTACTAGTCCGCCCAGAGACAAGGATCAGAGACAGAACCCAGACACGACCACCGGGACACACTGGACGCGTTGGCATGCCAACATACCGCCGCGTGTTAAACATCACCTGCTCGTGACAGTTACAGAAACAGCTCGTTCATTTCGCCTGATGTCGGTGTCACAATACAAAAGTACCGAATTCTACACAAACAGGGACGCAACGCACGTTCACACGCGTTAACGGTCCTAAGATTTCTAAAACACTCCTGCCAAATAAATTCCACACTCTAAAACGGAATACTTATTATCCATTTACTGCCTACTCACTGTCTGTTCGCAAAAACGACTCATACTTAATTAACAAGTAGCAGTGCATTTTTCAGTGGTTTTATAACAACACAAATAGCCTGTTAAAATTAAAATGCGGTTCACATTTTTAATTCCTCATTGCTCTCAAAAGACATCTATTCTCTCGCATTGCCCCGAATAACCAAACCTCTTAGTTTACCATAATGCACACAGCAAGCGACGGATTTTTTGCATTTTGCAGATCCTCGTTAGGCGGTACTAACGATACATTCACACCTCCGTCGCGGAAGGTGTGGATGCGTTGTTCCCGCGGCAGCACATCTCGCGCGGTGCTTACAGGTCTCTCGCAAGCTCCCAGGGTTCTGCTCGAGCTATCGTTGCTCCAGTAACAGTTTTTTGACGGCCATGTTAACTCACAGTCTCAGTTCCCCTCCTTCCCAAAGCGCGCCTTCACACTACCAGCACAGTAGGAAATTTTGAGAGTCGGGTATGTTTCTGAAAATGAGTTAATGAATTGCTATTTATATTAGCAATCTATAGCGAAGAAGAAGAAAGAATATGCAGACAAATCTTTGTCTTAACTCGTTTTGTAAAGGACAAGGAAGGTGGTAATGAGGTAGCAATCTTTTCTTCTTCTTCATTGCATTGCAAAGGCACTTTATAGCCTACTTTGGTTATTTGGCTATTTTTTGGAAAATGCTTCCAGATACAATTACAGATACAATACAGTTTTCCTGGGATTGTTGTATCCCTCTCACAAGCTCTACTATCCACCATTTTAAAAAGCAGTGCAGTCATGTGACTCAGTGATTAATCGAGCACACCTTTTTTTTTTAAAGGTTGATTGCAGCTTTTAGTAGTCAATTGATCAACTAATTGGTAGTAGCCCTACAGCACAGCGAGGAGTGGCGTTATCCTGTTGGATTAGGCCTCTTAAAAATCTGTGCCTGCACTAATGTCAGGGAAAGCTTCCGATCAATTCCTTAGTTCTTGCGGGGAAAAAAAGAAGAAGAAGAAGAAAAAACATTTCACAGTATAGATTGGCAGTGTTGCATGTGGTGAGTAATTCATTTTGAATGTCAGTATGGATCTCCTTGTCAATCTCTCAAACAAAGGAATCATTCCTTCGCATTGTTCCACATTTTCTGCTAATGGCAGAGCTCTCTGCGTGCGTCTCATTTTCTCTCGATGCGAAGACGGAAATTCGGCTGTAAACAGGAGAAAGGGGGGGGACATTGGGAGGGGGGCTGGGCGGCGGGGGGGGGCGGGGGGGTTGCTCGACTCCTGTCCAGCTGTCTTCATCCCCGCGGTTCTTTTAGGGTCAGGAGTCCCTGGCGTATAACAGATTTCGTCGAGTCTCTTAGACTCCCCCCCCTCTTTGTACCGAATGTGCTCCGGGCGGGGCCTGCTCTTTCCACGCCGACGGACACGAAACAGACGTTCCTCTCCGAGCAAGGATGAAACGTTACTCCCTTTCCGAATACGAGCGAGAGGGGTGTCAGGGAGACAAAAAAAGGCTCCTCTGATAACTTCCAGGCCCAAACGGTCCTTGCCGCCAAGAGCCGCCATTTTTGTTGACACTGGAATTGTGGGCGTCTGGATGATTTGTTAACGCAAAGTCGGTCACACCTGTTAAACAGATTAGGAAAGGGATGTTCACCAGTTTTCAAGGGTAAAAGCATTGTCTCGGAGACGACAACGTCTTCATTGCAGTGTTTTCCTACAGTTTCATTTTGAAGCCGCGTGAATTTTATCTCCTGTCTGATGTTTGTGTTTCTGAAACTCGTGTTGTGATCGTTGGAATATGAATGAACTGGCTGGTTGTCACTCACGGTTGCTATGGCAGTCTCATCACTACAGGGGAAAACAACGTTTGAAATACAGATGTCCACAGGTCTCACCACTGTACGCTGCATCTATAGTTACACTATAGTTACACAGGTATTAGGGCCACATAATATGAAATGTAAGCCCATCTTACAGTAAAATTCTGTCATGAACATGGATATAGGATACAGTGAAAAGGTAGACCAAACTCACATTATTTGTATTGTTGAAAATGTAATTGATTTGAAGAAGTCATTTTGACGCCATGGCAATGACACAATTCACAGGCCGGACGGGCACGGTGGCATAGTGGTTAGCACTGTTGCCTCGCAAGCAGGAGGTTCCGGGTTCAAATCCGGGTCTGACCGGATCCTCTCTGCGTGGAGTCTGCATGTTCTCCCCGGGTTCGCGTGGGTTTACTCTGGGTACTCCGGTTTCCCCCCACACTCAAAGACATGCATGTTAGGTGCGCTCCTGCAGTGCCCTTGACCAAGACACTGGCCTCAGAGCTGGAGTTTGGTCCCCGGGCGCTGCACTGCGGCTGCCCACTGCTCCTAAGTAACTAGGATGGGTCAAATTCAGAGGACAAAAAACCCCACGGGGTTCAATGAAAAAGTATATATCTAAATTTGGTCATTTTGGTTCTAAATAAAGTTCTCTGCTTTTCTCTTCGTCACATGGGGAACTACACTGCAGCTAATGTTTTTGTACACATATTGTAACATACCAGGACATTCTCAAACTGAATTAGTTACGGAAGCTGCCCATATTCTACAAATTAACTAAGACATTCTGCTAAAAAAAAGATAAACGAAGCAATGAAAATGACACAAAACATAATTTAAACAAGTGTCATAACTAAATTGTTTTACTTCTAAATGTTCACAATAACCTTTTTTTTTGCCTCAAGCAAACCAGTTAAAAACATTTAGCATGAACTTTGTTAGACTTCCCCTCTGACCACCAACATCTCTGGAGTTTTTAAACTGATTTTTACAGCAGTCACAATCAATAAATCCCCAGAATAAATATAAATACTGTAAATGCATCTGTCAGGAGACTGGTCAGTAGAATTATCCAAAATATAGCAGCCCAGGACAAAGAAACATTCAGAAATGCTCCCATGATAATTACAGTATGCTACAATCCATTTGCTTTTACGAGTGTGTGTGTGTGTGTCTATGTATGTGTGTCTGTATGTGTGTGTGTGTGTGTGCATGAGTGTGTGTGCGTGTGTGCATGAGTGTGTGTGCGTGTGTGTGTGGGTGGGGATGTTAATAGCGAATAAACAGGTGAATTCAGATTTAGATTTTAATTCATGCAGCGCCAAGGCTAATTAAATTTTTATATGGCGTAGCTGCCTTTAAACAACAATTAAGTATGAAAAAGATGTCAAAGAATACTAGATACAGTAATGTACCTTAATTAATTTATGCCTACTGTTGGCGATGTGTTATAGCAGCAACATGCCAGGAGGTCCAGAGCTTTAAACAAACAAACAAACAAACAAACAAACAAACAAAAGGTGCTACGCATTTTGCTAATTCAATACAACTGAGCAGGTGTTTGCCATTTTATCCAGGGTCTTCCATGTGCTGGTAGAACACTACTTTCATCAGTCTATCATTGTGAAAATTAATTCTTTTTTTTATAAGAATGATACTGGATTGATTGATGGACCGAGGCGAGGATATTGCAGCTCTGGGTTAAAGTGAAGGGATGTGCACACACAGATAGTTTCAGTTCACGCAGGGCACTGCGCTCTTGGTTGCTAAACTGATGATGTAATTTTTCCACTTTCTACTTAAGGGCTATCTCTGTAATCATCATAATCAGGTATGCCAGCCTCTTGCTGTGTGGAAAACGTAACCGCCCTGTTTGGTTTAATTAGACGTGCCTTTGTTCCCCGTCTCAGACTTTAATTAACAAAAGGGAACTAAATTAAAGTCGTGTAATGAGATGTTATCCAAACTCCACACATTTCCCCGTTTCTCCGAGGGGGGAACCGGGGTGTGGGCAAGCGTAAAAACGCAGTAATGGTGATTTGTCCCTTAGAACTGTGATGGATCGTGTCAAGAGGACCACAGTCAACACCCGTAATGATCATTAGAGGCGTCTCAACAAGACAAAGTGCATTTGAATTAGCAGCGAGGAGCCATTAACGCAAAGCTATTGCTGTTAGCTATCATTTGTTTAGCCCGGCATATTCCCATGCATGCAAAAAGCCTATTTGTTTAGATTATGCGCATCTTTATAAATGTCAGATGTCTCATCTGTGAAGCAGACCGGCTCCTTTTTTTCTCATTTTCAGAGGGATGGAGGTAGAGAAGGGAGGAGGGGGTGAGGTGATAAATGGAAGATAAGAAGCAGATCGGGAAACAAATGTACCCCAAGGGCTGGGGACACCGACCATGCCTGGAATTCAGCAGAAATGCATCAACTCTGCGGTCTCGCTGCACGGAAGGTCTTTTCCGGCGATAAAACATTATCATTTTAGCGGCAGGTTTGTTTACGCCGCGTCGGTTGGTTTTCGTATTCGCGAGAAACAAAGCTTAATCTTTCAATGTCGTTTCCGAACAGCTTCCAGTAACGATGACAGAGGAGACCTTTTTATGTCCAAGATGGTAAACTGAAAGTGTGGAGCACTTTCGCAAGAAGTTCGGGGAGCAATGTGAATATTGTATTATAGGAGCAGTTATACTTAATTGTTCTTGTTCGGTCCTTTAGGGTCATAATTATTATTTAACAGATATATTTAAATTAACAGTTAAACCTCCAAATCACATACGAATACAATCAATCTGAAGAGAAACATATAGCGTATAAAATAAGCACTTGCAAGATAGTTCCCTGTGCGTGCGTGCGCGCGCGTTTGGAAGGAGGAGGAGATCATATTGTTTCCCTATCAGCCAATGAGCAAGTGATTTGATTTGGATAATGAAACTGCTAATAATATTCATAAGAAATGACTCAATTGTTTTTGTAGCGTTGGGAGAATGTAAATCTTTAATTAAAAAGTTTCTTTCCATTTTTCTTACACTCAAATGCTATGAATGCAATTAAAAACTAATTAAAAAGAACAGGGGGAAAAAATGGCAGCCACCACAGACAACCTACACTTGCTTTTCCATTACTTCTTTTGTGCCAGAGTAGGCCTGGGCATTTGAGATAGAACGTGACAGCCAGTGATGCCAGCAGGCAGTCTGTGTTTATGAGGCTTGTGTTCAGAAGGCCGCAGATTTGAATCCCATATGACACAGAATGGGGCTGTTTCATTGTGAGGAAAGGGGTAGTTTCCAGGTACCCATTTCAGTTGAAGGATTCCAGTCAGGAAAATGAGCTGTATACTGGGAGTTCAATGGGCAGGGTGACACAGGGGGATTGGTGTCATGGTGATGAGATCTGGGCCATGTCCAAAACAGCTTACTTGCCCACTATTGAGTATAGAAGCCGAACACACTGGTTGAGAAGGTTAAGTATGTTCTCTAAACACAGTGTACTTAAAATCTCTGGTTGAAACGATTTGTTTCTGAGGTTTGTTTCTTTGAGTGTATTTGGGAGCAGACTTTTCAGGAAGTAAACCATACTTTTTCGGAGGCCCCACAGAGAGGAAGAGGCGGAGACACCATTGGGGCCCATACATCAGAGAGGACTACAAGGGCCGGACATCTTAACACACTTCCACAGCACCACTGGAAAATAGCACGGAGAGCATTTTTTGTTGTTGCATACTTCACATTGCATGCTAAAACGTACGCACCAAACAGTAGGCAGTGAGTTCAGCAGACTACATATTTTAAGGAAACGGTTTAGGAGGCTGTTTTCGGACACGGTCCTCTGGAAAACCATCGCCCAGTTCTGTCCCTGATCCCCCCCCCGTGTCCGAGAAATGTCGGAATTCCCGGATCATACCTTCTGGTAAAGTAATGGAATGCAGAACTAAAGTGAGGAGTGGGCCCCTGTTTTTTTTTTTTTTGTTTTATGTGCAATTAAGCACCGGCATCGTTTTACGAGTCTACCCCAGGTTAGGAGCGCGTATGAAAAAAACCTAAACTCATGCTGGAGGTCTGGACTTCATTTGGGAAGGGGAAGCTATGACTTGTTATAACTTTGTTTCCTCGTGAAAAACTTTCTTTTTGGAACATGTGCTACTACTATGACCACACATGATGTCAGTCATTAAGGGGGGGGGAGGGGGGGGGAGAGAGAGAAATATCTCGGGCAGGAAGGACATGAATATGTTAATGTTCCAATCTGCGTGGCAATCTGTGGAGAGCAGAGAAATGAGGAGAACCCAGCTGACACGTTTCAATCTGCATCTTCAGCTGCTGACCATAATGCTGCTGGCAGGATGGTCATTTAGTCGCATTTGGGTACTGATATAAAAGCCATTTGTGCGGAGAGCGAAACAGGGACGCACGTACCCACAGGAGGAAAGAAGAGAGTTTGTCTGCGGGACAAATTTGCATTTATCTCATATCATGTGATGATTGGAGATTTGAGGGAGGGAAAAAAAAAAAAAACATTATTTTTTTGCCCTTGAAATAAACACAAGTAAAATTTGTGGGCGGTCACGGTATAACGACCTCATTATTTCACAGTGACATCGTCGACTTGGTCTATGACCTCAGTGAGATGAGGTCTGCGCTCATCATAAACTCAATAATCTCGGGCGTCTGGATCTCAGATCCACAGATGACATGCTGCGGTGAGACATCCTATTCGCCGGGCCTCACCAGACTCGTTATGAAAGCCTCGCGCATCTAATGTTCAATTCGTTAATGAATTAGTAATCCGACATGGTGATTGCAGAGCTTCCACAATGACCATTGTGATTTTCAATAACCACTTAACGATTTCCACCCCAAAGGCTCTTTGGCGTTCAGTCAAAGCAACACACAACCAAAGGGGTGCTTTATGAAAGAGAGACTCAATGATAGTGAAGGAAAAAATAAAAAAAGCAATGAAACAAAGCAATGCTTTACAATGGCTAGCTGTAGGCCCTCTCAAGCAGTGCACTCGTGGTGATATAGAGCGTATCATAAACCTTTACTCACAGCCTTGGAAAGATGGATAGATGTAATTAAAAAGACAATAAAAACGATATGGCGTGTTTCATTATTTTAACACGCGACACTGTGCCTTTATAGGGAGTTTTGTTCTGAAGAATCCCGCCTTCTCGCCATTTCACGCGCGGAGCAGAAATTACCCCACTGATGCGGCCGCAGAAGCAATAAAGCACGCGTTATGGCGCACCAGCGGGGCGCGCGATAACGGCACTTCCTGAAAGGCGGGTCTGAGATCGCTGCGCACGCGGCGCCAGGGCAGAGTTCTTCATAGACAGCTCCAGGTGCGAGTCTAACATGTTGGAGTATGGGTTTTTTTTTTCAAACGGAGCCAACAGAGAGCAGAAGCGGACGGAGACAAGGAGACTGCGTCACGTGACATTAATTGAGGCTCGGTTCCCGGGAGCCTGACAAACGAGCGAACGCTCTTCCTGTGACCCGCTCATTATTAAATTATAGCGGAACATATTTTCAAATACAGAAATGAAATGTTTTAAACAGATGTCACCGCGACTGTTTGCACACTGTAACTGGCGCAGTGTTTCATCTGACTTCTGTTAACATTTACAAAACATGTATAATATATATATAACAGGGGTGTGGAAAAGAGGACCGCATCTGTTTATGGATTTCATGCCAATTTCTGCTCTCAAATAATCAACCCAGTCATTTATTTAGTAATCCATAGTATAGCTACATTTCTTCATATGTTCACAAAGGAACAGTTGAAGAGTGCTCCTGTGTCCCAACCTGAAACATCCTGTGTTCTAAATCTACTGTTGAACCAGCATCAAGTGTATTCAGATAATTAGTTAATTTGGCGAGTATAATCAGAGACAGCAAAAACTTGCACACACCGGCTTTGCAGGAATGGAACTGCTCACCCCGATAGCCAGCATGTTAATTTTTTCTCCATGTATCAAACAATCTAATTCCACTCTCCCATTAGCCTACATTACATTACATTACATTACAGGCATTTAGCAGACGCTGTCGTCTAGAGTGACTTACACAACCTTCACACAGCATTTACATTGCATCCATTCTGGATATACACGGAAGCAATGCAGGTTAAGTCCCTTGCTCAAGGGCACAGCGGCAGTGTCCTACCCGGGGAATCAAACCTGTGACCTTTATGTTACAAGAGCAGTTCCTTACCCATTATACTACACTGCCGCCCATGATCCATCGGTACTGTAGGCCCTCGACCCACTGTTGAGGAACCGCTGCATTGTGATGCCATCAGCTTGTCCATTGTTGAGTTACCTGCACACAGGAAGGGTTAAACTACAGTGTCATTTCATTATGACACCGCCGTTGGTGAGAATGAAGTGGCGGGGCACTGCCCAGTAAATCAGAAATGACACGACTACCCATGACCTCTAATGAGGACTCTTACTAAGATGAGCATCCGAGCTCCAGGTTCATTAAATAATGTCCTTCAGCAAAAGGGCATTCAGTTGATTTTAAGGTTTGATTGTCTTGTCTTATCCATTTTCTATATTCACACAATAAAAGGATCGGTGTTAATTTAACTCTCATAAAGTTCAAGAGGGATCAAGTGTATTCCATCAGAGCTTAAACTACTTTTTTCGAGCTGACTTAATGCCAAACATTATACTGTTCAACCTCCTATTGAACCTTCCTTTGGAAAGGAAGACCGCATAGCTGAATTATCTTCGTTCATTTAACGTAACATACCGTAAACAGTCATTTTCACACTCAGTAAAATGTATTTCACTGATCGGTCAGACAGGGGTGCTGTATTGGGAGGAAGAGTTAGGACTATTCCAAGGACTCTCACTGACAGGGGCCCTCAAAAAAATTTATTTTTAAAAAAGGATTTTAGGTTGGCCTGGGGTGGTGGATGGGGCCCAAAATGCCTGGTGGCACGCCTGGTCCTAGGACAGTTTCACACAGTTCCACACTCCTGTTTTTCTAGTAATGTAATGCCATTTATTCCTTCTTTTAATACATCTAGTCAAGTAACTTATTCGACCTGTTGAGAATTTTACATTTTTTAGAGTGTACTCAGAAACTACAGCCACTCAAGAACACTTACTTGGACAAACACATTTGGGGATGGTTGAGAGTGGCCACCTTTGTCTGTCTTTTTGTAGTCTGACCACAACATCAGGTCAATAGAACCTTTACTACTGATTGCATTTATTGATTTTAAGCAGACTTTTGACGTTGTTAGTCATATTATTCATCGATTGCATTTGTATGCATCTTGGAATCATGCAATTAAGTGAAGAGTAAGAAATTCACCACCATTGAAACCACAGTGTAACACACAGCTGAGTAATTCATGGCAGCCATTTTGCACCAGATCACTCATCAGAAATCTGCTGGAGTGGAAAGAGAAGGCTACAGAAGGAATGTGTGTGTTTAAATATGTACAATGTACAACTGAATAGTTAGAAATGGTGCATGACAGGCAGACAGACAGACAGACAGACAGATAGATGTATAGACAGATACAAATAAAGCAATATATAGTATACATTCATGTGTATGTCTGTGAATAATTTCTATGTATATACGGATATCTCGGTGAATAATTTCTGTGATCGTCCAGTCTGCGTGTATAATGTGCATACATATATTCATACCGTGGACTGAATATGCAGATTTGCAGTTTTATGACGTGTGAAATTTGTTTTCCAGCTGCCTCAGTCTACGACAGCATTTCATTATGTGTTGAACACTTTAAATTGATTTTTTTTTTTTTACCGCGGGAAAGTTTCTGTATGTTTACGGAGGTCGTAAAACCTCCGTGGAATAATATTAAAGCAGGATCAGATCGCACTTCAGACAGTCTGGAGCCCATTCAAGTGGAAGAGTTCAAACGGTACCTGATTGATCGCGATATGGGGGGAACGATGACATCAGCGTTCTCGTTCATTTACTGGCCGAGAGGCTGCTTTGCGTTTCTGCTTCGGTTTTGTACTGGTCAGAGAGCGCCGACCCCAAAAATTACCCTTACAAGCAGACACTTAGTGGACGGGTGAGTCGGGGCACGACTGTGGCTGCCAGGTGTATAATCCAGGTGCTTCCCGTCCTCGTTATAGGTGATTATATGGTTGCTTTGATGTCGGGCGCACAGGCACGTGCCAGCTATTGGCAGGTGAGATTAACGGTTGCTTGTGTTCTTTTTGTGCGCTTTTTTTGAATTGTTAAAAAAAAAAAGCACAGGTGTGATGTGCACGTAGAGGCCCGACTGGGTTGGATTAGTAGAATTCACTCTTCAATTCTGGTAATGAAGAAAAACGAAACGCATCGGTTCGCCTATGTAAGCTTGTTGATATGTGTGGGGCTGGACTGGTGAGTAAGCCTTTGAGCACCGTTGCTGAAGACATTTCCTCCTCCATTTAGCACATAAGCGGGAATGGTACTATGTACATTTCTGGGCTCATTTTGCATACTCTTATAAACAGCTTAATGTATGTTATTTCTGAGATGCTACAGTAGAATAAAAAAAATCAAATAAATTGCAACAAAAGAAATGTTTCCTTTGGTCAGTGTCAAATTCTGGATTTTTACCGTTTTTTTTTTTTTGGTTTGTTTGTTTAAGCAACATTGCCATCTAGTGGTGTATTTTTTCATACGGATTGTGAAGGCAAGCATAAAGAAAAACAGAATTGTCTAGAAAATAATTACAGCGCTGTAAAAGAAAATCCAATATCTGCCAAATGCTGCATTTTTTTCAATTATTTCCTTAACAGTTTACATTCATTTTATAAATTATTTTATAAATCATGGTAAAATGAAGTTGCAAGGGGATTAACTGTCAAGCACCAGTCAAATTGAAACGTTTTTAAATATGAATGCATTTGCTTTTCCTGCGACGATTTCGTCTTGTAGGGAACTGTATATAGCATTGACTTTCTTTCCCGTTCGTGCCATTTGGCCACCCCTTACCGGGCCCTTTTCTATGTCCCTTTTCATCAAGACTTCTCATCACCTTTTCCAAACAATGGAGACATCCGGCAGATGAAGCCGAAAAATGCTTTATCCAAGCAAAAAAATGTGCGCTATATTTTATGTGACGACTGGGGCGGACAGCTGCGCTGTCTGACTGTCAGTTTTCTCGGAGCAGTCGGCACGGCAGTCTTGTTTAGCTTGGCTAAGATCTTCTTCGCGGGAACCAGAGACAGCATGCCATTCGGCTGCATTGTGTTCTTCTGCTCGACGGCCAGTGCTTAAGCAGAGACGTTAGACATACCGTCATTATGTTCCCGAGTCGCGAAGAGAGACGTTTCTCACCGGCAAAAGGAGGCACCTCTGAATACGAGACGGCTCGCAAATCCAGCCTGCCTCTGTCCATCTGACGGGGGCTCTCTTGTAGATCAAACCGTTCAGAGCATTCGGAAACTATTTCTTGGATAGTATTTTCAGTGAAAATCATAATTATTTTCTTGGCTGTCTCCGCTCCCTTTTGCCAATGGCAATATTTGGACCGGGATATTTCACTGGGGCACTGACAGCTCGTAGCTTTTCAGAGTCGCGGCGGGAGTGGGCGCCCGGCCCGCGGAAGTGGCGCAGATTGATTCATGGAGACTCGGGCTGTAAATCGCTGAGCAGGAGAGGAGGCCAGAGGAGGATCGGGTTGCAGGAGGCGCAAGGGAGTCTGAAACCTGTTGCTGAGGGAGGTTGCGGGAGGTGCTGATGAGTCTGAAACCTGTTGCGGAAGGAGGAAGCAGGAGGTGCTGAGGAGTTTGAAACCTGTTGCTGAGGGAGGTTGCAGGAGGCGCAAGGGAGTCTGAAACCTGTTGCAGAGGGAGGTTGCAGGAGGTGATGAGGAGTCTGAAACCTGTTGCGGAAGGAGGAAGCAGGAGGTGCTGAGGAGTTTGAAACCTGTTGCCGAGGGAGGTTGCAGGAGGTGCTGAGGAGTCTGAAACCTGTTGCTGAAGGAAGCCCGATGTCATGGGAATTGTTCACTTCCTTCTCCCCTGAGTCCAGTGGCACGCTGATGCTTTTTTGGGGCACAAAGAGGAGGGAGCTTTGATCTGGGAGCTTTGATCTGTCTGACGCAGTCTGAGAAGGGGTTGAGAGGTCTGAAGTGAAGGCTTTTTGGGGGAGGTCAGCAGTGAGGGGGGTGGGTGGTGTAGGTGGAGGGGGTTTGCTCTTTGGTAGGAAAGATAGGAGCTTCATCCAGTCTGAAGTAAAGTGAACTTAGAGGTTCCTCTGGTTTAAGGAGAGCAGCAATGAGTCACTGTGCCCTTTCATTCCAGCATCCGCATGTTTGAAGTCCTCTTGAACAAGGTGCATGCCACACTGTCCATAGCTCATCCCACCACCTGCAATGAGCACCACTGCAACAGCGCTGAAATGGACACCACCACCGCCCCCTACTGACCGAACGCCATCCCAGCGCTCCAGGTAGCTCTCCCAAGGTCGCACAGCCTATGAGATTTGTGGACAGGGTGGGGTGAATGGTTGGGGTGGGGGGGGTTAAAACCTGAGTAATAGGACACGGCGTTCAGAAGTTCCAGGGGGGCAGAGCTCTTAAGCGTCTTCAGACCCCCCCCCCACACACATCGACAGCATTCCATTCCACAGCAGTAAAGGCCCGCCCCTTCATCAACGGCCATTCATCTTCTTCTCTGGTTTTTTTTTTTTTTTTAGTATCCTGCGGTAGCTCCTCAAAGGAGGAAGAGGGGGCGGGGCCACATGTGCGCTGGCTGGGACCCGCTGACGTTTCGGGGTCCCAGTTGTGGCCATGACTGACCGATTCCAGACGAGGGCCAGGGGTAGCCCACAGCATCATCCCAAACAGACAATGTCCTTTGCAAGGAAATCATGACCTTGGTCTGGATTCTATTTATATATATATATATATATATATATATATATATATTTCATCGTGGTTGAAATATGATATTGAATACTTTGTTCTTTGACATCTCCATGTAAAAGGCAGACATTAAGCCGCACATACGTCAAACCACAGCCCGGTTTATAATGAATATTTACTGCAGAAGGCCATCTCAAAGCATTCATCTATGACACTGTGATATTTTTTCTGGGGAGGGTGCTTTTGGTCTTCTAGTAATTGCGAGTATACATAATGCATAAGTTAATGTACTTTTCCCTTCCATTGGTATTCATAGGGTCTAGTTTTGTGTTTCCAGAGCCATGCCAGCCTTTTGATTCATGGACACAGTATAATAAGACTGGGTTAAGATTTATGAAACAGTTATCGGTACGAACGCAGCTGACCTGGTGCTGTTCCTCTCTCGCTCTCCGAAATGCGGCCCAGACCCGGGACACCAGCTGCTTGGAGCCCCTGAGCCGCAACTCCGATTCAGGACCTTTTTTTTTTTTTTTTCCGAGCGAAAACACACATTCCCTGCGCAATGGCCCAAACTTCCCTGGTAATGTTAGCTTCTCCAAACAGCAGAGACGGGCCTCGGCTGTGTGTTTATTGCTTTAGACTACAAAGCGAGGTCCGCCCAGTGACAGAAGGTTGCAATTTTGCCAAGCGTTTCCAGGAGTCTGGAGTTCTAATGGCAGTTGGGTTTTGAATTATTTGTTTAAAGGCTCTTGCTGAATCTTCGTTTTTTTTCCGTTTTTTTTTTCCTTTTGCAGCCCATGTTGTCCTTTGAATAAAACATCAATACTTACATCCTTAAGCTCTCAACTGAAACCCAGAAATGATTAATGTGTGTGCATGGTTTGAACTTAACACTGGCGTTACTTAATTCAGCTGTCACATTTTTCACACTCAACATGAATATGTATTTGGACGACCTCATTTGGTGGGAATGCTTTGAATGCATACAATTCTTTTTTTTCCCAATGAATTTTATAGTGAAATTCATGAACTATATTTTTACTATAAAATGTATTAATATGAACATCAACATAGCAATACTATTCAAATACATTTCAGTATAAGAGGCTCTTTGAAATATGATAACACACTTTTTACCCGTAGGATTAAGTTTATCTTCTTTATACTGCAGGGCTGCTCTGTATCGCAAGGCTGTCCCCAGGACACTACATTACAGAACATTTTCCACAATAATGAGCAGTTAGTTTAATTGGTAGTTATCTGGCTTCATTCCTTGTGATTAAACAAGCCGCTATGCAAATACACGAAACAAAGTTCATTAAGTTACCAACTGTGCCTGTCTCACAAGCTGGTTAGTAAGAATGAGCACGTCACGTTTTGTCTCACAGGTAATTTGGAAAAGAAATGTAACAGATCAATTGAGCGCATTAATCATTTGCTCGTATCAGTTAACATTCGACTTAAACTCTAATCCCATTAGAAATACATTCTTTCAGAGATTACGGAAAAGATGATACATGCATTGTAGGAAATTGATTCAATTCCCTTCTCCTGTAAAACGCTGAATCTAAGCAGGTTTCGCTGTTCTCCGTATGGACAGATACCCGATAGTTTATTGCCTACTTGGTATGGAGATGAGAGAGCCTGGTTTCAGCATGATGTGGTGCTGCTAGTGTTGTGCTAGCAAAAGGTATTCATTCTCTGTGTTTTTCTTTTAATCTTAGCATCTTATTTTCTCTCTTCCACGTGCAATGAATCAAACATGAACCCATGTGAAGAGGAAAGAGTTAGTGACAAGTGCTTCATACACCAAAAGACATGTTAAATTGGATAAACATTAAAAAATTTTTACTTTAGTTTCTTACATCTGTGCTTTTTAGGGTTTCACAGTTGAACATTTTTAGGTTCATTTGAAAGAACCTAAAAATTTTCAGTTGGGAAAACCTAAAAAGATATCAGAGTAACAACCTGAAATAAAATTTTGGGTTTATCAAAATGAAACATTTTTTCAGTGTATGAGGCAGCCACTCAGGGCCTTCCCACTAGCCATGGTCATTAGAGAAAAAGCTTGGTGCTTTTTTTGGACCTTGCTCAAGGGTACAACGGCAGTGTCCTATCCAGGAATCGAACCAGAAACCTTGAGGTTACAAGACCAGTTCCTTTACCCATTATACTACACTGTTATTAGTTAGTTAGCAGTGTGCATAACAAATGAAAGATTTGCCCGAGTCTTAGTTTGGATTCAATGGTCTGGTCTTTGCAATTGGAATGCAACGATGTTAGCAGTACGCCACGAAAGAAGTCTCCCAGCCTCTCAGTAGGGCTCCTTCTGCCCTCTGTGACTTCGGCCTAGCTCGGTGCGGAAGCCTGTTCGTAGTGTCTAGAGCTGGCAGACCGGCCGGGTGTGCAAAAAAAGGGCACCGATTCTGCCCGAGGCGCGATCCGACTCCTGTTAGGACTGACATTTCATCCCGGTTAATTAAGCTCCTGGTGAACACGGATCATGTTAACGGAGGGAGCAATTTAATCACTCCATCTGACTGTTTTGGAGTTCCAGACGCTCAGGGAACGATCTGTTCCTTCTTATCCCGCATAATGGCCCCAGTGAGCCTGAGTCAGCCCACCCACCCACCGCTCACTGAAGAACTAGAACTGGCCTGACTGCGTTTAAAAAAACCTTAAAAACGTTTGGGGGAAAGCGTCCTTTTGGAAAGCTATGGGGAAAACAAACATAAAACTCCCTAGTTCTCTCAAGATAAGCATGCAACTGTAACCATGGTCGCCACTGGACTAGCACGTGCAGTTCACGTTTTCATCATGTAAGGGGGAGGGGGTTTGCTGTGATATGCATACAGGGAAGCTCTACCTTGTTCTCCCATTTGGTACATCTAATTATTTCCGTACTCTCGTCTGAATGCTATGGCAACGCACTCGGAACAAACATATGGAGCCCGACGACAGAAGCGCGAGCACTCTTCTGACACACTTAACCATGAGCCGGCAACAATTTTTCCACTCTTAAAAGCCCCACACAACGCTGTACTGCTCTCTCACTGTAGGACACTTGATAAGAACTAGAGGGTCCTCACACAGTGGTAACAAAGAGCAGCCCTGGCCAAGATAGCGATGAAGCCGACTGTACTCCACCTCAGTAGACTTCCTGTCATCGTCTGCTAAAGACATAGATCAGACCTGTACCACACCTGTGTACCTGCGCTATTGGACTGCAGCCTGCAGCCTGAATTGAGGCAAAACCTTTTTTCTGATTGGCTAGTTTTGGAAGCCCCCATTGTCTTTAAGATCTGTTACCTGATTTAGAAAATGAAAAAAAGACAAAATCCTAACTTCGCTGTTAAGCATTAGATTAATGTGCTGTTCTAAAAATACAAAATGAGAAGTAATTTGTGAAAATAAATTACTTCTCATTTTGACACAGTACATAAACAGGCGAGGGTGCAGCTGCCATTAAAGAGACTTAGCCGTGGCAGATGTGTTGTTCTTACCTGTTCCGCTCTGACGTACAGTTCTGTAATGGCTAATGAAATCTGACAGTGTACAGCTGTACCATAGGTCTGAACCGCTAGTGTGTGAGCAGGTATTTCCTCTGATGATTAAACTCTACACGCAGGCATATTCTAAACATTTTAAAATCTAAGAACTAAGGACAAAGTGACTTGATTACCGAGAAGTCTCTTTTCTTAACCTCAATGTTTTGTAAATATGCACATAAATGCCATTTAAGGGTGTTGATAAAAATCTGTGGAAATTGAGACTGCATTTGGTAACCAGCTGAAAATTAGGTTAAGCATTCGTCGTTTCTGAACAAAGGTCTGAATTCTTTGGCCGCAGTTGGTATTTTTTGAGGGGGAAAATGCACTTCCTGTTTGACTTGTGACTTCCTGCTTTGCACTGCAGCTCTGCTGGGGGATGGCATTAGGCCTCTATCTCCTCTTTGAGTGGCAGGAAAAGGTGAAAGCTGCAACTCGACCTTCACTACTCCTCCTCCTCCTCCGATAAGGCCACCCCCCCACCCGCCGGCACTGGTGTGATTACTCAGGTCTTTCACTCCCTCGGTTTAGCACAAGGTCAGCTTGTGTTTATCTGCTTGCCGCCTGTTACGTGACCGCCCCCCCCCCCCCCCCCGCGAAGTTGACACGATGTGACACTTTTGGATTTTGCCGCGTGATTTAGTGTAAATGGAAAACGGGCGAGGTCGCGGTAACAGTTTGATGAAGACCCCGACGTGTCATCTGAGGTCCCGTTACACCGGAGACAACAAATCCCAGACTGCTGTCACTCAGCAAGTTGGGGGGGGGGGGGGACGGATCTAATTAATTTGATGAGGATTGCTGCAACGATGATGATGTGGAAGACAATGAAAGTTGCCATGACAATGCCGATGATGTTGATTATGACAGCGATGATTACAATATCGCATGTTATGTTTTAGACTTATTGGGAGTAATATTTTAGTTTGGAGGATTTTATATATACATATTGGAAATAATGTCATATCAAGCCCTCTAGTGTACCACTCACTATCATTAATAACAGTAATCAGTAGTTTTTTTTTTATAGAAACTCCAAAAACAATTGCCGCCACTTACTACCACTAACGTCAAAGGTTATACAACACACGTCACTTGTCGTAAGTGAACATAAGTGTTCATGAAAGATTATTAAATCCAATTAGCACTTAATAAATCACCCTGAGAATTGAGACCGTTGTAATAATGGATGCATTATGGCGGAATGTTTACCTTTTCCAGGTCAGCCGCATCGTTCATAATTCTTCTCTGTCAGGGTCACCGCCTCAATCCCTCAATCAGCTGCACTTCTAGACTTCAGAAGGATCCATCGCCGAAACATAACCAGTACAAATTAAGTACGCAAATGATCAAGGGAACTTTAAACATCAAAGCATTTAGTACAGGATGCATTTCCTGCAAGCACAGTCATCTTTGCCGGAGAAATAGAAGATATCGAGACCAAAGCAAACAGAAAACCTCTCCAGCTTCCAACAGAGAGGACTGAGTATCAATGGCAGGTTTACCTCACCTTTTTTTGTGATTACATGGTAAATCCGCTTTCAAAAGGCGGTCATTATCAGAGCGCAAATACGCGGCTAAGTCCAAAATATAAAAGTGGACGTGTGCCGTTTCATTTCAAAAACGTCTGGCCGTTTAAAGCAAATATAATGTTTTGTACGGGGAACCCGCGTATCTCATGAGAGCAACAGAGCAGCTCTGACGAACGATATTGGCCACGGTTCTGAGCTTCGTCTTAATCCCCACTTTCAGCGAAGTTTCACATCAAACGAGTCTGATTCGCGAGACCGATAAAATAATGGGAAAAACTTGGCAGGGAAACCGGGGGAATACACGCTACGCTAAACACTAAACGCTGCTTCAGCCACGTTTCGGCTTTACTCAGATCAGACTCTCTCATCTGCCTCTCTTTGTGCTTGACCTCTGCGTCAACTTCCGCTTCCAGTGTTCAAAACACCGCTGATTTTCCATCTATAAACTGTTCATTAATGTTAATCTACTGTCAATTAATCTACTTGATTAACTTACGTTTTCAGTCAACAGGGGGACCGAAGATGTTGATTTTCTCCTTCGGTCTATTCACACATCATTATGGTTTTTCATTAACGCTGCGAAACATTTCTTAAACAAAGTAATGACTTTGGCAGTCGCTGAAATGAGCTGGAGAAAAAAAACCCCCAAAACAAATATATTATTCAACAGACAAAGCTGACTTCAGATTAAATAGAGGATTGAAACTCTTTTGTGGATGCCTTCATCTGTAGTTTTTATGTGTGTGGGCTGATAAGATTGTCCTGTGAGCTGAATTGGCCGGGTAGAGAGAGAGAGAGAGAGAGAGAGAGAGAGAGAGAGAGAGCTGTTTAAGATATAGGCCATGTTTAATGGCATTTTAGAGATTGAGCCTCTACTCTTTAATCCCTTACAGGGTCTGGTTGTCACTGTAGACAATGTCCCCGTTTCTACAGTCAAAGTCCCATTCATTGTCCAGGCATAATTGCCATGAAGATTTAAGCATAGGAAACGGTTCCATTTCCTTTCTGGACGTTTTTGCTGAAAGGGGAAGTTTGGATTAGTGTAAATATACGACACCGGTCCCTGTGCCGGCTACTGTATCACTTTCTCAGGGGCATTTTTTTATGGGCCAGAACCTTGGAGCTAATCCAAGCCCTCTCTAAAGATGAGCTCAAACTGAATGGCAAACTGATACCCAGTTGCCTGTACTTGTTATCGCCGCACTGGCGTAGAGTGTGTCAACAGTCGATAGTGATTCAAGGTCTTTAAGGAAATGTGGAAAGCATCAAGTTTCAAAAGTCAGACGGGGTTCATATAGTGGGCAATGTTAATTGCACCTGTGAGATCGTTACATTACAGGCATTTAGCAGATGCTCTTATCCAGAGCAACTTACATTGTATCCAGTTATACAGCTGGATATATATATACTGGAGCAATGCAGGTTAAGTACGTTGCTCAGAGGTACAATGGCAGTGGCCTACCGGGAAATCGAACCTGCGACCTTTAGGTTACAAGACCTAAAGGTGACCCTGTGACCCTGCTCAGGAATAAGCGGGTATAGATAATGGATGGATGTATAGAATAATCATTTCTCAATATTAGCAGAACATACCCTCAGAAAATAAGAGATTTTGACATATCACTGTGGGAAAAAAATCTTCTGGTTTGCTCTCGTGCAATAATGAAGTGTCAAGAATTGTATCACATTTAAACCTGATGTCAGTTCTGTTTCACGCTCAGGAATATTACGAGGTGGTGCTAAACCACAACAAGGCTTTCATTTATTTTAGAATCAAGAGACAGATCCTCTTTGTGTGACACACCCATGTCAGCAACATTCCCCAGCCCGCAGTGGCAGAAGACCTCTGGTTTGGGGGGTGGGGTGGGGGCGGAAAAGGGGAGGCGGGGGGGGGCGGTAGGTCTTCCTGAGCTCCTAGTTTGCGTTCCCATTGTTGCCGTCCTGCTGAGCATGACCGTGAATCCTGATTGGCAGGTCGATGGCAGATCATCACAGAATAATGGCATTCCATTTGGCCTAATGGGCCTTATCTTTTCCAACCTGGGAGGGGAAAAAAAATAAAGACAATTCCACCCCGTTAACTGAAATAAAGTAAATTTCCCCTCTGCAAATGAAGCTGTCAGCACATCCCTATATATATATATATTTTTTTTTTTTTCATTTTCCTTTATTGAAATCTGGTGTCCCGTTTATCTCTTCTCATTCCAATTTCATTTCCCGCAGAGAGTCGGTATGGCCACCGAAGCCCTTGATTTGTGCACTTAGCGGTTAAGTACATCAGGGCGATGATAGCCTGTTAAAAAAAAAAAAAAAACCGCGACCTCTACTTTTCCTGGTCCGCCTGGCGTTCCGACCGGACCGTCGTCGGCCGGAACGTTACAGATGGGGAAAATGGGATTTCCCCCCTTTTGTCCACCCCTTTGCACCCGCCGGCTCAAATCCCGCCACTTCCCCCGTCTGATTTATTTAGCCTCATTGTGTCGCGCGCGGCCAATGCAGCCCCGGGCTGATTACTGTACACGCACGAGCCTCGAAGGTTGGGCTGATGGTATCTGTCCCTATAAATTGTAATCAGGCTCAATAAGACTCCATGGCAGGGGAAAGAGAGGGAGAGTGGGAAGGAGAGAGAGAGAGAGAGCGAGAGAGAGAGAGAGAGATGGAATTGGTCTGTCCTGGGTCGAGAGATACCAGGAGTTCATCTGAGAATCTCCTTTGGATGAACTCCTGCTCAACGTTCATCACGGATCGTTTAAAAAAAAAAGGGGGGGAATATTAATATTCATTCAACGCGGCTGGCAGGGAAACAGACAGAGGAACCGAATCGCTGTTGCGTGGCCCTTACACTCCCGAGCCGAGTATAAGTGCCTGTCCGCGTGAGCGCGTTTGCCTGTCACCACTACAACGGCATCTGCTCTGGTTCCACCGAAGAGCTATGACACAGACAGTAAGTGTGCCTGGAGGGTATTCATACATTTTCATAGTCTACCTTTCCCTTGGGTTTTTACAGCGCTTCTCAAATCTTTCCCCCCGCTGCATCAATGGGCGGTTATTTCACAGCTCGAACATTAGTAAATTCTCACCCTGTTGCAATGAGGTCCGGAGAGCCATTTAATTTTTTTTTCTTCTTCTTCTTCCCCCACATCATACACTCTCTCAGCAACGTAATGGCTTCCATTATCACAGTGTCTTTTCGAGCAATTAACCCGAACTGCTCTGAACAGGGGGAGCGGGGATTTAAACCCATTTTTTTCTCGTCGAGAATCAGGCCCAGCTCTACGGGAAGGGAGAGTGACAGCACGGCGGAAGTAGAACGTTGTGTTCTGAACCGACATAGTCGCGCGCGGCTTGGCAAGCTGCTGTTCCCCGTGGCGCTAGCGCCTTACAGAGATGACGCTAACGCTAACGCCTCTTTTTCCACACGCGATGACGAATAACACAACACGAAGAACACCCGCGCGGTCCTCAGAAAACAGAGGCTGTCGGGCGAGAGAGAGAGAGAGGGAGAGAGAGAGAGAGAAAGGGCAGGAACCCTTTAACCCTCTAAGACCTCCCGTTTGGCGGTTGGCGAGTTCACCGCACGGTGCCAGCGCCCGGCGATGACCTCATTCGTCGCTGTGGAGACGGCATTTAATCCACTCACAGAGAACGGCTGATCCAAAATCAACAAAGCGGAGAATAATTTATTGTTCATGAAAAACTTCCTCCAAAACATCCGCCAGAATTATATCAATTTCTACAAATACGGGTAGGCTACAAACAGTCATACAGTTTTAGGGTGTTTAGGGATGTTTTCTTGATCCTGCGGTTAGAGATCTTCTGCGAATGCTCGTCTTTGTTCTGACTGGGCTCAATTAATTTAATGCGACTGAACTGTTAATTGAGCTCTCATCGTCTGTGAAATGTTTTTGAAGGTATATTTGAGTATGGTTTGTGCTGCTAGAAAGATGACAGCCATTAATTATTTTCTTTCTTCCTATTTGTTCTTATGTTTATCACTGGAACTTACTTATGATGGTGATGCTCTCTTCGGTTTAGCTTTTGCTTCTAGGTCCCATAACAAATTAAAAAACCGTTTTTTCCTGTAATGAACACAATCAGTTTACTGATTTCATGGACAAATACAATTTGAGAACCATCTTTAAATTTCTTCCGTCAGTATTTCGTGGCGTACATGAACATGCATAGGATATGATCCTCAATGGTCTCACCCAACCTTCGGGAAAAGAATAATAAGGAAAGATACAGTAAGAATGGGGAATAAAATAAAATGAATTACACGAAAAGATAAAATTACTTGAAATGGAATCAAATCGCTATGTTTCATCCCATGATTCATTAATCATTTTATTAGCAATACACAGGCTTCTCCTCCCCCAAAGGTCCTGTGACAGATACCTATCAAGGGATATCAAATGAAGGCGAGTATTGAATTGACAGTTCAGTCTAACCTGGTTAACTGAGACCTGCTGGAAATGAAAAAAAAAAAAAAAACTGTTTCTCTAGATCTAGTGGGGCTAGGATGTGTGGGGAGGGGGGGGGGGATACACAGAATATGGTAAACTGGCACGCCACCTACGTGCCAAGATGCTGGCCCGGGGCCACATGGTCCAGGTCAGTTTCACTTCAAACTGCTGCAGTCATTCGTCTGAGCTGGAGATGATGTAAGAGGAGGAAACCTAGCTCCAGCTGAAAGAGCATAATCTGTGAGCAAATGCACGTCTGCTACTAATAACCCTAATGCCTCTTAAGCAGGAGGAATGTGAGTGTGTGTTAAATAAATAATTTTAAAAATGCAGAAAATGACTTCGGTTCGACTTAATCACTCGCTGGAAATATTTGGTCTCCAGAGGAGCACTCGACCCTGCCCGAGAGGGGCCCAAACCCAGGATCTGTGATTATCGATTTCAGATCTCAATGAGGGCTAATCAAATTATGTATGTTAGTTAAAGGGGCACAGATGTGGCTGAGGTTACTGCAGTTTGTGTTTAATGTGAACCCGACGTTGAACCGACGCCAAGAACAGGGGCGGAGAGAACATAAACACACTCAGAGCTGCAGCCAGGTTTATTGTTCCAGTGTTGAACCTTAATCTCAGCCGAACTGTATCAGAAATATGCTTCACATCACAGGGAGTTTCTCGCTGAATGGAATTAAACAAAGTGGGCAAATCACAGATTTGAAAACTGCGTTTTCCTTGAACATTGTGTTCTTGTTACCATAGTAATCTGAAGTGATCATGGGAAATTAAACCCTGAAATACACTGTAAGCAGTGCTGGGGGATTGCACTTCCTGTTCTCAACACAAAGGTACAAAACAAAGGACAGAAAAACCTGCTCTGAACAGGGACCCGCCACACATCTTAATTTTGTGGATCAATGGTGCCCCCTGCAGTACACTTTTGAAAGTACAAGTCTTTACCTGTAGAATACAATTTTAGTACGTACATACAGCACACACACACACACACATATATACATATATATATATATATATATATATTTATAGAGAGATAGAGAGAGAGAAAGTGTTCCTGTAAACATGCACAATAAGATTATAATAACATTTAACCTCAATTAAATGTACCCAGCTGCACAGCCAATCTGCTTGATTACTGTCAGGCTTGCAGCAAGACACCACGTAAACAGGAAGAGTAACAGGTAGCTTTGGCCCCTATAGCCTTGCAAACCATAAGGTTGCTGCACCACTATCTGTGTTTTACTCACTCAGCAATTAACACTTATTGTTACTAGACTAACGTTGGCTGCTATTTAAGAGCTAACACTCCTAGCTAGACCATCTGCCTTGTCAGCACACAATCAAAGAAATGGGGTGCTGTTTTTTATTAAGATAAACTTTTTTAACATGGACTGTAGAATACAATCTGCTGCAGAAAGCATGGTTCACACAGCATCATGCAATTATTTTAATTTCACCTACATTTTTATAAATATTTAAAATAAATATTATGTAACATCATGGCAGTTTTGGAAAATGATTAGAAAAGGAATGTACTGAAATAACAGAGATACATTCATGTCAAGTTATGAGGTCAGTATTGGGAAAGTATGCATATTGCAGCTGATTTTCAGCATGGTCTTACTTCACTGACCTTTCACCCCATAAGGCCTCAGGGTGGCATTCTGGTCACCATACCTGTTCCTAGAAATATTGAAAAAATGAATAATATCCCATATTTTTCTTTCTTTTTGTGAAGACTGGTGAATGTGAATTTATTCTATTCATACAGTATGTATGGTGAATCCAAAACGTATTACCATTTGTTCTGCTGGAGAAGGATTTTTAAAAATCTTTCTTATTTCTTTCTTTTTGGTTATCAGGAGGACTTTAAAAAAAAGAGAATGTTATATTATAGTCACTGTGTTCAAGTTGAAGAGCTTTGACTGAATTTGATAGACACACAAATGATGAAGTTGTACAGTCACTGATGCAGGTGTGCACCTGGGGAACTGGAATTCCGGAAGCTAATTTAGTTCACTGTGTTTACTCAAGCTCAATTTCACTGATAATTTTCAACGCTAAATGAGTGTTTTAAGCATGACATTTCATCAGGGGACGTGTTAGCTCCCCGCTGTCAGGTTCCCCAAACGATGCGGTTGCATTGCTTATATCGACCACAGGGTGGCAGCAAAGCACGACTGTCAAAATGGCAGGATTCTCCTCACATAGGGCCCGATTTAATAAGGCCTTTAGCATGCGCAAAACTTTTTAGCACATGCAAAAACCAGTAACGTGGCCAATGATTGGTCTTGATGTTTTTATTGCACCAATCATTTGTTGTGTTATTAGTTGTGTGTTTGGTAAACGGTTCTGCTCATGCTGAAGGTCTTAGTAAATCAAGCCCATATATGTATATTGTGAGGCATTTGGCACTGGCATTTGATTGGCTTGGACACCGTGAGTCACAGCTGGAGCAAAGGCGTGGGCATTATATTCAAGCATTTCTGATGATTGGTATCTTGAGTGGTCATGGAATCTGACCAAATGGAGGAAGGGAGACCATAGACTCTTAAGCTGCAATACACCATAGAGGAAAAACAATGACCTCATCACATAGCTCAACATGGCTGTGGTTTGGCTTCCTTGTGGTGGCTGAGCACAAGTAGGTGTGTTTTTACACAGGATGCTTCCAATCCTTCATGCTTGTCATAAATATAAATCCAAGCCAATTGTTTAGGTTTCGTTTCTCAGTTACAGTAAATGGTATGATGAAGCTGAAAAGCAAGTTAATGTTCTATCGTTTTGTATTAAAATAAACAGTGAGGGGGGGGACTGGTTAATTAAGTGAGACAAACAGTCATGTGTTTTCTTAGATTACTTTATTTGGCTTGGTTTGTGGGAAACCGGCGGGCAGTTTTAGGAATTTTCCAGAACAAGCGATGCTGATGTCACTTCGGAGAGGTCCTGGCTGTTATTTCGGCTGAGTAACGCCATGGGCTCGGTTCTCTGGCTGAGGAACGATGTCGCGTCGGCTGTGAAAGTTCTCTGGCGGGACAGCCGAAGGACTGCAGGAGGTGAAAAAAGCCCGTAGCATTTTATTTGGTCGCATTACACCCGGAACCGTAGAACAGAAAAATCGTCTGAAATTTGCTGTTTTTAATTATCACAGAGAGCCATCGTATGATGCTCCTCATCAACTGTTCGAGAATGCTGGGAGTTCCATAGCAACCACAACCTGGTCTTCCATTCTAGTTCCGCAGACAGAAAAACTGAGGGAGGGATGCAGGTGATTAAATATACCTAAAATAGAACTTATGATTTTCTAAAACGGGCCTATTTACACCGTTTTCAATCAAAGGTATTACTGCCCATTTGAACTCTAATGCTAACATTGTGTGATTTAACCGTTAACTGACATAAGATCTGACTGGAATGAAAATGTGGGAAAAGAAATCAGTGGTAATAAACACACAGAGAACCTGGCGAATGTGTGAGCAAAAGGATTTATATGAGCAGAGACGTTTTATTTTCCATTCTGTCGGTTTATATGTTCTGGCCGTTTTCAAGCCAGTGTCTACACAAACACGGGTAAGTAGCATGCACAAGTGAAACTGTACAACAGAAAGTGCTTCTAATTGCGCTGTACAGGCTAAGGTTTAGAGGAGACCTTTGACCTTTGACCCATGACCTTAGGAAAGCCCAGTGCAGAGTGTTGGAAGATATTGCAGATGCAAAAAAAAAAAAAAGAAAAAGAAAAAATTACAGAAAGTAACAGTAGCCAGGGATCCCAGGAGAAAAAAATGAAGTATTAAATTTTTTTTTTTTAATAATACAAGTGCCTTGGATGTGGGGGGGGGATGAATTCCGGGGTCTTAGCAGGATACATAAGATCTCTTAAAGAAGACTGACTGCGCAGAGGAGGCCGTGTGTAACGTGGCTTTGGTTTGTGGGTGAAAGACCGTCGCTGCCGCCGATGATGAGGATAGCCGTGCTCTGGCCGGGTCTGCGCTCAGCCGCCGGTGATATATGGCTCTGTTTTCCGCGGTCTCTGCGTCGGGGCTCACGGCGGTGACCTACATATTGTTTTCTCACAGGCCCACTTTTGAGTTGTTGGAAACAGATGTGGAATAAAGGGGAGCGGGGCGCTGAGGGGAACTTCATTAGGAGGTACCGGAGCCCTCGCTCGCCCGCCCGCTCGCTCGCTCTCGGAGCAGGGAGCGAACCGGCTGCATCTTGTTCTCATTACTCTGCTTTGTGACAAGGCTTTGAGTTCAGTGTAAAGTTTCTCCTTCAGCCCCCCCCCCTGCCCCCCCCCCCACCAAAAAAATGAGACTGGAAACTCTACACTTGCGATAATCGAAAAAAAAAGGAGAAAAAAAAGAAAAAGAAAAAAAAAAGTGTGACGATGATGTCACAGTTGAACTTTGAACTTGACAGGCGAGCGGTGTTCCGTCACTAATGCACAGCGAGGAGAGACTTGTGATCAGATCATTTGGCTGCAGTTCGGTATCATAATATAATTTGTTACAATATCATGCACTGATTGTTCACTGTGTGTAGACCAGCGGGGGAGGGGGGCGGGCAAGACTAGGCTACTGTATAGAGCTGGTTTATTGAAGGCACCTGCTGGACGGGGGCTACATAAATTAGCCTCGTCTGATTGCCCACGCGTGACAGAGCAGGTCGCAGAGAACGCAAGGGCTAACGGGCCTTCACTCAACAGACTGCTGGCTGTAACCTCCGACCCCAACTGCAAGGTCTGCAAGCTTCAGCATCTGTGGTGTGGCGTCATACAGTAGCTGTTGCCGTGGAAACGGTGATGATGTGAAAATTCATGCTGAGGCCCCTGAAGAGAGAGAGGGAGGCCCTATTCCTGAGAAATGAAAAAACTGCAAAATTGAAATTATTAAAAGGGAAATGAAAGGGGAAGTGCATTGTGTTTTTATGATACAGTATTTTGTGTTTCTAAGACACTGTACTTTCCACTGAAATACAGGTCTGTCTGTCGGAATGTCCCTTCACTTGCTGGTCAACCCAGGACAGCGACCGTGCCGCCTGTCCGTAAAATGTGGTCGGGGGGGGGGGGTGTGTGATGACATTATTCCCACAAAATTCTTCTCGCAGTCCTGCAGTCTTCCAGTCACCATAGAGCAGGCCGACCAATCACAAGCCGGAGAGCGGCGATTGCGTGACTGCGCGTCCTCTGTTTGTGGAGCGGTTCTGAAGCTCACAAAGGTAGAGTCGTCTGGACCGGCCCCCGCCCGGCAGGCAAACACACAAGGCCTTCATTCCTTCGCAGCGTCCCCCCCCCGCCCCCTTGCTCAAATATTGCCCCGGTGGCTGCGGTTGACCTGGTGCACAGCGCAGACAGCTACCCTCCAGTGCCCCCCCATCCCACAGGAACCCAGGAACACTGCATGACCCAGACTGACCCACTGAGGGTGACTGTCACCCCAGCCATTTCCAAACCGCCCTGTTCTGTCTGCACCGGAGGCAAAGGGGGGGGTGGCAGCTTTGGTCAGCCCCGTTTGCCTTCATTACCAAAACCCCCCCCACCATCTCTCGTTATTTACCGAGTTGCTGCTCTTACCAAAAAAAATGTTTTTTTTTTTAATGGGGTCTGAGCCGAGCCGAGCCGCTTCTCGTCTGCTGCGTCTGCACAAACGGGCTGCAAGCGTATGAAAGACGTCGCTGCCGCCGCCGCCGCCGATGGTTTTCTCATCAGGGGGAGGATTTTGGCAGGGCGCCATAGCGACGGGCCAGTTCTGCCGTTCGTCTGACCACCTCTCCCCCCACCACCCCCTTCGCATATACAGTAGAAGTCCGGTTCCGAGCCAGCGGTTAGGTATGTCACCCGGTTTGTCGTTTGTAGCGTGTGTTCGGCGAGGAAAAAAATACACTGAAACACGGCGGCTGAACACCGCTGGCGAACGATCGCGGAGGTTTGCAGAGATGAAGAAGCGTCGAGATTTCGAGACCTTACTTCAGCGAGGTAAACGCAACCCGTGTGGCGCACTCCCTGGATTGCAATCAACGAGTTTTAATCGAAACCACTCAGAATACAATTTTGCATTTGCAAAATAAAATAACGCATCTTTACAATGTCAATTTTATAATATGTTTTAACCTAATAGCAGTATTGTTGTCTTGTTTAATTGCCCTAGTGTGAGAGGAGGGTGTACTTCTCAGTTTTTTGTCCCCATATCATCATTCAGGCCTTCTACCAATCAGTGGCCTGCTTTATGAATATACCTGCTGCTGTTATCACACTCACATCTGGGTAAAATGACATGTCCCAAGTCGAGCACTGCCTGTCGAATTAATGCGAAAGTCTCTTTTTTTGAAAATGAATGTAAATTCACAAAGACATCATCGATGCCACACCTCATCGCTCCAATCGGATGTCTTGGCAGATAGAAGAAGAGGCGTTCTATATCCCTCTGCTGACAGTCAAACTGTTATCCTCCCCAACTTATATTACTGGACATTCAAGTCGGCCATATTTTACCCGTAGTTTATGGGAATCCCGATGGGTTCTGATCTGATGTTATTTTCATCTGCCGAATATTCCATTCCATTGCTTCTCCATGCTCATTCCTTCCCACTAAGTTTTCCTGGGTATTCTATTTTTCTTTCTCCTCAAGATTCAGTGCCATACACAGAACTGGGAGCAATGGAAGGTTTATAACTTCCACTCATTGGTTTGTGTTCAGTGTAAAAAGATTCATGAAATCTCACTGCTTGCTTTAAGCATCTAAAACGTCACAGAGAAAACCAGAAATCTCACATTTTTACTGAAACTACTCTGTGAGTCCTCAGTCTGAGGCTGGACAGTAAACATAAGTCCTGCTATAGTCGATGGACTCCTGGTGTTATACAGAACTCTCTGTTACATAAACAGATTGATCATTGTGTTTGTCAGATTCCCCACTGTGGAAAAAGGGGTTTGCAGGAATTCTCTGGAGCAACGTTGTCCACGCACACACGCAAATATCCAGATAGCACGGCAAAGGGTCACGTGACCGGATTCGTGACGTGAGGTCACATGATTGCTTGCGCAGCTGTGTTTTGTCAGAACAGAGAGAGAGAGTGAGCGAGCGCAAGAGAGCGGGGATGACCTCTCTGTTTGGCTGCCTTTGAAAAATCGGACCTGTGGGGACTTCCTATAGGAGGAGAGCGGCGCTGGAGATGAACTGGTGGTCCTCTAGATCAGGACAGCCCAATCCTCTTCCTGGAGATCTAAAGAACCTGGAGATCTGGAGATCCTTCATTTCAACCCTCATTTGGCACACTCGATTATAGTCATTTTTTAACTGTCACGATAAAGTACTTTTGACTGTTGTTGCACATTTTGATGCTGTTTTCCTGGATTGTGGAATACAACTGTTCTACACCCTGAGTAACTACCCCAAAGGCTCCAGCTCTCTACAAGAACCATGTGTGAGGTGTGTCAGTATTCCAGGGTAAAATGGATGCCTGTAATCAGTAATGCATGGACACATATGAGGTCTTCATGGTGATATCTTATTGGCTGGATGTGAGATTCCAGAGGCTGAACCTGTTTCGTTATGATTGGATTTCCCAGGAACACTTGCAGCTGTAAGCAGCTGGGTGTGGTGTTTCTCTTTCATTTCCAGTTTAAGATTCTATTGTCTTTTTTTCAGACTTCATCAATCTTACCTCAATATCCACAGCCATTTTTCCACATACAGAAACGTAGATACTGTAGACTAATATCCACACCATATTTGGGGGAAGAATAAAAGCCTGTGTAAACATATATAATATAAAGACACACAAAGAATAAAGTAATGGAATTACAAAATAAATAAATAAATTAATTGATTGCTTAATTTCATTACTGTTAGCTGTCCCAGCTTAATAAATAAATCTTCACGAGTCCCATCAATTTAAGTCAGAATTTATAAATGCCATGCCTTGATATGACATTATGGCCTCTCTTTAATTTATTTGCTCATTCAGACTGGCAGATGCAGTATCAGAACCATGCAATGCAGCTGCAGCACTCCATGTCCGTGTCTTCAAACAGGTCATTAGGCTGTTGAAAGCTACAGCTGGCTTGGTTTAGCTCGTTAGCGCAGAAATTTAGGTGAAATTCTGCGAAACTGCTACAAGTGGGGGTGGGGGGGGGGATTTACAGCCTAGTTTCCACAAACGGTCAACGATAAGCTGGGCCGGACAAAGAGGAGCCATTTCGGACGAAATCCCACGCGAGATGTTGAGAGCGTTCGCAGGGTTCGGGGAAAAATGGGGGAGGATTCCTCGCCAGGGAGATCACTTCAAAGCTTTGAGCGACGACGGCGATGACAAACTAGATCTGATCTCCACCGTCCCAGGAGAACCAGGCAATTATACAGCGCACTCAGCAAAATACTGCCACCCCCTCCCCCCCCTCCCCCTCCCCCTCAGTCCCATGGACACTCATTAAAGAATTACAGTCAGATTTCCCCTGTACTGACCTATCTGGCAGCTGTCTTGCATTTGTGTCTCTTTGTGACCCAGATTGGTCTTTGTTGTGTAACTCTGTGTTTATGTCCTTCTTTTTATTACTTTTATTTTAAATGTATCTATTTTACTTATATAGTGAAGTGAAGCACTTTGTGAAATTGTTCTCGAAAGGTGGCATGTAAATAAACCCCTAGCAGCTAACAGGGGGACCTATGCCCCCCTCCCTCCCAACCCCCCTACCCAGTCTGTGACCTGTACCATCCCCCCCGCGCTCAGCCTCTACAACAGGAAGTCTGGCCCCCTCTTTGCGATCGCAATCTGATGAGACCCCCCACCCCCTCCGGTCCATGATGCCCCCCACCCCACCCGAGCTTAAACATCAAACTCCGCCTATGATTTTCACCAACGAATGCAGCATATCTGTTTTTACTGTGATCTAGTCTCTCAGTCTTTTTATTAATTGCACCACTATAGCATAGTTTACAGAACACCTAAGCATTCTTGCAGGGCTTAAGTCATGAAATACTTTTGCCAGTTGCTTTAAGGAAAAAATATAATTTGCCTCTTTTTCTGTCTCCATTAGTTTGTTACACTTGTACTGGGGTGTTTTTTTTTCTTCGTGGGACATAAACGTGTCAGCACGTGTGATCACGCGTTTGTTATGAATTGGGATGCGGGCAGATTAATGGCGGAGAGTAATGTCATTTTATGAGCTGACAGACGTATGGCTTCTGAGGGAGAGGAGGAGAGAGCAAAGCGGAATGGGAATGGCGGTGGAGGAATCCGATTGGTCGGAGATGACACAATGCGTTCCTGTTATGGAAGGTTTGCTCATGCTCCGAGTCATGTCCCAGCCTCGCCTCTGATTCAGTGTTTTTGTGCGGCCGTCTGTTTAATAACAGTCTTACTGTACCGCACATTCATGTGCAGACCACCGACACCTGCATGAGCACACACCGACACCCACGTACACACACACACCCACACCACACACACCACACACACACTCCACACACACACACACACACACACTCACACACGCACACACACACTCACACACGCACGTGCACACACATGCGCACACACACTCACACACACGCGTGCACACACACTCACACATGCGGACACACTCACACACGCACACACACGCGCGCACACACACACACACACTCTCACACACACACACACAGGCACA
Source organism: Anguilla rostrata (assembly GCF_018555375.3). Taxonomy (NCBI): domain Eukaryota; kingdom Metazoa; phylum Chordata; class Actinopteri; order Anguilliformes; family Anguillidae; genus Anguilla; species Anguilla rostrata. Next base: position 67,207,108 of record NC_057935.1, on the reverse strand, counting down.
CTCTACACACACTCACACACACACACGCTCACACGCCCACACACACACACATACACACACATGCACGCACACACACATTTTAATTCTTTATTTAGGTCCGCATTTATAAAATACATCATAAGGGCCCAAATATATTTCAGTTGCTGTCTGATGTCCTTCACTAGAGTAGCAGAAAGCATACCAGTAGGGATACAGCAAACAAAACACAGGTTAGACTCAATTGCATCTCAATTGCACCGACAGGAAACATTCTGGGTACAAGAAATATCTTCTCCTCCATATACCGCAACTGCCTATAATGGAGGAAACTAAGAAATATTTTGCTCATCGCTTTGCTCTCCTCACACACACACACAGGCACACACACTCACACACACTCGCGCATGCACGTGCGCCTGCACACACACATTCAAACAAACGCACACACTCACACGTGTGCACCTGAACACACACACAAACACACACACACAATCATATACACGCACGTGCACACACACGGACACACACACATGTACATACACACACACACAAGCACACACACACACACAAGCACACACTCACGCACGTGCATGTACATACACACACACACGCACGCACGCACACACACTCACACACGCCAGCTCCCGACACACACACACACACACACACACACACTCACACTGCATGTACATCACACACACACACGCACGCACATGACCACACCAGCACACGCACCACCCACCCACTCACACAGAGCACACTCACGCACGTGCATGTACACACACGCACACGCACGCACGCACACGCGCACACACAGACACAGACACATGCACACGCACACACACACACACACACACACTCAAACGCATGGTCATGGGGAAACGCCCTCAGCCCGAGGAGAATATGCGCGGATGCTGCTATAACTGGAGAGCTCTGGGAGTGATTGAGGTCTCAGCCATTCTGTTTATATTCTGATTTATTCCCCCCCCCCCCAAGCAGAACTGGAGAGCCTCACTTTAAAACAGAACTGAGCCTCGCTCTCTCTCTCTCCATCTCTCTCTCGCACATTCTTCCTTCTTTCTCTATCTCTCTGACACTCCTCATTCTCTCTTTCTTTTTCTATCTCCTCTCTCTCTGCGTCGCTCACTCCTCCTTCTCTCTCTCTCTATCTGACACCCCTCTCTCTCTCTCTCCCTCCCTCTCTCTCTTTGCAGGGTTGGGCTGGAGCTCATGTCTTTCTCCACCCAGTTGTGGAGCTGCTGTGGTGAGCTGCCCTGACCCCTGGACTGAGGACCAGTACACCCAGGTGCGCTTTACTGGCCTAAACCAACAAAAGAATACCGTCATTCACATCTATGCACTGTCATTTTTTCTGTTTATTATACACGTATTATGTAATCAGCCATTTTCCAATTACCCAATGCCAGCCCGCAGCAGATGGGCTCCGCCCTCTCAGTCAGGTTCTGCTCAAGCTTTCTTCCTGTTACCAGCCAGGGAGTTTTTCCTTGCCACTGTCGCCCTTGGCCTGCTGTGGGGGGGCTCAGGCCCGGATCTCAGGAAAGCCGTTTTGTGACAATGCCATTTGCTATAAGTGCTATACAAATAAAACTGAATTGAACTGAGAGTGTGTGACCCACAGACAGGGGAAGCAGGTAAATAAAAAGTAATGGGAGGGGGGAGGGGTGTAGTTAACTGTAGATTTTGGCTTATTTAGAGGTGTCACTGCTCAATAACAGTTACTTACACAATAGAGCTATAGTTACAAGAATTATGGAAAAATGTTGTTCTGAGAGAGAGACATAAAACAGGGTGGAAATGAGCGGATGTGTACGCACACATGGACCTGGACCTGCATTATGAGTGCTTGTTTAGGAGCCGGGGAAATCTCCTCTGATACTCCAACCATGTTTATCCAGATGACCAGTAAGCAGAGCAGAGCAGAGGTCTTTGTTTTTACAGCCTCCCCCCCCCGCCCCTCCCTCAGACTGGCCCCCTAAAACAGGCTGTTTTGGGGGAAGAACACGCCTCATAATCCCGGAGCAGAGACTTGTACACAGAGCCCAAGAAAAGCTACGAGGCATCAACTGAAACTTATTTTTAAAAACTACAGTTTAACTGTCACTTTTCAAATGTTAACAGTCATCACTTTATTGTGGCCACAATCACCTCTGCCAGGCCCTCTTCTGTTTGATAAAATTCACGGCCTTTGTTGATAAGCACCTCAGATCTGCGGGCCTGCATGGACCAGTATGATACTAAAGGAATCCCCCAGGCACCAGATTTCGCTTCGTAGACGTGTTTTGTGTTTGGGAACCACAGAGCTTTTTGAAGGCTTAGCTCAGTGGCCACATTTAAGCGGGGCCTGATCTATAAATATGCGTAATAGCAGGGAGAGAGACGGAACGGGGGGAAACAGGGCTACCCGTTCGGCAGCTGGAGGCGATCCCGCTCCTGGTTTGGGCCGCGCCGGGGGGGACACGCCCATGTTGTTCTGGCAGCGTGGGGTCCGGGATGTGGGATGAGGGGGCGAGGGTGAGGGCGAGGGTGAGGTTGGAGTCACGCGGACGCGAGGGTGAGAGTCCCCGGCGCGGGGAGGGGGGGGGGGGGCAGGCGGGGAGGAGGTGGTGAGGGGGTGGACAGCTTCGGTGTGGGGTGCGGTGCGTCACCCCACAGACCCTCTGGAAGGGATCCCAGGTCCGGAAGAATCCAGATGTCATGTGCAGAGCACGACCGCTCACTTTCCTGTGTGGCTGAAGGCAGAATGAAAGACTGAAAAGAAACAAATTTATTCTTTCTTTCTTTCATTCTTTCTTTCACATACAATATGCGCACACAGGATCATGCAAGCTCCTCTCTAAGTACTTGATTTTATTCAGATTCTGGTGGCTCATTCATAGCAGGGACTCAACTGAAATCATATGCTCAAGTCTATCATATGCTTGGTGTTTTGGGACGTGGCACGTGAAACAGTTTTGGGGTCGCCCAGTTTGGCTGCAAGGTCAAAGGTCAGTCATAAATTTTGAACTATTTTGAATGCAAACGGTCTCATTAATTAACAGGTTTTTTTTTGTTGCAATATGCATTCGGGTTCTCAGGTTTATGCGACAGCCACTAAATCCACATAAGCCATGAGCCAATTACATTAAATTACACTACATTACTCGCACTCGTACTTGGCAGAATTACAGAGCGACGTCTAAAAGTGGCGAACGTCAGTGTTAGTCTCCGGAGTCAAAAAAGGAAAAGAAAACGGGTAAAGAGGGCCAGGGGGGCCATGAAGAGGCAAGTCTTTGATTTGTGTGGGAAGATGGGGAGGGTTTCTGCTGTCCCAACCGTCGTGGGAGGGGCCTGAATAGACTGGAAACATCAATGGGAAAGGCAGGTAGGCAGGAAGTGAGTTCTGGTGGCCAGAGGTTGCAGAATGGAGAGGTCTGAAGGGCCTAACTGGTTTGTAAGGTCCGATTATCTCTTCAAGCCATGACTTTGCGATTATTGAACTTGATGCAAGTCGATATCAGTAGCCAGCAGAGGACTATGAATGGTAGAGAGACATGACCAAGTCTGGGGGGGGGGGGGGGCGGCTGGATATCAGGTGAACTGCAATGTTTTGGATGAGCAACCATTTTGTTTCTTAAAGACCACGGTTCTCAAGACCATGAAAGGATTGGCCCTCCATAGCGTCACGGTGATGTCATAAGGCAATGAAACCATCCTGGGCAGAAATATTTCAAAACTAAGGAAAGCACCGGTTTTTTTCTCGGATGGACGAAAATGAGACTGTGTCTGAACATTTTTAAGACAGAACCAGAGAGAGGTTGCCCTAAGAAGGAATGAAGACAAAGAGACCGAATAGCTGATGTCTGTTTAAGGTGTTGTGTGAAGCCGAAGAAATGTTTTTTCACCACCCCACCCCCCTGACTCTGCAAAATGGGATGGATGACGAACTACTCAGAAATGAGTCTGCCCTGTTCCAGCCAGCTCTCATGGTGGGTGGGGGGGGGGGGGAGTTCAGGAAGTCTCTCTGTGTTGCTGGTGGGCGAGATTTCTGTGGGGGAGTGTCGGCTGAGATGTCTGGGGGACCACTTCACTGTGACCTGCATACCCAGAAGCACAGCTCATGGGCCCCCCTCTTCAAACTGAACAAATTATAAATGACAGTTAATTCTGTTCCTCATTGTGTAATCAAGGCCTCACATATAATATTTCAAATGCTCAGTGAGGGGAAAAAAAGCTTTTCTCTTTTTTGTTTTCCATTGCAGCTGTTGATCAAAAAAAATTAAAAATAAACTGCGCAAGTCTGTGGATCTTGATGACGTGCGTTCTCTCTTTTCTTTGTGTGAGAGTGTAGTAGTCCTATCACACACCCCCCCGGAGCACACACAGATCTGGCACATTCTCTCACAGTCCCCAGTGGTCGGGGGAGTTGGGGGGGGGGAAGAGGGGGCGGGGTTCATGGATGTATGTAATGAGGTCGTTCACCGGGGGTGGGAGATGACTGATTCCACTCAGACACAGATGTGGAACCTTAGAGCAGTGGGTGAGGGGGAGGGTTCACCACCACACCCATGCATGTTTTGTTTTTTTTGGGGGGGGGGCAGTGCTCTGGGGTCCACGTTCCTCTTTTTCAAGGGTGGGTCTGAAAAGGAAGAGATGGTTGCTCCATCTTACTGGATGTCAGTTCAAATCTCACTCATCAACATACCATCTCTGCTGTGCAACTGAAGTTGCCCAACCACTGTCCAGTGTCATTCTGTCCATTTCACACTGCCATTTCCCTCCAGCTTGGTAAACAACAGGAAGGACTGTATGCAAAACATCTCCTCTCTTCTTAAGTTGCTCTTCTGACCCTTTCCAGCCCTCTCCCATATAGACAAGACAGTATCAGATGTGCAGGACACTCTCTGACAGTGGTCTACGGGGTTCCAAGATACATATATTCCAAGATATGTTTCGCTCAGCCCCAAATGTTTTTATTTATTCATGGTCCCCCCTCACTGGTCGGAGGTCGAAGTACCAACCCCCACCTCCCACAGTCTGTGATCACAGCAGCACTGCCCCCCTGTGCAAAAGTGAGTTAGCACTGGACAAAGGCATTGTGTCGTCATTCAACTCAATGCTATTTCCTACCCCAACCCCCCCCCCTCCACCCCACCTCCAAAATGGACGTCCCATCACCAACCGCTCATCTCCTGTGTCCTCCGGTGGGGCTGCCCCTCACATTTTCTCAGGTTTAATTGTTACCGTGGTAATCATCGGGGCTTATCCTGTCGAGCGCCATGTGTTTCTTGTTATTGACCGAAATGAAGCAATTGCTACACACCACACCGCATGTATTTCACCCCACGCCTCGGGGCTGTTGAAAGGGGCTTAAGGAGAAAAGCGTATTCTCATGGATCAGATTCTACAGACTTCCCGGTAAGAGAGCCATTCAAATTGTGTTGAAAAGGATTTTGATGCAGATCAAACTGCGGGGAACAAATGAGGACTTCCGGAAATCCCAGACCGAGTCTGCATGTTAAGGCAGGCACTCTGCAGCCTCTGAGCGATTGGACTGCAAAGACATCAGAGACTTAAATGTTTGGTCCTCCAGACACAAAGCATAATAGATAACAACAAGCACAACAAACGCAGCAGCGATCACAGTTCTGCTGTGTTCAGTTTAGAGGAGACTGTGGAGATTTTATGCTCTAAAAAGAGTGACCGACATTTAGTTGTGCATTTCGGTGCCTTCTATTACTGGGTTTTTTGTTTTTGGTGTTGCATTTTCTTGCCAGTATGAAGCTGCTCACTGGAATAAACAGGGAAACAGAATACATCCAATAAGCTAGCACACATGCGGCTATTACTGTACCTTGTTCCTCAGATCTTCCCGACCAAAAATAAATCCCCAGAAACATCCTGTCCTAAAATATTAATGTTTCGTTTACCTTTTTTTTTTGCGGTGAAGCAAAAAAAATATTTTAATGCCCCCGCTTTCCTCGACTCTTACATGGCGCACTTTGAGTTTCGTAAACAGACAGATTGAATGGCACCAGGGCTCAGGGGGGCAAGTGTGCCCACAGGGGGGAATTAAATAAACACTCTGGAAGCCAGTTTAAGCGGCTGTCCACCTCTCATCTTCACACACACACACACCGAGGGTAAACAAACAGGTCTAACACCAACCTCTTCTGTACTCGACTCTCTTAAAAGAGGCGGACGTAAATTCAAGGGCGTGGCCGGAAAACTGGCACAAGGTCAGCCCCAAATTCCACTGGGGAAAAAAGACCGACTGTCCTCTCCGTGGTGCCGTTTAAAATACGTGCCGAACCACGCGTGCGTGATTGTGTTTGCTTGTACGTACGCATCCGGCAGATCTCCACATCTCCGATGAGCTCAAACTTTGCTTAATCTTTGTTTTTCGGGTAATGTGTCCCCGCAAGCACTGCTCTCTGATTCCGTCACGCAGAAACAGAAATGATCCACAAGATACACCGAGCAGGTCAAAGGGTAGTTGCCCACACATGATATGTTGTTCTAGGCCCTGGAGGGGGGTGGGGTGGGGTTGGGGGCCCAATGGTCTGTGAACTTGTGGTAAATATTATTGTCTCGGGGGTCCAGAAACAATATGATAACATAATTTTGTCCTGGGCCCGGGAATTTCACCATGTATAATGCTATTTAAAATCATAACTGTTCAGAAGTAATTCAAATAAGGTTGAGGACACTCACAAGCCATGGGCCTGTAACCAGGATGACAGAATGAGGCCGGGGAATTCCCCTCCCCCCCAAAAGAAAGAAACAGTTTGGGAGTTGGGTGGGTGGACTGTGGGCTAGTGACCCAATATGTCCTGAGTCTTCTTTTATCGCCGGCTCAAACAAATTTGTAATGGGTCAAAAAAAAAAAACATCCCACGATGACCAGCTGGGCTAAGATGGTGGTGGTGAGAGTCCACGGTGGCCGTGTCTGGAAGACTTCCTGCTGGGAAGTTTCCCTGGGGAGTCTCCCTCTCTTCTGTCACTCTATCCATAGTTCTCTCCTCATCTTTCCATGACTGGCCCCACTGTGTCTTTGGAACTGATGAAAAAAAAGGACTTAGCTCCCGGCTAAGTGCGTTTTGCACCAAATTTTATGTCCATGGGCTTTACGAAAGGCAATGATCACATCACAGGGGTCCTGAGTGATTGGGTTGATAAAGGTAATCATTGATAAAGACCATATTCATGTTCAAACAAGGCTCCACAGCCATAGGGCGCAATTGTTTTCATCAGGCAAAGCCTCATGGGACTTGAAGTCTTGCAGACAGGATAATACTAAGCCTACAGATTCTGGTATCCTTCACTGAAGAAGCCAAACAAGGTCATGTTTCCTTCCATTATTTATTATGCAATTCAAATCTTCTGTGGGATGGCGGCCAGCTATCCATTTCTGGGTCGAGAAGGGATGAGGAAGAATGCTTTTTTGAAGTAACTGAATGTAACTGAGGAGTAGAATACTAGTGATAGCTCAGGAGAGTGTGGGTAAAGAAAGGAGACTGGTCAACCAGTGTGGAACCCAAGGTAGTCACTGAGTTCTTGGATTGTTGGACGGGTCCCACCAAAGTAGACGGAGAACGGACCTAGGACCTCGAAGTGGTTTATGATGCTGCGTTCAGGTTGCAGTCCCTTCAGAAGACGCGGTTTGGAATCCCAGCCAGTCAGAAAGTGAGAACTGTTGGTTTTCTGGATGTGTGTGAAGAATAACATTTCCTCTATGGACAGCAAACACCAGAGAGTAGTCGTGGCCGAGTGGTTAAGGCGATGGACTAGAAATCCATTGGGGTCTCCCCGCGCAGGTTCGAATCCTGCCGACTACGTGTTATGTGTTTTAGTTGCAAGTGATATTTGCAGACTTCCTCATGTATTCTGCAGAAAAGACTTAAACTAAGACGCTTTTATTCTCAGGTGCGGTATTTATGTGACATTTTCTTTCTTTCGGCTTCATGGGTTCAAGTCCCACTCCTGACAGCAACTACTAAAACACCACATGCAAGTAGTCGTGGCCGAGCGGTTAAGGCGATGGACTTGAAATCCATTGGGGTCTCCCCGCGCAGGTTCGAATCCTGCCGACTACGCTCTTTAATTCTGAGTCTGGATGGCTAAGAGTGATACAGTCTCTTCCGGAGGCGTTGGTTTGAATCTGACAGAGACGACGTCACTCCTTCTAAACCAGGGGTATAAAACAGACTTTGGGTGTATTTCAGCACAAGTCTTTAGCCGCGTTTCCACCAAAATTACCCGGAACTTTCAGTCCCAGGAACTACTTTACCACGAACTAAAAGGTTCCTTCAGCCAATGGTTGTCTGCGTTTCCACCGGGGTCTAAAGTACCGCGAAGATTAGGCAAATTAGCCCACTGACGTTGTCGTCGGTCCATCTGTCATATGATTTCTTCTGTAACTCCATACTACCACCGAAGTAGCCTACATTATTTTCTAATAACCGGGACAGCCCGGAGGGGTTTATTCCACTTATATACAACGGGTTACCAACAATGACTATATATGGTTACTTCTGTATTTATTGATTTTCATATATCCTCTCAAACACATTCATTAACAGCAGAAAACATGCACACGTTGTAAACAATTTGCTGTTTTATTACTTTCTCGTCGTCAATTCCATATAGGCTAATCGCAAAATGACAAGAATAGAACGAAAACTCGGACTTGTGGAAAATGTAAATTAGTAGTGGTACAGCCACCGTTTGCTTTCCTTGCAGCTGACAGTAAGCTTCCAAACCGAACTTTCGTCCAGAATACTTAGAACAAAGGCTCAGCCATGGTTGTCCTTCCACGCAAAGTACCCGAAGAAGCAATTCACTGACAGAGAACTGTCGCATCGTCTGACATATGATTCTTCAGAACCCAACTACCACAAGCCATATTTCTAATAACGACACCCCGAGGGTTTATTCACTGCCGTTACCAACATGACTCTATATGGTTACTTTGATTATGATTCATATATCTCATCAATTATAGATAACTAGCACAACAGCAGAAAACATGCACCGTTTGTAAACATTTGTGTTTGTATTACTCTCGTAGCCACAATTTCATATAGGCAATGGCAAATGACAAGAATAGAACGAAAACTCTGGACTTTGAGTAAATGTAAATTTAGTTAGTGGTACAGCCACCGTTTGCTTTCTTCAGTTATCTAGCAGCAGCGAAGTGCCTCCAATCGAACCATGCACCATAAATTAGTCCAAGTCTTCTGGTCTTTCGTGAATTGAAATGGCAGTAAATTACTGCATTAGAAAGGCTAAAGGGAAGATTAGCTAGAGATTAACCTGTTATTTTACCCGGATAAAAGTGCGGATGGTGATTTCCAGTTTGCTTGTACTGTATCACCAATGTTAATTAAGTTAACTACCGCATACCTCACATAACTGTATCAAACGTTGAGTCAATTACAACGGACTAACAAAGAAAATCCGGAAGAAATATTCAGCAACCGAATTAATCCGTTTGAATGTTTTGGTAGCCTACGTAATATGCTGTCCCAGCACGAATCTTAGCATTTTATAAAACGAATACTAAAGCAAGAAAACAACAGAAGAGCACACGTTATAATTCCAAGACGTTGACAGGCTATAACCAAAACTAGGCTACTGCGCCGCATAACATACAAGTTTGATTTGAGTTATTATGAAAATTAATTGGTTTGCCGCTGCATATTTTCAAACATGGCGGGTAATGGCGGAAAATAAATACAACACAAATGCTGCGAGTACTCGACCAATCAGAAATGTTCAGCGCTACAAGCTCCACCAAAGGTTCCTGTACTTTCGAAAGTACTACCCCGAGCAGGAACGTTTTGGGGGTAAACAAAGCCCCCAGAACTAAATTTAGACCCTAGTTCCTGCGGTGGAAACGCACTGAGTTCCTCAAAAGGTTCCTAGTTCCGGGGTATAGTTCCTGCGGTGGAAACGCGGCTGAAGTGTGCCCTCCAGATGCGAACCATGCATCATAAATGAGTCCATAGTCTTCCTGGTCTTTTCGTGGAATTGAAAAATGGCAGTAAAATTGAGTAAAATTACGGCAGTTTGAAAAAGCTAAAGGGAAGATTACTAGAATTAACCTGTTATTTTACCCGGATAAAAAGTGCGGAAGGTGATTTCCAGTTTGCTTGTACTGTATCACCAATGTTAATTATGCAGAACTACCGCATACCTCAAATAACTGTATCAAACGTTTTGAGTCAATTACAACGGGCTAACAAGAAAATCCGAAGAAAATATTCAGCAACCGAATTAATCCGTTTGAATGTTTTGGTAGCCTACGTAATATGCTGTCCCAGCACGAATGCTTAGCATTTTATAAAACGAATACTAAAGCAAGAAAAGAACAGAAGAGCACACGTTATAATTCCAAGACGTTGACAGGCTATAACCAAAAGTAGGCTACTGCGCCGCATAACATACAAGTTTGATTTGAAGTTATTATGAAAATAAATTGTTTTGCCGCTGCATATTTTCAAACATGGCGGGTAATGGCGGAAAATAAATACAACACAAATGCTACGAGTACTCGACCAATCAGAAATGTTCAGCGCTGCAAGCTCCACCCAAAAGGTTCCTGTACTTTCGGAAAGTACTACCCCCCGAGCAGGAACGTTTTGGGGGGTAAAACAAAGCCCCCAGAACTAAATTTAGACCCTAGTTCCTGCGGTGGAAACGCACTGAGTTCCTCAAAAGGTTCCTAGTTCCGGGGTATAGTTCCTGCGGTGGAAACGCGGCTTTTGATTGACTTAAGTCACCTTGTTCTCAAGGCCTTGATGGCAGCTGATTGAAAGGAAACCACAAATACTTGCAGACACTGCAGCCCTCCAGGACTGGAGTTCGACGCCCCATCTCTAAGCCATAATAAGAGCCAGAGCAGCCATCTTGTGCTAACTGAGATGATGACTCATTTTGATCTGGTGCTGCATTAAGGTCCACGCATTTTCTGCAGGCTGGGTATTTATGTGTAAAACAAAATATTTATTGTTTTATCCATTAATGTACAGTTAGAAACTGGGTAGACCCCACACAAGGTCCAGTAAGTCTGGTTCTGGCGTGAGAGTGGAAGATGGCAGACAGAGATAGCCTGCGCTGAACTTGTGCCCCTGAGGGGGTTAGACAAACAATGCCCCAACAGCCAGTCAGACAGCAGGGCTCCAGAACGAACACACCCGGCTCTGTGCTCCAGGAAAATACAGGGTCTTGTTACCATGGAAACTCACTTTTATATATATATATGGAAAATAAAGGATTAAAATCGGAGATTCGGAAGTGACGAATCTCCGATTTGGACACTTATGTCTGTGTCTAAATTTTGTGACAAATTCTTTTCTTAGACATATAATTACCATAATCATTTATGTGATCTAACATTTTCAGTACTGTTATTCAGTAGTACAGAAATTACAGCTGATGACTGTTCCTGAGTTCATATGAGTGAACTGCTGTGGATGTTTTGCAAATTGAGCTTATTGTCACTAATGTAAGCTAATGTGTTGCTAATTTATCCAGCATGGCTGGCGCTAACAAAAGCCTGCATAGAAATGCATGCATGCCCTCCAGGAACGGGGATCTCCACAACTGAATCACCATCCTCAGACTCCTACTTTCCCATAATGCCATTCTAATGTTGCCCCAATGTCAGATCGGAATGGGCGAGACCTGAGGACCCTACATCATGTTATACAGACATACGTGGCAGACAGGGAGAGGTGGATCCACAGGTCGATTATATGTCACGCAGTTAATAAAAAACACCTCAGCAAAAGGATGTACTTGTGTTTCCTTGCTCAAGCATCCTTCGGGAGCCTCCTAGCTCCTCACTCCTAGCTCCTCCGGGGAGCATTTAACGGGTTGGAATATCCTTGAAGATGGTGGACCTCAATTAATTTCCGAGTCAGGCAAGGGCCGAGTAGACAAGGATGGATAAAATAAGCAACTGGAATGAGCCGGAATGAGTCTCTTCTGGAGGGTTGTGTTTGACTCTCACTTCTGGCAGCTATCCTTCAGAGAGTGGGAAGGCTTCAGCTGGGCCCTTGTTGACGTAGGTAGTCGTGGCCGAGTGGTTAAGGCGATGGACTAGAAATCCATTGGGGTCTCCCCGCGCAGGTTCGAATCCTGCCGACTACGTGGAGTCTATTTTAGGAGTAATAGTAATATTAGCAGGGTTGTTTCAGGTGGTCAGGCTTGTTCGTGATTATCAAGCATTTTTGTACACCGATTATCTTTTATGAAATTAATTACACCTGGGACCAGAGAGGTTACAATACTCCCCCCCCCCCCCACCCAGGGCTGATAAGAAAAATAATTTAATACAATCAAGATGGGGATTTCATGTTGTGATTGAGATGTACTCAGTAGTCCAAAGTATTTTCCACTTCACCAGAATTCACCAGACACGATCGTTACACAGCTGTTCATTAAAAACAAATTATTCTGGGGGGGGGGGGGGGTCATGCCCCCAGACCCCCAAGAGGATTGCAGTTCTCAGGGTCTATGCATTTCAATCCCCCAGCCCCCCCCACACACACACACCCCCAGCCTGCTGCGTTTTTGGAAAAACTTTTCAGGTTAAAACTTTGCTTCAGGATGTCAGAACAGTTATGTTTCTGGATGTGACTAGAAATGTGTCACTGGGTAGGCTAAAAAATCAGCTGGGGACTCCCTGCCCAAGTTCGAATCCTGCCAACTACGTGTAGTAGAGAGATGTGAATGCAATATTGTATGACCATACATAAACTAATACATACTCATGCATATGCACACAAACACCAATGTACACACGCACACACACACACACGCACACACACACAATCTCCAGACCCCTTGCTCGTACCCATGAAAAACGATGGAGTGGTAGTTCGGCTATTCCCAAAAGCTCCCTAGGGCACCATCATGGGGTCCTGTTTAATATCTCAGCAATAACAATAAACATCAAGGCCGAGTTTTAACAATGCGCCCATTCACCGCTCCCCGTGTTCGCACCCGCGGCCCATCGCCCACGTTCCGGCAGATCGACTTTGAGAGATCGCTCGTCCTAATTTCTCAGAAGTAAAGGTGTTGACCTCCTGCGCGCCATTCATCAGGGTAATGAGGAGCGAAAGCAGACGGACCGCGTCTCTCCTCCGGACCCGACTCACACTGCAGGGAAACAAAACCTTGATAACAAATTAAAAGAAACGAAAAACAAAAACACTTTTTTAAAATAAATTTGCACCCCCACCCCCCACCCGGCCTTATCGTATACCATATCGTATCCCAGATGAGAGTCGTCTCCAAACTAGTCATGTGGAGGGTAGTCCATCATGCGGATGGGGGGGGTGGGGGTGGGGGTGGGGGTTGGGGCTGGGGGGGGTTCTGCCGCTGAAGAGCTGATTGCGCGTACGGACCTGTCACTCCTGAGCCGTGTCTGAGAGACGTCCAGGCTGCTCCTCCAGCTGCCTCTCTCTCTCAGAGCGCTTACCTCATCGCTTTCCTTACAGAGCAAAATTAACCCCTCGCTCTCTCTCTCTTTCCTCCCTCTCTCTCTCCTCCATGTCTCCTCCTCTCTCTCTCTCTCTCTCTCTCTACGGTTACCTCCCAAATTCCACACGCGCAGGTAGCCTTGTTTTTTGTTTTTATTTAGTCCTGGGGTATTTCCACAGGACGGCTGGTCAACTTAAATGACCCTGAACTGGGAAAATATTTCTAAAAATACAGTTGTGTGTGTGTGTGTGTGTGTGTGTGTGGGAGGGGGGAGGGGGGTTGGGCCAACCTGTGTGTGTTCTGGATTTTGGCTGACCATGGACGATAAGGAATGTCTGAGGTGTAAATTGAATACTGATGGCAATACCACCCAGCCACTCTAATTACCTGTTGAAAAGAAGAGAAAAAAAAAAAGTGAAAATGTATCATTTGGGAAAAATGTGTCATGAATATTTATGAATATATACATGCTCCGGCCTTCCGAGAACAGGGGAACTCCACGGAGAACAGTTGCTACGGAGACCCTTTCAGATAAACGACAGCTCGCTCTGTTTTCTCCTTCAGTCCGGAAGAGATTTAGGATACGCTGATGTGCACAGAATAGTGATCCGAACCCAGTGGCTGCACACCGACTCGTTCTCCACGCCGCCAAGACAGGAAACCGTGCAGCGGCCCCAGGCTCAAGTGGATGAACTTGCCCCCAGATCACTGTGTAAACTGTGTGCTTTCTGTAGTTCTTATCATAGCGGTGATAAATGAAATTTCTCCAGTAAACTTAAGATATATTAATTAGAGATATTAATATATAGTACAAGTAGTCTGGCAAACACACACAGACACACACACACACACACACACACACACGCACACACACACACACTGCCTGAAGAATCTTCCCTGCTTAAACTGATGATTCCAATATCCGGACAGACATAAATTGCCATTTTGGCTGCAGCCTGTTTATTCCAGGTTATTCACAGCACAACGTATGCATATGAATCTTCTGGATTATATGTGAACTGGCAACTGCCCCCAAACCCCCTGACACACAGAGCCAAGGTCTAAGAGTCCGATTCGATCTGAAGACTCTGGAGTAAAACAAGTGAATCATTCCGAATGGGTTCTGGTTTGAGTGCAACAGGGTCTTTGGGATCATTCCAACTGTGCTTTAGTTGAACTAGTGCTGTATTGTGTATATTATATTTGTCAGATGTGCACCTCTTTGCCAAGATCTAAAGGGACCTGACTTCACTGACTTTACAGTCTGAGGAGGCTCAACCTGAACTTAAATTCCTCGCAATGAAATATGGATGTCATGTGATCAGACGTATGAAGAAGATGGCCGCTTTCACTTTGTAGTAAGCAGCCAGTCAAACACAGGCACTACCCTTTGTTAGGCTGGCCTCTGGTTTAGAAATTCCTGTCCCTTTTAATTGCAGTTAAATTAATGCTGATGTTTTATAGTCTAGCTTCATTAATTTCTTTGAACAACTGTATCCAAATGTTCTTTTAAGTTTCTGCTGGTTTAACTAGATGGAACAGCCCATCTCATCTGACGTATCCCACTGGACCAATGTCAGCACGTACACAGTTTAAAATCTCAGTTTACAGTAAGTTGATGTGCTGGTTAAAGTCCGAGTAAAATAATGTTAGTATTATCAAATACAGTTCGGTCCTTGGCAGTATCCTTTCTGCTTGAAGAGTCACGATTTCCAGCCTGCTCAGTCCAAAGGGGCTGTACGCGAGAAGGGTCCAGCAAAGCTTTTCCAAGAATCTCACGTGCCGTACCATAAACCCTTCAGACCGCTAACGCAACTTGCCAAATTAAAAACATCGCTGACGGTTGGGATTTTTCGAGGAGTGTGGCATTCCCCCCTTTCGTAACAGGAAGTCGTGGCTGGATGAGTTAAATCCCCCCCATCCCTGCCCACAAGCCTTTGAGGTTTGGTAATAAAGATGCACAAGCCCATGCGGTGGTAGGAAAGGCTTTGTGGTTCATTGCCTCCACTGCACCATGGGAAAGTCACAGAGAAAACAAACCACTATAAACAAAAACAGCTCCCATATGCCCAAAGAGAGCTGCATATGAACAATTAAAAACTATTTGCCTGGACGTTTTTCAGGTTTTTTTTTTTTTTCTTTTTTCTTCCACAAAAGATTGACCACAAGAGACAAAGGACAATTCATAGAAAAATCTGCCAACTTAAAAAAAAAAATGTATAAATAACTTAAAGGTCAAAGGGTTGCTGACCTGCACATATATACATGCGGTGCCAGCAATATTTTTGTCTGCATTTTTAAATTATCTGTGCTTATTTATGGAGATGAGGAAGTGCTTCAAGACTGAGACTAGATCAGCCTGATCCAACTGGCGATAGTGGATACATCTGTACGTACAGCCCCTATAGGACGATCCCAGGAGGGCCTGGACGATCTCCGTCCTATCAGAAAGCTCTTATGTGCATCTGAACATAACTGGGGGGAAATATCTGAGAGACTTAAAAACGGCTGCTGACCTTCTGTTTTTTTTAAAACGGTGTTCAAAAAAACGTATCCTTCTAGCGTAGCACCACGCCCCACAGGGCTGCATTATTTGGCACAGGCATCATCGTCCTGAGGTCACGTGACCCACGATCAGGGTCACAGATAGGAGGGAACAACTGGGACACTTCGTCCCGGGCCTAGGCCCGATGGAGGTCAGGATACGAAGTGTAACTATTTATTTATTTATTTTTTTAAAGTTTAATTAGTTAATATATATGCTATATATATATACTCTGACAATTCATAGCTACTGCCTTGCTCATGCTACAGCTTCTTGCTACTGATGCCCATACATGGAGGAAGCCCCAACTCCACCAGTTCCCCAATTGCTGTTTTCCAGTACAAAAATGTTGTTTACATTGGCTCCACAGAATATCAAGTCAGCCTTGTCAGTAACCGTGATAGCTCTTTTCACTTTCATTCAGTATGTCTGTAACTGGGCCGGGTGTGAATGATACACAGAGGTCACAGCAAGACGATGAGTCCATCTTAGTGTCTGCGCCAGCAATGTTTGTATCACCTTCACATAGTCCACCTGGTCTGTTTTAGCAGACAGACAGTCTGCACTGTATGAGTGTACAACCTGGCTGTCTGTTTGCTTGTCTGCAGTACTGAATACTTGTAATTCGACAGCATATTTGCACGATAATGCACTTGCCCCTTGAACTCCCTCATTTTGCACATACGGGTTCTAGATCATGACGTCTCTCTCTAAACGCTCTATTTTTATTTACTTTAATTTTGGTCGAGACCACTGGTTGAGGCGGCACTCCAAAATCAGACACGCTGGCGGCTTACTCCGCTAGACAGACCGGAGGATCTGTTAATTCTGTCCTCAAACCTGTCGCGCGGTCCAGACTTCTGTTACTTTACTCAGCTACCAGGCCATATTACACACGCGATTACGTAAGCAGTGGGGGGAAGACATAATATGGAAGGAAAATATTTGTTTTTGTCCTTAGTTTTTGGAAACAATCCAGATGGTCTCTAATTTGATATTTCTGAGGCGACTAAGGTTCGCTTTAGATCTGCCTGATCCATCTGGTTATGTAAGACATGTTTTGTCTGCAGAAAACGGTGAAACAATAATACACATCAGAATTACAGAGAACCGCACGAAAGCATATGCTAGAATAACACACAGGCGGCCTGGTCCACAGAGAAATCGTTTCTAGAGAGAGTAAATCACCTTGCCTGGTTAGTCACAGCCAGCAATCGCTGTATCGCTCGCTCTCTCTTTCGTTCTCACGTATTTTCAGAGGGAGGGAACTTCTCCTTCAGGGGTCAGGTCAGTTTATCGCAATGTCTGTTGAATACGTCCGAGGAAAGCGAGCTTCTTGGCGATGAATGAAACACGCAAAGATAAGTTTGTTCTTACGCTGCGTTACCTCCCTAAAACCTGCCTCCTATCCGATTTCCCTTTCGTGAGACGAGACACGTCTGCCAAATTATTTAAAACATTGTAAAATATGTGAGATAGGTAATATTTACTGCTCTGGTATCATCGAAGGGTGAATATTCGAACATTAGTTTACGCAGAGCAGGAACATTCTCATAATGAAACTGACAAAGAGGTCTATGTTATTCAACAGGTGGCGGAAGCGCTGCAAATCATGTGACCTCTCAGGCAGTAACCTCGTGATTGATCAAGGATTTAATTATGTTTAATGTTAAATAGCGTTCAGCAAGATATTGAATGAGGTAGGCCTATTCGTATAATTCGACCTATTTATAATCTGTAAAGTGGCCTATGTATAAATTAGTACTTACCAAATTTGTATTCTGCGGACAGCAATTAGTCCGTGACAATGCTTATAAAAGCATTTATAGAAAATATGAATTAAATCATTATCAACAAGGACAAAATTTGTGTCGGGAATATTTTTTTATCAGGCGCACAATACAACATCGGGTATCAAACATCGGCTGATGATTCATTTCGGTTTCCATTTGAGAAATAGTATTTTCCCCATAACTAAAACGTCTACCCAGAGGACATGCTTAAAATGTTTGGCATTTTCCAAAAAACAATACTGAGCAGTAATCATCCTAGTCTCCCCGTTCCCTGAGTCATTCCGTCTGCGTGCGCGATAAGGTGTCAGGAGTGGCTTCTCATTTGACATGCCGGTAGACAGGGTAACTAACCTACGTATGCCTGTAGCAACAAGCCCTTTTGCTCTCTGGACAGGAACGCGAGCCCTACAATGTGGGAGCAGGAGCTGCCCTCCATTCCACTTCAAAGAGGAGTTCAGCTGATTTATTACCCGCCGGGTTCATTATGCCGATTACATCACACACAGCCTTCCGACCTTGAGCCGAGCCGAGGCGTGCGAGCGAGTCTTATGACGTCAGGGGGGCTTTAACTTCAGATTCAGACACGGAATCTACCGCATGTCTGTACCGGACCAGGGTGGTTGGGGGAGAGGATTGTTTTTTTGGATGGGGGAAAACTCCAGGCCAGGGTAGGGGAGGGAAAGAGGCGGGACACAGGTGCCAAATAAAATTTGCCCAAACCTTAACCACAGGGCTCTAGTGAATCTCATTTCTTCAGCTGCAGGGTGGAATTTAAATAATTATCACTGAGGTTTTATGAGTATTCATTTTAAATATAAAATTACACTCTCAAGAGGACATTGGTTATTGGCTCTAAACCACTTTTGAATGAGGGACCGGTGAAGATATGATCGCACCACAGGCCTATAGTAACTTCTTTCAGGAACTGAAGTAGGATATAAATTATGACCATTGTGGTTCTAAGGTTATGTATTGCTTGTTTATATTTGTTAATATGCACTCAAGAGGGGAAGTGGTTTTACAGTTGAGGTTGTTGGCTGTACACCATCTTAGACAGAGGAATATTTGAGGATCTGATAACACCAATGGTGTAATTTTTTATTCGTTGTCTTTTGTTTTTGGAATGGGTGAGAAAAAGTGGTAGGGAGGTGATGAAATATCTTCGGCGTACGGAAGGTCACAGTTTCTTAAAAACAGCTGTTTGTTTTAACATTTTCCATCAGCCAAAAGGAGCCTTGTCGGTGAAGCATGTCTGGCTTACTGTGTCTACGTGTGGTTAAAAGTTCTGCGGCAGTTGGTTAATTTCTTATTTAAAAAAAAACAAAAAAACATTTATATTTCAAGCAGATGTACGGTATTTAATATTACAAAAGCCTTAAACGGAGAGCATAAACATTATAAAGGACAGGGAAAAACGATGTAAAATGTCTATATTAAACGCTGTCGCTAAGGGCAGTGGCGTAGGGCACGTGGCGACTGATGTGGCTTTGGCGGTGGATACGGTGGCACGGAGAATTCCATTCCCGCCAACTCCCAGACTCAAGTCAGGTCAAGCATATTTGGCGAGCCCCCCCAGACTTGAAAGCTACAAGGGAAGACCCTAAAAGTGTTGCACTCTAAAAAGAGCGGCCTCATAGACGTGCCCAGCACTTGCCTCTAGACACGGTCATTAAACGCTGTGGTGTGTCCCAGTGCAAACAGTGTTCCCCCCCTTCGGAAACACGCTCACCTCCTGCTCGAAAGCCCCGTGTTTGAAGTCGGTTACCTTGCTTACCTTGTTATGAGTGTGCCAGGGGAAGTCCAGGGACAAGAAAAGAATGGGGAAAAAAAGATGGAGAAATGGTTCGATTTTTTTTTTTTTTTTGACGCTTGAACAGACACGTTTTTTTTTTTTTCGAGCACTTGTCTCCACACGGGTGCAGAGTATGTGCTCCTCCTACCGCTCACAGAATCCCTGCTGTAGTTTAATAACAGACCTGAGGCATCATATCCAGTATTCAACCCTCAGCTCAAACAACAGCTGTAGAGGTGGGTGTAGGAAGACGTGGAGCTGGAGGCGAAATGAGCAGCTGTGTAGGAGACGGGGAAAGTCCAGGGGTCAGAAAGTAAAAGTCCTGCCGTGTGTTTCCTCCACCCATGTACTCAGCCAGATGATTTCGCTAATTAGTTCCACCTCCTCGCTGAAGAATTGTGCTAATTAGCAATTCCAGGTTATTGGAACACAGTACTGGGGAGGAAGGACTCTTCTTAATTAGCAAATCCAGGCGATTGGAAAAAAAAAATACAGGGGCAGGGGCTTTTACTTTCTGGACCTGTATTTTCAACTTCTGCTGTATGGAGTGAATGCACTGTCTCCTTCACGGAACTGTCCCAGAGTCTTACTCCCAATGAGAAACTGGTACGTACAGGCAGAGACATTACACTGTTACCGTGGAGACCAAGCAGAGTGCCTGCGACCTGCTTACTTAAATACATACAAAATGAGCAGCTGTGTCGTCTGCAGTGATTATATAAAAGCAGGTGGATCGATATTGGTGCATACGTACAGTATATGGGGCATGAAGAACAGTTACTGATTTCAAGCAAATAATCAGAGTTTCAGATTTTTTCCCACATCTGAGCTATGAACATCTGAGCTGTGAACTTTTGGATCTTTTGACCTCATTGCGTAAGAAAACAGCTGTTTCAAAATGACCACTTCTTGGCATATGCAGAAGTGTGTGGTTTTGAAATGGTTAAGGGCCAACCCAAATTACTGTACTTCCCCCTGTTTGTTCAAAGTATATCTCATCACCCTGACGACCCACCCTATAGAGATAAAAGCCTTCAGCTGTCAGCAAGAAATGCCAAAGATGAGCGTATGGAAATGTCATGGTGATTTGAACACCTTGTAATATGTTGTGGCTAAAGGCAGCTATTTTGTCATAAAGTTGACATGTTTTTAAAAATGAAATACTTGCTGGCCAGATGTCCAAACTCAAAGGAGCTAGAGTTGTCAGACACCATCAGAGGTGGAAAATCCAGGTTCAGAGAGTAAAAGTCCTCCCAAGTATTTTGCTGCAATCATCTGGATTGGCTAATTAGCACAATTCCTCAGCGAGGAGGTAGACCTTAATCAGTGAAATCGGCTGGATGAGTTCAAGGGTGGAAGAATCACACGGCAGAACTTTTACTTACTGACCCCTGAACTATCCACCTCTGCATAGGACGGAGTGTAGCACAGTGGGTAAGGAACTGGGCTTGTAACCGAAAGGTCGCAGGTTCGATTCTGGTAAGACTGCCGTGTACCTTGACGGTACTTAACTGTAATTGCTTCAGTATATATCCAGCTGTATATATGGATACAATATAAAAAAATGCTATGTAAAAGTTGTGTAAGTCGCTCTGGATAAGAGTGTCTGCTAAATGCCTGTAATGTAATGCAAAACATTGTCAGACAAACCTTTGCATCTGTCCTCTATTGCACAGGTGTTAAAATCCAGTCCTGGAGGGCCGCAGTGCCTGCTGGTTTTTGGGGTGTTCTCAGCACACATATTTCGTTTCAGTCACTGATTTTCTAAGGAATCCACACTCTTTGTTCTCAAGGCCTTAATTGGCAGCTGATTGAAAGGAAACCACAAAAACCCGCAGACACCGCAGCCCCCTTGGGATTCAGTTGGACACCCCTGATCCCGATTACAAATATCCAGTTAATAAGACTGTTCAGCATTTCAGGGTGACGTCATGTGCCAGGCCGAACTGAGGGGCTAAGCAGTGTCTGTTAGTGAGGACAGAGCGATATGAAAAAAAGGTGTGTCACATTTTTGAGAGAGGGGCTGAGGTTTATTGGCGGTCCTGTGTGGCGGGGACGGGACAGGAAACGTGCGGCACGTGCCCCTACCCCAGTGATCACCACACCCCTGGAACCACAGCCCAATCTCGGAGCTGATTTGGTCGCCCCTTCGCTGACAGAGTGAGAGAGAGAGAGAGAGAGAGAGAAGTTTCCTCTGTGGGTAATGGTGGGGCCACGCCTCAGCCACTGACTCGATTCTCCCAGGGCCTGGAGAAGTGATGCAGTCTGACTGGCCAATATGTCATGGGTGCATACTACAACCTCTGTTTTATTATTATTATAATAATAATAATAATAATAATAATAATAATAATAATAATGCCTTGCATTTACTGTATATAGTGCTTTTCTGAAAGTAGATTCAAAGTGCTTTACAGTGATGAGGAAGAAAGCTCACCTCGACCACCACCAGTGTGTAGCACCCACCTAGCTAATGCACGGCGGCCATTTTGCGCCAGAACGCTCGGCACACATCAGCTGAGCCCGTAGCACACAGGGGGATGATTTGGTGGCAGCTGGGGGAGAGACAGAGCGGGAATTTCACCAGGGAACGCCAGGAAAAACCCTTACTCTTTTGACAAGATGTCACGGCTTCTTCAAGGACCACGCTGAGTCAGGACCTCGGTCTAGCGCTTCGTCCGAAAGATGGATTTAGCTTCTGCACGGGTTCCAAACTGGGAGGGGAAATATGAAGACTTGGTGAAAAACATATTTCTGCTCCCAGCGTTAACATTTAAAATTAAAAAAAAAAATTTTTTTAAACAGTGCAGGTTTATTTTGAGACCATTTGGACGCGCTGCGCGAAGATGCCCGCCGGCATGGAGTTGTCACATACCCGCATGCCTTACTTCTGAGCTTATTTACTTTGACGGAGGCGATATATGCCAGGACTGTTCAATGCCAAGTTACTGTGGGCACAAACTGCTCTGCAGGAGCCAAACTACCGAGTGAACGCAGATCAGAACAAATCCCCCATTACTTTAACGTCCTTTTCACCCACTTTGTTTGATTATGAAGTTTCCCATCACGGACGTCACCTCCCTGCAGACACCGCCTCACTGTAAAATATATACAGAACTGGACAACTACGAGTGGAAACACAAACAGCTGTTTATTTTTTTGTGTGTGAGACAGTCGACTCATTTCCGTCGCCAAATGTAAACTTTTATTTCCATTTATCTATTTATCATCTGTTTACAATCCTTTAATTTTAGTCTGGCTGAATTCCAACGGAAACTTTATCTCTGACCTTTTCAAGTTTTGATTTATTATTTTTGCATCCCCAAATCCCAAAGTCATTCTTTATTTGCAAGGTTGTGCAAACAAGCTCTTAATGACCCTGTGTGGGAGAATGTGCACTGACACGACTGTAGAGTGTTTTTAATAGATGTTATTTGTACATACCCATGCACCATAGCCACTGATATAATGATTATCATGTAGTGCAGGACAGATTTGCATACTTGTGTTGAGCATTGCATTTCTTTTAAACTGACAGATGGTGGAAGGAGATTTTTTCTCCTGAATAATGTTAATTACACTACAAAGTTAATGTCACTTCAAATCGTTGACTACTAATGATGTTTTAACCCTTTTTTTTGAATGTTTATTCAAAATTCCAAGTTATTGTTATAGAACTCCATTGCTTTCAGTCGCCAGTAAGTGGCTGTTACATCAGCATTAGAATGTTCAGTTAAGAACATTCCTGTCACATATTGGTGACCTTACACCTTGAAGGGTTAAAGATTGGTGTTGGCGAAGTGATGGTAATTAACAAACATAGCTCTGGAGAGTGTCTGCTCGTTGCTGGAGGAGGGGGGGGGGGTGGATGTGAGAGAAGGTGAGCAGCGGCATATTTCACAGGAAATCATTAAAGTGTCTCTGGCACCGAAAGGACTTGGGTTACCTGCGAGTCTCCGGGCAGCCATCCTGACCTGTCGGTAGCACGCCCGCCCAGACACCTCAGCAAACAGCGACGGTCAGGTCGGGACGTCTTGCTCAGCACCGCCTGGCGGGAAGACTCCGGAGCCCGGTTTACCGAGCACAGGCGTTTTTTGGGGTTTCACAGACGCTACTCAGACTTGCCAGTTCTGGGCGAGGGCTGGCGGACCATTTGTGAATGAAACCGGGCGTGTTTTTTTTTTTTTCTTCATTTTAATTACCGCTGGGCCTTACTGTGACACCCTGAGTGCTGGGTTAAAGAAAGGGGTCCCTTTCTTTAATCCTTTCTAATCACCCCCCAGTGAAGAAGGGGTTGGTGCTGTCTCCCATTACTGAATTAATCTGCAACATGCACCCTCCTGCCGGGTTACCCCCTCCCTGTGTGTGACTGGAGCTGTTTGCATTCGGGGTTAAGCACCGGGCCCCTGGGGTTCTCTTTCGCTCGTCTTCTGGGAGAAGGGAAGCGCTCCCCATCTCCTCAATGCCCCTACCAGAGATCCTACAGGCCAGACCCACTGTCTAGACAGGAATGTATGACTAATTCAGGAACAGAGCGCACCACCGTACCAGCATAGCTCTACAAGACCTTCTAAGTCAAGCGTGTTTTAAAATGTGTTTATTTATTTTATTAGTTCTTTTTTTTTTTTTTTTTTTTGCTTGTCTTGGAGAGAGAGCTTGGAGCTGTTTATTCCAAGTTCGTGAGTAAGAACATTCGGGATGTTAATGATTAACGTTAGCAGGCAGCCCTACTTACGTTACGTGACAATCCTAAACACACATATGTAATCTACTCACGTGGATCTCCGGAAGACTCATTCGTCCCAAAAGCATGTGGAAAGTGATTATCTTATTCGCAATATGTTATCCTGCATAGTAAGGAAATATTGAAGACTGGTGTAATATTTATCATCAACTAAAAAAGGGGGGGGAAGAGGTGGAATAAAATGGAGCGGAAAAAATTATTCAAATTGTACATTTTTAATCTTCGGGGATCAAGCCAAATTAGATTAATTAATGTGCTGATTTAGTTCTAAAAATACTGCGCTGCAATTGAGCTTTCCCCAGTTTCCATTTATGGCACCATTGACAGACACTCTCAAGACTTCCGGCATAGTTTGAAAGTATATCCGAAGTGCGCTGCTTTCGGTTGCTACAGCAACATCCCCTCCCACGTTCCTCGGCGCTCGTGTCACCGTACACGCTTACTGGTTTACGAGCCCCGCCTCCTAACCGATCCCGGGGCAGTAAGTTACCATCTGGAAAATGTATGCCTGTCTCCACTGCGGTTATTTTCACTCAATAAACCTCAAAACTTCGCTTCAAACAGTGATGTGTCTTGTGGCCGATTTGCGTTGGCTTATTTTAATTGTGTCTCATACATTAGGCTATAGCTAGCAGCTCATTTAAGTCTAAAGTTTTCAATAAAACTACGGCTATGTGTTTAGTTAACCCGTAGTTTTATTGACAACTTTAGGCTTAAATGAGCTGCTAGCTATAACGTATGAGACACGATTTAAAATAAGGAAACGTGTGTGCATGTTTTTGTGTGTCACACTGCCGGTAAAACACAATTACAGCCTGGTCTGTTTTTTAATGATCCAAAACAAAAATAATTAACAACAAACACTCAATTTTACCCGGACACATGTCAGATGTTAGAAAATTGCTTGAAGACAAAGCAGCATGACATATCAGTAAAAACTTTGGTTGGTCTGGGAATAGATTTCCACCAAAAAGAAAGTTTGAACAAGTATGTTTTTAAAATAATTTCTAAAGGAATATTCCACTACTGATAATGCCTATTCTATGGATCAAGGTCTCCTTAAATGAATTAAAAAGAATCACTTTCTTTTTTAATTTACATCACCTTGGTTTTGGCTCCTGTCAGAATTACTTGTCAGACAGCTTCATTACACATATTCAGTAGGCAAATATGTTAAGAACTGTTTTCAGTGGGGTTTAGTAGACAAACAGATACTCGTGCATAGAACGACTGAATAATGTGTGTTGTTTATTTGATTACATAGACAAGTTAATTTCTTTAGCTAATATCCTTATTCATGGAGAATGTTTTTACAGCATTACATCACACATATCTTCACTGGACTGGTGCACAGTGGGAGAGTACTTTTCTCGACATCTCGCTGAGCTCGAACTCCATGACCAACGCCCAATGCTCCTGCAGCCGTTACTCTGAGCTATCTGCGATATGGGTTTACCGTGTAGAGGTGAACTGTGGTGTGAAACCCAAAAAGCGTTTGGGAGGACCTCACTCTTTCTGTCGCCAAAAAATAGGCAGCGGTTTACAGGCCCAGGTCTAACAAAACTAAAACTGCCAGTCAGCAAAGAGCTTGTCCGCAGTTGCTATTTTAATTCGTTCGAGTTAGGTACTGCAGGTAGTGCAGGTAGTACACCTGCGCCTTCAGTGTCTGGGCCTGGGAGAGGCACCTGTGACTGATCAGCTGGGGTCTCCTTTGATTAATGTCTTATGGGCCTGACTCCGAGCTATGAAAGAAGCTCTCTGTTGCCAATTCCGTCCCCCCACCCCACCTCCCCATCTCAGATCGCAGAGTCAATGTAATGTCAGAGACTAGGAGGAGGAGGGGGGGGCAGGCTGTGGGTGTGGTGGGGTAGGGGTAAGGGTGTGGACGGTTTAAATTCAGCCAGCAGACGAAAAAGCGGTGAGTAAGCGGAACATGACTGAACATCCGTCTCATCCCTGTCACCGAAAAACCTTCGACCGCACACACGTCCCCCCGGGAGTGCTGGAAACGGTCGCACTGCCCGCCCCCCGATCACAGTTCCCTTTGTCCGAATGTGCTGACGACACAGCCCACCTGCGCAACCCGCTCGCGTTTTTGACACGTACCTCACAGAAAGCATCACTCCGTGTTTTTAAAAAAAATATTTTTCGTTTTAACGTGAGAAATGTTATGGCCTTGTCACAACGCTATTCGAAACGAAACAAAAAAAAAAAAACAAAACCTATCGAATGGTTGACGAGAAATGTTTTTTTTTTTTCTTCAAAATACCAGTCCTTGAGGCAGTGTGCGTTTTAGAATGACCACACAGTCGGTATTCTCTTCAGCACGGATTCTGTAATCTTCCATGCGGCGTGTTCCAGGGTCATTAAAAGTTGCACCATTTTCAGACGTGTTCATCGCCCTCGCTAACTTATTCCTATTGCGCTGAGAGGAGGGTAAATATTAGCTTTCTTGCGTATGAGTTCCCGATCCTTTCCTTTCCTCGCAGTTCCCTTCCCATGACCCTTTGCGCCAACATCTGTCCCGGAGTGAGGTGGCTCCTCGCACCTACAGGGACAAATGCGTGGCCAAGCCTTTGATCAGGCCTGCGACTTCCAGCTTACGGAGGGGGAAAAACTACACCTGTGCCTCCACGAATTTCACAACGATGACAGCTGACCCAATGCGCTTGAATCCACACTGAAGCCTTTTTATTTCTTTTTTTTTTTACACCTCTAATTTTTAGAAAATTACAGACAATGTGGAGACCATGAACTGACCACTGACAATGTATGATAAATGTGAAATCGAATAATAAAGCAGGTATGAGCGTAAATAATATGAATGTACATGTCCCGGGGGAGGGGGGGGGGGGGCTACTGGGACAAGGGGCGAAAGACTGAAATAGGGCGGGGTGGGGTTGGGTGGAGGCGTGCAGGCTGGCCAGGGAGCGTTGGTCAGCAGTATAACACCCTGGCGGTTTAACACAGCCCTGCAAAAACACACTTCAGCAGGACTCAGTACGACTCCTTTCACTGCTTCGCAAAAACGCGAGAACACATCAGCCTGCGGAAACGATGCAAAAACTTTGGGGGTGCTTTGAAGTTAATACCTGTCATTTTTTTAAACAATCTCATCAATAACTCCAGCATGCACAGACACATGCATAGCAGCAATAACATTGTTCAGCCCCGATCTGGAATGACTGGTGTGTGTTTGTGTAACATAATTGGCCATAATGAGAGGTTAATTTATTCCTCCTTGAAGTCTGGCTTTAAACATGTTATTCGCTGTAATTATTCCTTCCTTCCACCAACACCCAGATCGTTAATGATGTCATCAATTCCGTCCATTTCATTTGGGACAACTTCGCTGTCTTACTCTTATATAAGACACTATTTTAGGCGGGAGGGAAGAAGTAGGTGGGGTATCTGTGTTGCTTATGTAACAGTATCATTTGTAATGCAAGGGTAAAATGAAAAAACCCGAGTGTTTTTTAAATAAAATAAAAAAGTGCATCCCTTGATTTTTGTCTCCATCCTATCAGTGCTTATCAGCAATGTTTAAAGTTGATTTGAAAACCCTGGTGACTGTTTACCATTCCAGTGTTCTATAATCATTTCTGGGGGGGGTGGAGCGGGGATGGGTTGGCGGGGGGTAGGGAGGGGTCTGCTTAAACTCCAGGCAGATGACGGTTGGAATAACAAAAGGGCCCCCGGGATCTCCTTATCAGCTCTGCTGGGTTCCTGCAGGACACACTTTGGCCTCACTTGATCCGTCTGCCCCCCCCCCCCCCCGCCCTCTATCTCTCCAGCTGTGAGAAGCCCCTCTGGTGTTAGTCTTTGTGGCGTCCGCCACCCCCGCGGAGAGAGAGAG
This sequence comes from Anguilla rostrata, assembly GCF_018555375.3. Classification (NCBI taxonomy): domain Eukaryota; kingdom Metazoa; phylum Chordata; class Actinopteri; order Anguilliformes; family Anguillidae; genus Anguilla; species Anguilla rostrata. The sequence continues at coordinate 67,178,911 of NC_057935.1, read as the reverse complement.
AGAGAGCCAGAGACAGCCTCGCAACCGCTCTTCACAGACGGTGACATCATTGTCAAGACGGTTTTTTTTTTCTTCTCGTCTTTAGCCTGAAGCTCATCGCGGAAGCCCATCAAAGATCGTCATAATCATTAACGGTGATGCTGGCTGAAAGATGGCTGTCAGACGGTTTGATGGTCTTACTCCTTCTGGATATCCTCCAGCATTATGATGGGAGTGAAGTAAAAGCATATAGTAAATGGACTGCATTTATATAGCGCTTTTATCCAAAGCGCTTTACAATTGATGCCTCTCATTCGCCAGAGCAGTTAGGAGTTAGTGGTTAGGTGTCTTGCTCAAGGACACTTCGACATGCCCAGGGCGGGGTTTGAACCGGCAACCCTCCGACTGCCAGACAATCGGTCTTACCTCCTGAGCTATGTCGCCCCTTCTAGTGTAATGTGTAATGAGTACGGCATGCTCCGTATGCTGTGAGATAAAGCATAATTAGCATTACTCTGTTTGCGTGAGCATGATTCTGAGCGGGACTGCGGGGGGCAGTGCTGGTTCTGGCTGACGGCGTGTGTGTGTGAGAGTGAGCGGGTTCTGGCCCGAAGCGAGGCACTGCCGGGCCGGACTCGGTGCAGACCTGGCCCGGAGCCGCTTGCCGTCCGGGAGAGGATGACCCAAGGAAGGGAAAAAAGAGCTCCCGGAATGTTTTTTCCGTTTTTTTTTGACGGAGTCCCAGATGGACCGTGGCGGTGAGGTTGCCTCACCGCGGGGGCACTGGAAAGAGTCCGCGTGTGGGACGCGTCCCGCCCAGCCGCCCTCGCCGTGTTCCTTCCCTAAAGATGGACTTCCACAGGCTCGGGGAAGCTCGTGACTCAACAGTTGCAGAGACGCTCCGGGTGCTCATTCGCCTGGAATTCTCTCCATCTGTTTTGAGGTAACCATGGACACACGCGGCTTTTCCCGCTTTTCGCATTACGTGCTCGCGCTCATGGAATCTGGCAGGAACGGCCCGGTCCTGGGGAAAAAAAAAAAAAAGAATCTAACTCTTCTGGCTCCACGTTCCTCCCGCCGAAAAACGATCCCTGGCCCGTTTACTGGAAACCCTACCCCAGGTTTTCCCATCCCGCTCAAAAACCCACAGCAGACGTGCTGTGATTCAGAACCTGTTTTTTGTTTTTTTGCAGTGGTCCAGTCTCTGAATGATGGTGCAGGCTTGGAGAAATACGCTAAGTCAGCATATAAAAATTTGTGCTCGTGCCTAAGGTTCGAGCTTTGTATTCAAGTCCAGGTTTTGTGGACCACATATTTTTTTTGCCACCCTTTTCTACTTTAGTTCTTATCTTTTAAGGTGTTTCTGTACTGTCCAAGCAAAAAATGCATACAGGCCCCTGCTTTATTTCTCTAGAACTTCCCAGTTTCTTAAGAGTTGCATTGCAATAAAGCTGTTATACATTTGCCATCAGAAAGCACCTTTTAGCATTTATTTGTCTCAACAGAAGGTTCCAAATCTAAACAAGCTGTGACATCACTAGACAAGCTGTGACTCCGCCCCCTTCCACTCATTGCCCTGCACATCACACTGGGTTGACTGTGCTGCTTTGAGAGGGAAGCACACAATGTTCTAGACGGTCCACTGCCCAGTCCGTGCAGGTAAATATCCCCACCCAGCCATCCGGCCTGCACCGGCGTCTAACCTGCGTGTCACCTGGCCCCAGGTAATAACCCAGACGTTATGCTGGGAGCACCTGAGAGAACAGTGCAGTGCATTGTGGGGAGAGACACCAAAAATACCTCTCTGAGGACTGCACCTGAGGGGCACTTAATTCAATTAAAATGCCCCCGCCCCACCAAAAAAAACAGGGTTATTTGTGTGTCTTTTCCACAAGGCTAAATGGGGCCCTGTCTTTGGAGAAACAACAGCAGCAAACAGCATTAATAGAAGCCATCCCGTTAATGAAGTCATACGAATAAAATCAGCTGTTTAGTCTAGAAGTGGCTTAATACTTTACGTCAAACCCACATTCATGTACTAAAGTGAGTTCTAAGGCTTCTACTTTGTCAGCTTAAAAAGAGGCTGATGCACACACACAGACACAGACACAGACACACACACAAACACACACACACACACAAATACAGCCCTCCAAATTAAAAAGCAAAAAAAAACATGGTTCACCTTGAAGAAAGATAAAGTAACATCCAAAATGGACCGCGGTTTTGGTGTGGGATCATTTCAGTCGGAGAGAGTTATCAGATAATTGGGAAGTTCAGGAGTTCACGTTCCCCTTTGTTCTCTGGCCAAGCCCAGAGACTGAGAGTTCCGAGGGCAGGGATGCACAAGATGGGCTGATCCGTTTCGGGATGTTCTGCCGTCCCGTGTTTCCGCTTCTATTTATTTAATTAGCTCAGTCCCATATCTTGATCTGACATTGGTGTAAGCACCAGCAACAGCCACAGGCTGCAAGTGTGGCCTAAAGATTTTAACTGTGCTCAAGAACAGCATAGCTGATTGAGCTGTCAGAAAAAAAAAAAAAAAAAGGTAATTGTTTGGAAGAAAAAAGCAGCGCACAAACTAGTTTGGGGGCGGGGGTGGCCCGGGGCCAGATCTGGAGGACAGGAGGAAGAGACAGACAGCTGTGTCCCAAACATCATCCTCTGTATCAGAGGTACTGAAATATGGCCCCCTGAGGCCAGTCCTGCTGCTGGTTTTCCTCCCCTCTAATCAGGAACTGATTTAACTCTGATGCATCAGACGAGTGTAATCTCGGGCCAATCAGTGACAGTATCAGACTGTGGACTATCAGGGTAAAGCTACACGTCCAATTCTCTCAGGTGATGACATCACTTCCATTCATTTTCAATGAGAGGCTATTTTTTAGCGTCTGCAAGGCATGCTGGGATAGCTGCCGACACGAGGCAAGCCGAAGAAGCGACCGGAAGGACGGGCAACATGTCACGATAACCAATCAGATCAACGGTCTGCCATTTCAAATCGTATTTGCGCCCACAATCGACCAACTGCGGAAGGCGAGAGCGTCACCGGGTGATCTCTTCATAGGATGTGAGGCGCCGCCCACAGGCAGAAGTGCTTTGAGGCCTTGAGGGCCAGCGCTGTATATAGTCCAGGACGAAAAATCGTCTGGATTTCAGGGTTCTTCAGGGCCTTAATGTTGTGGTTTTTGTGCATCAGGGCTGCACACACTGACCCTAAAGCGTCCACCTTGTGCAGACATGTTTATTCAGCAGGCCGAACCCTGGGCAAGCAGGAAGGGGATGGACCATCAGCTGAAGATGTATATATATATATATATATATGAAGGAATTCAAATCTGTCTACATCAGGCCTGTATAGTTTATGAGTCATTCTAATGCAACCCAATACTGTGGCCTGCGTTAGAGATTATAGGAGTCTTGCCAGCTACTGGAGTTCTGCTGATCCTTCAACTTTTCTCTTGTCCTTCCCAGCTTCCTGATCTTCCGATATGGAGTTTGTCCACAAATTAAGATGACTCGCCAGTTTATGAATCTGCTCACTGAAGACAAAATTCTTTCTGTGCCCTGTTTTGGAAAGGACAAAACAAAATGCAACCGCAAAACAATACCGTACCACAAAAAATAAGGGCGTGAAAATACAATGCGTTTGTAAGTATTCGTTTGATTTGGACCTTTTAAAATAGGAACACTTCTTTCGCAAGTGCTTTTTTAAATACAGACGTGGTACCCGGAACTTTCAGGAATCACCAGTCCGTGTATAGCTACCTGGTAGAGGAGGCATTTATTTTTTTTAAAGTTTGCATTTATTTCATAAAGGGAAGAGTGTTGGTCGCACTGTCATGGAGAAGTGAGCACTGCAGTGATTCAGTTTTAGTGTATGAAGTCCTCATGAAACCACGGAGGTAGCAAGCCCGAGCCAGACAGTCACTTACGGGAACATCACTGCCCCTGTCAGTACCTCGACTGCTGTTCTTGCTCAATGACTCAGTCTGGTACTCTTCAGTCCAGTCTGAGGCTCAACCAGTCCTCTGTTTTGTCCATCAACAATCAGCTTTCATAAACACCGTCTTTGTTTTCTTTTTAAATTCCCATTTGCTCCTGTCACTGAAAAGCATTTTTCATACCTGGTGACTTATTTTCGGACGTCCAGCCTAAGCTACGAGTATTTTGGGAGCAAACGTTGACATAAGCATGACTCAAGAGAACGGACGCCACTTCAATATGTACTTTTTACATGTAAACACAAAAAACATCTCTATTGGTTAGGAAGGACTTTAGTAATGAACTCACATGTTCACTACATACATTATATTATTATTATTATTATTATTATTACAGGCATTTAGCAGACCCTTAGTAAAACTGATGGCTATTCCCAGTGTGGTTTAGGGTCCAGTGAACGAGACATAGTACTTTTACAGGCATCATTACAGTTTTATGGGGAAACAAGCATCTTTCAATGCACAGTACAGGGAGACAAGTCATCCAGGAGGGACTCACCACTCACCACATCACCCCCATCCCCCTTCCCCACAACACATACACCCCCCCCCCCTCCCCGCCCCACCCCACGCACACACAGGGGAACTGAGATGCTGTGAGTCAGGCATAGGCAATCCAGTGGAGCAGGACCTCATGCATTTGTAGACAGGTGATAAGGTTGGGTGGGGGGGGGGTGGATATGGTTGTCTGGAGCGTGGCTTAAGGATTAACCCTTACCTTATCATTTGACACATCGTCAGCACTTGGTAATTTTCCACATTCTACAAAAGATCCATATCCTCCGTGTAATAATATTTATTTTGCACGATCATATGCATCATGTTCACATGAATCATATTATACACACACACACACACACACATAACATATATTACAACATATATAGTCATACATGCACACTCGACGCAGAACTTTTTCAGTTGCATATCTGTTCCACGTCCGTATTTGAAAATAATTAATCTGGCCCGTCACAGTGGGGTTCATCAGGGATGAGCCTTTCCCAGGGACTTTCATTAAACAGAGTGGTGAGCTGAAAGCCTACATACTCCCCCAGGGAGTCTCTCCATATTAACCCCCCCCCAAAAAAAAAGAAAAAAAAAACTCATATCTGAAGCTCCTCAACTCAACACTAGCAGGAAAAATAGCCTCACCCCACAGATGCGTCTCCTCAAAGTCAGACCCAATTCAGCCAGTGAGTAACAGTCAGTTACTGATCACCGGAGCAGGCTATGGGTAGGAGGAGAGGGCTGGTTTGTAATGCAATGGCTCAGGGTTCAGACTCAGGGCAGAAAAACCGTTGTTGTTCCCTATAGTGAGGTTAAACTGCTTTACTAAATATTTCAAAACTAATGTAAAAAAAAAAAAAGAATGACGAAAGCTGTAATCTATCATGGACAAAGGCAACAAACAAAGCCAACCGATGACAGAACAGAATTTGAATGTGGCAGTTGCTGCTGCCAAAGTTGTTTTTTTTTTAACTGAAGTAAAAAATTTAAAAAAGTTGGTTAATGAAATGCACTTTATCTTCTGGTACCAGGGATTACCAGTTGTAATTTGTGTCAGTGAAATCATTCATAATACAACACAAACAACAACCGTTTTTTATTTTTTTTTGCATTATTCCAGCAGTCTTTGATATGAATAACATGCCAAACTCTGAGTCCGATTGCTCTGTCCTCATTTAGCGTCCATGTTTTCTCAGTGAGGTGCAGAGTACCGGGTGTTTACATGAATGCTGTATGGATGCATTCATGTAGTCACTCGTTCAGCAGCATGTTCAACGTGCTCAAAGTGTTCATCCATTTACATTACATTACAGGCATTTAGCAGACGCTCCAGAGCAACTTACACAACTTTTTACATAGCACTTTACATTGTATCCATTTATACAGCTGGATATATACTGAAGCAATTCTGGTTAAGTACCTTGCTCAAGGGTACAACGGCAGGGTCCTTACCCGGGAATCGAACCTACGACCTTTCGGTTACAAGTCCAGTTCCTTACCCACTGTGCTACACTCCGTCCATTTACAGCATATCACGGACTATTAAAGGTCACAGAATGCCATTACGATCCAATGTCCTATCAGAGATGATCATCCACAAAAAGTGACTGGCTACGTTCAAAATGACACACTTACTTGCGAGAGACAAAATGCTTCTGATAAAATGTGCAGACTAGATGTTCTCAAATCATCACAGAAATAGAAAATCACTGAAAACATACCGGTGGTTGTCATGGATCCAGTGACATCATAAGGTCTAAATACTTTCCAATTTGTTTTCTCCGGACTTGTCTCCATCTCCTGATGTCAGTGTCCTTTAGATAAATGTTGGCAAAACACAGTCCTGAGGAACAATAGCAACAACAAAAAAAAAAAACCCCAAAGGATTCTGATTTCACAAGATGACACATATTGAAAATTTAAATTTGACTTTTCTGAGGCCCACAGAAACCTCATCCATAGAAAGATGGTTTTACAGGGGACCTCATCTCGGGATTTAATCTAATTGGATGCATGTGTAAGATGTGAGATGTGAGCCAAAAGCCCACGGAGATTACATTGGGTTTGCATGCGGAGGGCAAGACATTGTTAATGGACTGCATTTATATAGCGCTTTTATCCAAAGCGCTTTACAATTGATGCCTCTTATTAGCCAGAGCAGTTAGGGGTTAGGGGTTAGGTGTCTTGCTCAAGGACACTTCGACATGCCCAGGGCAAGGTTTGAACCGGCAACCCTCCGACTGCCAGACAATCGGTCTTACCTCCTGAGCTATGTCGCCCCATTGTTCTTCATGAGATGCCACTTGCATGGTGTGTTTTAACTCCATTACATCATGATAGCCCTGGAGCCATTTGCAGTTCGCAACCCTGGAATAGGAATTACATGATTTGGACCAAACAAACAAACAAAAATAATTAAAAAAAACTTTGTTCATCCAGTTTAGAACTGTTACGAATGTGTAATGGCAGGAGGGATGCAATAAACAAACAAAACAAAAATACCACAGCTGGTCTTACTTATCCTAAATAGCAGAACAGTGACCCAAAGCAAATTTGGAAAAGAATATACTGTGTATCCTCATACCCCGTATCTGGGTTTTGCCAACTTCATGATTTTGTCATCAGGTCTAGAAATGTGAAGAGATTTAGAGAAAACACTGACATTCATAGTAAGAAGCCCTAATATATATATTACTACGTGAGGGAGGAAAATCATTCACGCTGAGATTCCACTGTTAGAATAGTTACCGTATCATATACGTATCTGGTTACCCATACATACTTATTCGGAATAATAATCAGGTAACTACCGCGTAAAGCAAATATACCCTTTGTGAGACGACCGTTGAGGATTTTAACAAACATCAGGCTTGGAAAATATAGTTATAAGTACTAACCGGTCACTAAAGGTTCTATTCACAAAAAAACAACAACAACAAAAAACAAAAACAAACAAACGACAATGATCCACTGAAAAATAGGACTACATTACATTTTTTAGCATTTGAAACCACAAAAACTGTAACGAGCTAGGACATCAAACAGGAGACTTAGTCTTTAGAGATAGTATTCAACTTAGGAGCTAGAAGTTTGACTTCTCGTTTTCGGTGTCGAGCAGTCAGTTATTATGCATCAGTGTAACATCTTGGAGTGTACTAATATCTATAAAACACCTATATTTTTTCAAATGTGCGTAACTCAGGTAATGTGCCAGTTACAAATTTAAGACCGACCGCACCATATGCAAATTGCATTTGTAGCTGTGAAAACAACGTACTCGTTAAATAAGTACTAAAAATACACCTCTAATGAATACACTGTTTTAATGTCAGAAACAGTCCCCCCCCCCCTCCAACCCAACTTCTCTCATTTTCTTCTTGTGTTAGCAGATGATGAATAATACCTCTATGACGGTGACGAAAAAAAAACCGTGGCTTGGGCTGGACCCTCCTCCTGAAATGTGTCGGTACACATAAAAGGCACGCGCTACGACTGCGCTTCTCAGTCCGGCTGCACAACGGAGGCTTCGAGTAGAACTGGGAAGGCAGCCAGAGAGTGCGCGAGAAGTCAGAGCAATAGCCTCCGTTACCGAAAAACTCTGCGCCTTCTCGAGTTGTGTATATACTTTCGTTTGGGAGGATAAAAGGGTGGTAAACTTTTTAGATTTTTGTTCACACTAAGAGACTTTCCATTTCCAGACGTCCATTTTTTTCCGTCCCAAAATGACCAGTAGCCCGGTTACTGGGTTGCTGGTGGCACTATGCATCGGCAGCGCCGTTCATTGCATGCCGAAGAACAAAAACCGGCGACAGGCTCAGGAACGAGTTTATCCCAGCATGGACGAGGCAGCATCATACGCATCCTCGTCAGTTTCTCAAGGTGAGTAGACCTTCCCATCCACCAGATTCTTGGACATTAAGAATATATATATTGCTATCATAGTAGCGTACCATATTGCCCGTGGAATAATATACATGCATTACCTGTGCATTACCTGATTTGGGATTTAATGCGCTAGCCTATTTGGTTGTCGCATTGCATTTAATTATAGCAAAAGCTGTTAAATATGCGATTTATTCGCACGCACGCACGCAGTTCAAAGCACATTTTATTCATGCATTTATCTTTATGAGAGGTAACTTACTTGGATTTGACCTTAAAAACTCAATTCCATTGTTCGGTTTCAGTGCATAGCACATTTTTAAAGTAGACATATGCATTGGGTACTTACTAATAGTTGAACGCAGACTCTGATGAGATGAGAATCGAGGATGGAAAATAAACTTTCCGATTACCAGCAACTGCGCAGAGGTGTGTGTGTATAAGAAGAGGATGCTTGGGAATTCAGTGTGATCGTTTATCTTTGCCCCGTAGATGGCTGCAACGAGAATGGCCAGTATTATGGAATTAACCAGCAGTGGGAACGCCAGTATTTGGGAAGTACATTGATCTGCACTTGTCACGGAGTTGCTGGAATTAAATGCAAAACCAAACCTGAAGGTGAGCTTTCAGTTCCATGGGTTTAAGGTGTTCCAATAGTAACGTAAAGTTTCCACTGCCTTCCTCTCACGGACGTCGTGTCATTCCTGTGCCCATCCCCGTCCCTTCGTCTTTCCGTTATATAAATGTTAAATATAGGGACAACGGCATTCTGTTCAGCTTTTGATTCGTCGTTGGTTGTATGTGATCGGACAAGTTAAGTCCCCGTCGCTTCCCAGTTTCCCGTGCAAGCGGGGACCGAAGCACGCGCTCCTTTGATTAGTGAAATTCAAAATGAGCTATTTTTTCATTTCCCGCAGCCGAGGAGACGTGTTACGACAAAATCACCGCACGGTCTTACCGGGTCGGGGAGACGTATGAGCGGCCGAAGGACGGGATGATTTGGGACTGCACGTGCATCGGCTCTGGTCGGGGAAAAATCAGCTGCACAATAGCGAGTGAGTCTACCAGTCACACGAAATGGCATATCCTTTTGGGGGTAGGTGTGTGACTAGCTGTGGGGGTTAATAATGTTAGAGAATTAAAATGTCCCTTTCTTTTCTCAGACCGTTGTCACGAGGGAGGCCAGTCCTACAAAATCGGAGACACCTGGAAAAGACCTCACGACACCGGAAGCTACATGCTGGAGTGCGTCTGTTTGGGAAATGGCAAGGGGGAGTGGACCTGCAAACCTGTTGGTGAGAATCTGCACGTGCAGTTATCAGCCGTCAAAAGGGTTGGATGTGGTTTTATTTTTTTACACATACCTGTGGGTCCACTTCAGGTATCTCTGAAGAAAAGTGGTCCTTACTTCTCCCTGTACCTTTGTTCCTTGGAGAGAGAGAGACTTGTCCGAATATTGCAAATCTCTTAACTATTTTATTTAATAAGTAATCCCTTCCCAGGTTTGTGTGTTCAAAAACACGCAAGTTAATCAAGCATTCACATGTTCCACATGAGTGGAAAATTTTACCATGAAAGTGGCCATCGTTGTCGTTGCTCCCCGACCGGCAGAGTTCAGAGGTTAACCGCGCCTCCCCGCCATTCTCTCCCTCCCTCTCTGCAGCGGAGCGTTGCTACGACAACACGGCCGGCACTTCTTACCTGGTGGGGGAGACCTGGGAGAAGCCCTACCAGGGTTGGATGATGGTGGACTGCACCTGTCTGGGCGAGGGCAACGGACGCATCACCTGCACATCCAGAAGTAAGGGTCCTGCCGCCGGACAAAAAGCACCGGGCCCCTTGCTGTGTCAACGGACCATTCCCGCATACTGTACACATGCCTACGCCCACCGTGCCTGACCAGTGGGGTCCTGTTTTTCTTACTCATTCAGCCCGTTAGAGTTTAACCTGTTGACGCAGGCTTTGCAACATCTGGAAGGGAGCGTAAGCGTTTCCCGGCAACGTAAACCTTTCGTAACCGACGGTCGGAAAAAAGTACATTCGCTTCAGACCACTTAGTGATTTTTGTGGTTTTGTCTACGGGGAAAACCATTCAGAAGTGTAGTTTGGTCCTCCTATAGTAAAACAGTCTTTATTCGGTTATTTTGTGTTTTGTACCAGGGCCGGCCTAAATGGTAGGACAAGGCCTCTATGAAAAAGGCATGGCTTGTAGTCTATCAAAATGGCGGAGAGTTCTGCACATTTCACCTTCTACTCTTCTAAACGCTTCCAGGCCACGTGCCATTATCCTGTAAATAGTTTTGCCTCATTGACATCATAGCCCTAATCCTAGAGACTCTAGTCTTGCGTACTGGCTGTTTGGGTGGAAAGTGACCGACCGTTGAGCTTCATTTGTTGTCGGTTGCGATGGACACCGCTGAGGTCACTGTGCACCTATGGTCGTCGAGACATTTCCGATGGTCAGGGTTCCGTTTCCTCAAACTGACCGTGCGACCGTGTCTGAGCTGACGAAGACTCGGTGTCCTCAGTTACTCCTGTGATGTCAGAAACCCCTCCAGATGTGCGAAAGCGGTTTCTGAGACGCAGACTTCTGGATGCCATTTGCGTGTGCTTACGGCTCACGGGGCGGCCCACACACGAAGTTTCCAGCGGGGAAAAAAAAACGAAAAGCAGCCGCTCACCGTCCCCTCCCCCTCCCCCAGCAGCTCCCTCCTCGTTTTTGGTCTTGTGTTGTCGTTGTTGACGTCCCGCAGGCCGACTCACGCTCCCGCCTCTTTCCCCCCCCCAACCCCCAACCCCCAACCCCCCCCCCACCGCAGATCGCTGCAATGACCAGGACATGCAGGCCTCGTACCGCATCGGGGAGGCCTGGAGCAAGACCGACGTCCACGGGCACGTGCTGCAGTGCCTGTGCACGGGCAACGGGCGCGGCGAATGGAAGTGCGAGAGACACGCCTCCCTGCACACCAGCTCTCTGGGTGAGACCCGTCACGCCCCCCTCTGCCCCCGCTGACACTGCCCCTGTACCCTTACGCAAAGGTCATATTGCTTCAGTATAGATGCGGCTGCATGAATGGATACTGAGTGAATGGTCTGCCTGCGACAAAGTTATTTTGTCTGCAAAATGCCTGTGTTAGTCGTAGTTGTACCGTAGTGGCTAAGGAACTGGGCTTGTAACCGAAAGGTCATAGGTTCAATTGCTGGGTAGGACACTGCCCTTGTACCCTTAAGCGAAGTACTTAACCTGAACTTTTTCAGTATCAATCCAGCTGCATAAATGGATACTGAGTGAATGGTCTGTCTTCGACAAAGTTATTTTGTCTGCAAAATGTCTGTGTTAGTCGCTGTGGATATGTGTGTCTGCACAATGCCTGTGATGTAATTCTGAGTGAATGGTGTCCTGCTTCGGGTGGCAGTGCAGCATAGTGGCTAAAGAACCGGGCCTGTAACCGAAAGGACGTAGGTTCGATTCCTGGGTAGGACACTGCCGTTGTACCCTTGAGCAAGCTACTTAACCTCCATTGCTTCAGTATATATTTCCAGCTGTGTGAATGGATGCGGTGTAAATGCTGTGTAAAAAAGTTGTGTAAGTCACTCTGCATAAGAGCGTCTGCTGAATGCCTGTGATGTGATGCAATGACGAAGCCTTCGTGCCTCCCGTGCTGTGAAACCCTCCAGGCACCGGAACACGAGTGGTGACCAACGTCCATTCGGCGGTGTACCGCCCCGTGCCCCACCCCGAGCCCCCCCTGGAGGGCGCCTGCTCGACGGACTCGGGCATGGCCTACTTCCTGGGCATGCGCTGGATCAGGACGCAGGGCAGCAAGCAGATGCTGTGCACCTGCCTGGGCAACGGCGTGAGCTGCCAGGAGTGGGGTGGGTACCGCCGCGGTTTCCAAAAATTAATTACAAATTCGAGAGGGGTAGATAGTGTTTTCACAGAACCTCACAGTGTTAGCTTCTCCTGTATCAGTGAAGCAGGAGGGAAGCAGCGAAACGGCTTCTGTGGCTTGTCTTGAGTGCAGCTGTTTTAGTTTGAAAACGTGTTTTGCATGTTGTTGCGGTGCAGACGGCCAGTCTCACGTGTACGGCGGGAACTCCAACGGCCAGCCCTGCGTCTTCCCCTTCGTCTTCATGGGCCAGACCTACTACTCCTGCACCTCGGACGGGCGCAAGGACGGGCAGCTGTGGTGCAGCACCTCCTCCGACTATGAGTCCGACCGCCAGTACTCCTTCTGCACGGAGAAAAACGGTGAGCTCAGTTCTGCCGGGCGGGGGGTTAGGGGGGTGGTTAAAGTGCTATACATAGGGCAGCTGTAAGGATTAATGGTCTTGTGGGGTTATTTTCTGGTTCTGGTTGTGATAGAGCTGCTCTGATCTTGAATGAAGATAATCTCCTGTGTAAGTGGGTGAGATGTCAAATCTCTGGGAGCAATCTGCTAGCAAAAAATGAAAATATGTGTTTGTTTCCATAAACATGTTAGTTTTTAACCCTTTGAAGACTAGGTTTTTTTGGAATGTTTTTTTTTCTCCAAAATTCTAAGTGTTCTAGAACTCCCTTGCTTTCATTTGCCAGTAGTGGTTGTGACATCAGCATTAGAATGTTGTTCAGTTAAGAACATTCTAATCATGTATTTGTGATCTCACTCCTTACGTAAACCTGACTTTGCTCTGCTTGTGTTTGATTTCCCCAGTGCTGGTGACAACCAGAGGGGGCAACTCCAACGGGGCGCTGTGCCACTTCCCCTACCTGTACAACGGGCGCAACTACACCGACTGCACCGCCGATGGGCGCAGCGACGGCATGAGGTGGTGCGGCACCAGCTACGACTACGACCGGGAGCAGAAGTTTGGGTTCTGCCCCATGGCCGGTGAGCTCCTCGGAACCAAATTCAGTTTCATTCTCATCCAAAAGAGGGTCCTCCCAACTACAGACTGGATGAGTTGACACAACCCGTCCTGGTCTGTAATAGCCAGCCCCCTGCCCCCAAACCAACTGCCACTTTCCCAGCAGCTGTGCTCTACCCTTGAGTTATAACTCCTGGGAGAGAGGCTGTGCTAGGCAAACAATGGATGGCGGCCGTAACAATGGCTTGCAAACAGGGGGCCTGATCGTTTCATCCTCATTAGGGGCATTTCTGCATAATTGCACGAATGCTGTAAAAAGTAAATGCATGTGAGGGAGCCACTGTTACTACACCAAGGTGTCAATTACCTGGGCGGGGATTGTCCCTCCCCAGGGGGGCTCTATTGATATTGATAAAAGACCTTTACTTGTGGGGGGGGGGGGGGCGGGTTTCATGAGAAATGGGGAGGGCTTTGTTTAGGGGTCTTGGATGGTGTGTGTCGAGGGAGGCGGGGGGCGGGGGGGCTGGGGGGTCCTTTGGAGATTTGCAATAGATTGTTTTAATTGGATGCAATCACCATTTGTCTTAATAGGCCCCCGGGAATGTGCAGGACTGTTAAATGCGGTGGCCAGTAAAGAGGTTAGGGTACAGTCTCAAAAAGCAATTTGATGAATGGGGGGGAATTACCATGAGAAGCTGAGCTGTAATGTGACCTAAAGAGGCAGTAATGGCCCGGCCATCAGGAGCTGCCCTTCAGTGCACCATCAGCCATGATGGAGTCTGGCTCCAGCCCGGGGTCCGGCTGCCAGGGAGTGTGTCTGTCCCAGGGCCCTGTTTCATAAAGCAGGATTACTGAGTTCGCTGGATAAAACTCGGATCTTTCCCAAATCTTGAACATGGACTGAAAAAGAGCTGTTCTGGGTGTTACTCAGCGCAGTTATCCAGGCCAGCTCAGTGATCCTGCTTTACGAAATGCCCCCCAGTTCTGCTGCAAGGCACCACAGTTCAGTTTTAACTCCTTAACTTCTTAGGTCTCCTCTGCTGTGACAGACTTTCATAGGTAAAGGTGCTTAAAGCGGAGATGCTTAAACTACCCTGCGATATATAGTGTATTGATAAGATTGTGTCTTTATGCTGTTTGGGCAGACACGGCTCTAACCTTTAGTAGGTGAGGTTGCAGACTGGGGGGGTGGGGGTGCGTGTGGGTGTGTGTGTCTGCGTGTGTGTGTGTGTGTGTGTGGGTGTGTCTTTGTGTGTATGTGTGTGTGTGTGTGTGTGTGGGGGTGTGTCTGCGTGCGTGTGTGTGTGTGTGTGTGCGTGTGTGTGTGTGCGTGTGTCTACGTATGTGTGTGTGTGGGTGTGTGTGTACGTGTGTGTGTGTGTGTGCATGTGTGTGCGTGTTTCTGCCTGCGTGTGTGTGTGTGTGTGTGTGTGTGTGTCTGCGTGCGTGTGTGTGTGTGTGTCCGTGTCCCTGTAACGCGATTGGCTCCTCCGCGTCTCCGCAGCTCACGAGGAGGTGTGCACGACCAGCGACGGCGTGATGTACCGCACCGGCGACCAGTGGGACAAGCGCCACGACGTGCTGGGTCACATGATGCGCTGCACGTGCCAGGGGAACGGGCGGGGCGAGTGGAGCTGCATCGCCTACTCCCAGCTGAAAGGTGAGGGGGGGAAGGGGGCTGAACTCGTGCCTGACCGGAAATTCACTTTCCGGAGCACTGAGAGTGCAGTTCGGTCAGTCATTGTGAGGTAACTTCCTGCTCCGCTTCCTGTCACAGACCAGTGCATCATCGACGGGCTGACCTACGAGGTGAACCAGACCTTCACCAAGCGCCACGACGAGGGCTACATGATGAACTGCACCTGCTTCGGCCAGGGGCGTGGCCGCTGGAAGTGCGACGCCATTGGTCAGTTCCTTGGCTGTTTTTTTCCCTCTTCCTTGTTGTTGAATAATTTTAATCATGTATATCTATGCAACCAAATGTCATTTTAATTGACATGCAATAGCAGCTCTGTAAATTTAGAGTAATCTAGGGCGGTTCTTTGCTAAATAAAACCTCACACAAAAATGTCGTTACCTGACACATTTACTTCCAACTCAGTCCTCTCCATTATGTAGGATAATATGAGTGATAATATTACTGTGAATTTTATTTTAAACCTCACTTTCCGTTTCTGACCCCAGATCAGTGCCAGGAGCCGGAGACCAGGGCTTTCTACCAGATCGGCGAGTCCTGGGACAAAGTCATCCATGGCATCCAGTACAGGTGCTATTGCTACGGCAACGGCATCGGAGAGCTGAGCTGTGAGCCCCAGCATACTGGCTCTGGTGAGTGTGGTGTACTATAGCATGATTGTCCCAGTGAGAACTATGTACTATAGCACAATTGTCCCAGTAAGAACAGTGTACTATAGCATGATTGTCCCAGTAAGAACAGTGTACTATAGCATGATTGTCCCAGTAAGAACAGTGTACTGTAGCATGATTGTCCCAGTAAGAACAGTGTACTATAGCACGATTGTCCCAGTAAGAACAGTGTGCTATAGCACGATTGTCCCAGTAAGAACAGTGTGCTATAGCACGATTGTCCCAGTAAGAACAGTGTACTATAGCACGATTGTCCCAGTAAGAACAGTGTACTATAGCATGATTGTCCCAGTAAGAACGGTGTACTGTGGCAGGGCACAGTCTCATTGCGGCTGAGGACTGGGCGCCATATGCATTTTACTCATTTTCTCCTTCACCCTGTGTGCCTGTGAATGGGACCGTCCCATGTGCTGAAGACAGAACTGTGTGTGTGTGTGTGTTCGGGGGAAAGATTATAGCCGGCTAATTGTTTAGCCTCCACTCGCAGCGATTGTGTGATCTGCTCATCGACGCTGCGGAAAAACCATTTGTCAGATGTAATGTAAACGGGCCTGTAAATTTAAGAGCAGGAAATCCCCTCCCACAGTGGTAGTGGGGGCCTGGGGGGGGGGCGTGTGTTTGGGAGGTGGTGGGGGGTCTTTGATGTGTGGCAGATGGGGGGTGTTACACACGCCCCTTTCCTTTACTCTCTTACCCCTCGTTCCTTCCCCTCGTTACCTCCATGGAAACCCTTTGTTGTTTGCTGTAGTCTGGTGCTGCCGACAGCTGCTGTGTGGGTTCGTTCTCTCCCACCCCGGGGGGGGGGGTGGAATGGGTGTGTGGAGGGGGGGGCGAGGCTCTTTATTACCTGCCTCGTGTGCGTCGGGCCGTTCTTTTAGGAATCGTCCCCATGTGACAAGTTCGGCGTGTGCTGTCGGGCTCAGCTAGATCAGAGCTACGCGGAGACGGCCGTGTCCTCGTTCCACACCTCGCACGCACGCACGCACGTGCAGGCAAAGCAAAATGTTACTCAGGTTTCCAGATTCCCTCTCAGCGCACACTTACCTGCGCTGAATCACACGCAGCTGTTTAAGAGTTGCGTTTAAGAGCGTGTCGGGGGGGGGGGGTGAAGGGGAGTCGGGTGGCCGGGGTGCGTTGCCTGACTAAGTGGAATTTAAATGCTGTGCTGTATAAGATCTGCTTTGCCTGGGGAGTTGTAATTGGGGAAAAATCGAGTCCAGATTTGTGATTAGGATCTGATCTGGAGGAGGCTGTTTTGAGTTCCGGGGGAATGATGCTTTTGCTCCCACGGCCCTCTTGTCTGACCAGGTACAGAACGACCCAGTCAGCTTATTTATTATGTCGTTAAAAGGTTTTTTTTTATTATATAGATATAGTTCTTGTTTGTTTGAAGATGTTTGAGGATCTGTGAACTAGAGAACAAAAGCTGCAGTGACTTTCACCATGGCTTTGCACAAATGGGTTTTTTTTTTAGTAGATCGGTGCTGTTGATGTGGTTTTGGTCTTGGATGTGTATCTCTAAACTCGGTGGGTAATTTAGGTTTTGAAGGTTTAACGGTCGCATAAACATACCATCCTTGAACTTTCCCTCACATCACCTAGCACAAACCCTCACAGGAATCTTGCACAGCACTGTCAAGTTTCTCCTTTTTCCCAGAATGCCTTGCAGCTGGTGTTTGCATTTTACACTGGGCCAGTGATGGAGTGCCACTATTATTTGATATGACCCAGATATCTCACAGTGTTAGATGTGTCTTTTCACTGTTGTTCCTTAAACGTAAGATTTTATCAATAAACACTGTGATTTCAAGGCCCATTTATAAAGGGGTAAAAATGTCTCTGTGAACCACGTTGCTTTCTCTTTTTCAGGCGGTAATCGCCCCGTCCAGGTGATCATCACAGAGTCTGGGAACCAGCCCGATTCGCACCCCATCCAGTGGAACGCCCCCGCCTCCGCTCACATCACGCAGTACATCCTCAAGTGGAGACAGGTGAGCGCGGCTGTCCCGACCTTTGACCTGTCCTTTCGAGCCTCACCTTTTCCCTCTGTCTGCGCAGCGCTGAATGCCTTCAGTCTAACGCCTTCTAAGGTCCCATGTGTTTCTTTAATCAGACCACCCTGGGTTAGTATCCAAGCAGGTGATTGCTATGTTTGTTTCCACAACCCCCCCCCCCCCCCCTTTCATTAGATAGTCATTCTGAGTATACCAGGAAGGAATGTTTTTTTATTGTTGCCTATTTTGGAAAAGAGTTGCACCTAAACCGTCCGGAGTCTGTGAACGCTTACTGGGACGTCTGCTGTAAACAGGAGAACAGGCGCGGTACAGAACCGGCTGCCAGACCGCCCCGGGGGATTATGGGTACAGCCACACACTCCTCTCTGAGGACAAGGATACGGCAGTCTTAAAAGCAGTGTCCAAGTCTTTTTTTTTTTCCTTCAACTATGGAAAAAATGCTTTTATGGCAAAAAAAAAAAAAAAAATGGGCTCCTTTAAAAATTCTTGTGGGTGACTTTTGGAAGTGATCTTTGTCGGCCATGTGGCTGCAGTGTTTTTATTTTTAATTAGATGCCAGTACATTTCCTCTCACGGAGTTTGAAGATTTATTTATTTATTTATTTTTCATTTCGATGCCCGCTGCTCTCCTCTCGGGTCGTGAAACGCGCTCAGTTTTTCAGAAGGTGAAAGCGTCTCAGTGTTTCCACTGGAAGGGAGTGGTATTGCATTTAAGCCAGCAACCGCACTGCACACAGCTGAGGCTGTGACCTTGGTGAAAACAGCTCTGGACAAAACCTGCATAGAATATCAGCTATGTGCTCAGTGCATGATTTCTGGTCCTTGGGATTGACCAAGTCCCTTGATTAGTACTTGTGATTGTGCGTTCGAGTGACTAAGCATCTATTCAATTAAATTCAATTCAGTTTTATTTGTATGGCCCTTTTTACAGAGAACCGTCGCAAAGACACACAAGATCTGGTCTGCGTGGGATTAGGAATGCTCAAAATGTCCGCTCCTCAGTGCCAGGAGTGGGGTTTTTTTCCCTCCCCGCTTTTTTTTTTTGGACAGGTTTTAAGTCTCTGTCCCGTATGGGAATAGTCAGGTGTGACCTCTGTCTGTCCCTCTGTTCCCCCCCCCGCGCTCTCGCAGAAAAACACGCGCGCCCCGTGGAAGGAGGTGACCATCCCGGGCCACCTGAACTCCTACACCATCGCGGGGCTTCGCCCGGGGATCACGTACGAGGGTCAGCTGATCAGCATCCTGCGCTACGGCCGCCGCGAGGTCACCCGCTTCGACTTCACCACCACCTACGGCTCCCGTGAGTGAACTTCCTGTGCGGCCGTGGCCCACTTCCTGTTTCTCTGTTCTTCGGGTTCTTTTTTTTCCAATGGTGGTGGTGTGGTGGGGAGGAGAGTGGAGGTGGGGGGGTGAAGGCTGTTTCTGTGTTCCTCACACTTTTTTAACGGTGGTGGGGTGGGGAGGAGTGGGGGGTGAAGGCTGCTTCTCTGTTCTTCAGTCTTTTTAACGGTGGTGGGGTGGGGAAGGGGGGTGAAGGCTGCTTCTCTGTTCTTCAGTCTTTTTAACGGTGGTGGGGTGGGGAGTTGGGGTATGGGGGTGAAGAGGGATGGACATCATCTCACCAGCTTTTTGGTTGCGCCTCCTCTCCCCCGCAGTGGATACGTCCGAGGGGGAGACCACACCGCCCCCGCCGGTGGTGGACATCTCGGAGTCGGTGACGGAGATCACCTCCAGCAGCTTTGTGGTGTCCTGGGTGTCGGCGTCCGACACCGTGTCCGGGTTCCGGGTGGAGTACGAGCTGAGCGAGGATGGAGCCAAACCCGTGGTCCTGGGTCAGTCCCCCCCCCCCCTTGAATCACGCTGCCCTCATTCAACCGGAATATTCCTTCATTCCTTCAATATTCCGCTGAATATTCCTTTATCTCAATATTCCGCTGAATATTCCTTTATCGGAATATTCCGCTGATGGAATAGCATATGGCTTTCTTATCCCTACTCTATGATGTGTCTAATTAAAAAAATATATATTTTACAACGGTGGGATGTATTGATATATTACATTTTCGTAATAATTGGCTGGTCGTAATAACGTCTTGCTGCTCAGAAACTGTTGAATGTTTTAACTGTCTCGCTTCGGTGCTCCAGACCTGCCCCACACCGCCACCTCGGTCAACCTGAGCGAGCTGCTGCCCGGGCGCAAGTACATCGTGAGCGTGTACGAGGTGACGCCCGAGGGCACGCCCAACCTCATCCTGACCACCTCGCAGACCACCGGTGAGCCGCCCGCCCGCCCCTGGGGACACTGGGGCTCATATGTCATATTTCAGTTTCACGTTTCATATTCTCATATACAGTTTGTCTGAAATTCAGTTCAAGAATTTAATAACGTTCATAGAATTTATTTTTTCCAGTCAAAGGATTACATTTTTTGAAATTATTATTATTATTATTAGTACTACTACTACTGCTAATAATAATAATAATAATAATAATATCTAGTTGAATTGAAATAGACTTGAATCTTTCCCGGTCCAGTGTAATGTACACAATGTGTCCTTTCTGTTCTTGGTGAGTGATAACTCCTCTCCTGTCCCCCCACAGCTCCCGATGCCCCAGCTGAGCACGCAGTGGACGAGGTGGGAGAGACCTCCATCATGGTCAGCTGGTCCAAGCCCCTGGCTCCCATCACAGGTGAGCCAATCCACGGCCTCATCCGAAAAAAGGGCCAATGGCTCGCGCTCATGTTCACGGTTACCATGGAGACACCCTTCTCTAACCCCGCCCACTTTTGTGTGTGTGTGTTTTTTTTTTGTGCAGGGTACCGCGTGGTCTACACCCCGTCCATAGAGGGCAGCAGCACAGAGCTCACCCTGCCCGACACCGCCACCTCCGTGACCTTGAGCGACCTTCGACCCGGCCTGCTCTACAACATCAGCATCTACGCCGTGGAGGAGACCCTGGAGAGCGAGCCCATTTTCGTCCAGGTCCACACCGCCGGAGAACCTCTGCCAGGTGTGTGCCCCCCGCCGCCGCCGACGTGTACCCTCAGCCCAAATATACCCTGTGTGTGCGCACACCCCCGTCGTCTGTAATGCACCCCCCCTTACATAAGTATAGCTCAATCGCTCAACTCACGCCAAAGTCCCCCTTACAAAGTCACTAATGATCGGTTGGATAAAACAAAAATTCAGGAAATCCATTTTAATTCATTACTGATAGTGTTACTTCAAAACACTATTTATAAACCGTTTTAGTCAAGTTAATACCTGAAACCTCGCAGACAGAAGACTGGGGGAAAAAATATGGAGTGATTTCAATCCGACTCGTTTATCTGCGTTTACGTTTGCACGTGGATTCGGGCAATAACTCACAGGATTCGCAGGAAGTGTCAGTGAGGAGTTAGTGTCATAATTCTTGTGAACTCCTGGGGGGGGAGAGGCTCAGCGATATTTTTGTCACACGAGCAAAGATGAACTGGCATTAACACGTACGTGAAACGGAGGAGTTGGAGTTGGAACGCCTCCGCTAGCTGTGCACCCTTATAAGGTGAGCTATGAGCAGGGAATGTGTGTCTGTTAACCCAATACCGGGACGCTGAGTCTCCCAGCGACCAGCCTGGCTTCTCTCCGCGCGGGTTTGTACTCTGAGCAACGGGGGCGGTGCGTCATGTGACGCATGACAGACTCACTCCCACCCCCCCGTCCCGCTTTTGCCTTTTTTGTGCGCGCCTCACGCCTGACGCACGACCGCGTTCTCCTCTCCCCCACCCCCCCCCCGCAGAGGAAGTCCCGTCCCCGACGGACCTGCAGTTCTACGAGGTGACCGACGTGAAGATCGCCATCGTCTGGACGGCGCCCCGCGGCGGGGTCTCGGGGTACCGCGTGAGCGTCCTGCCGCTGGTGGAGGGGAGCGCGCCGCAGCGCGAGATCCAGCTGCCCGTCACGCGCGAGGCGTCCGCGGAGGTGTCCCCGCTGCAGCCCGGGACGGTCTACCGCTTCTACGTCTACGCCATCAGCGGGGGGGCGGAGAGCAGGCCCCTGGTCGGGGAGAGGGCCACGAGTGAGTAAAGACTCGGACAAGGGGAGGGGGGGAATTTTAAATATTTTTTTAATATTAATTAATAAAAAACTCAATTTAGTCCAGGACTAAGCTGAATCTGTGCATTAAATATATTTTAATTAGGTATTATATATTCCTTTTTACTAATATATGCCCATTATATATAAATTTAATATTAACATGTAATGGGTATAATAGTGAATATCTGAGGCTGGCATGATGGTGTAACACTAGCGATCGGGTTTTCCCAGAGCCCGACGCCCCCGCCGACCTCCGCTTCGCCAACGTGACCGAGGACAGCGTCATCGTCATCTGGGGGGTGCCCCGGGCCCGGATCACGGGCTACCGCCTGATCCTGACGGAGGGCGCCAACTCCAGGCAGCTGAAGGTGCCCCCGCGCCTGTCCCAGTACACCCTGCTGAACCTGCGTCCCCGCACCGAGTACGTCGTCACCCTGCACTCCGAGGCCGGCGACGTGGTCAGCGAGGGCGTCCGCGGCACCTTCACCACCAGTGAGTCTCCCGGCGGGAAAACCCCGCCCCCGAACGGTTGCTATGGCAGCCAGCTGAGGATGTTGTCAGGCGGGTGAGGGGTGGGAGGATGGGGGGTCAGGAAACGGTTTAGTACTGCCGGGGTTTGATAGCAGTTTAAGGCTGAAACACAAGTGTGTCCTGCCCCTTTAAGACTGAAACACATTTGTGTCCTGCCCCTTTAAGACTGAAACACAAGTGTGTCCTGCCCCTTTAAAACTGAAACACATGTGTGTCCTGCCCCTTTAAGACTGAAACACATCTGTGTCCTGCCCCTTTAAGACTGAAACACATTTGTGTCCTGCCCCTTTAAGACTGAAACACATCTGTGTCCTGCCCCTTTAAGACTGAAACACATTTCTGTCCTGCCCCTTTAAGACTGAAACACATTTCTGTCCTGCCCCTTTAAGACTGAAACACAAGTGTGTCCTACCCCTTTAAGACTGAAACACAAGTGTGTCCTGCCCCTTTAAGACTGAAACACATCTGTGTCCTGCCCCTTTAAGACTGAAACACATTTCTGTCCTGCCCCTTTAAGACTGAAACACATTTCTGTCCTGCCCCTTTAAGACTGAAACACAAGTGTGTCCTACCCCTTTAAGACTGAAACACAAGTGTGTCCTGCCCCTTTAAGACTGAAACACAAGTGTGTCCTGCCCCTTTAAGACTGAAACACAAGTGTGTCCTGCCCCTTTAAGACTGAAAAACATGTGTGTCCTGTGTTCTGCTCCTTTAGCTCAGCCAATGGGCAACGCCCCTCGCATCAGCACTGATGTCACAGACACCTCCATCATCATCTCCTGGTCCCCTGTGCCTCGCATTGGCTACAAGGTAAAAAAAGAAATTTATGCTGTATTTGAGGTCTGGTATCTGATGAAGGCATCTTTTGCCCAAACGCTGGTCAATAAAACACCGCGAAGAAGAACTCGATTGTGTGATTCTGATTTGCTAATGACTAGTATCTTGGAAAAATAAATAAATGAAGTAAAAGATTTTTTATGGCACAGAAATGCAACACCCCGGCTGCGAAGGCAGTCTGGCTCCTGCGGTGTCTGAGAGAAAGGGGCTCACCCCTGACCTTCGACCCCCTGACCTCACCCCGGGTTTTCCGGTTCTTTCCGCAGCTGTCCGTGAGGCCCAGCCAGGGCGGGGAAGCTCCCAGGGAGGTCACCTCCGATTCGGGCAGCATCCACATCTCCGGCCTGACCCCCGGGATCGAGTACACCTACAGCGTCCAGCCGGTCATCAACGGGCGCGAGCACGGCAGGCCCATCACAAACCGCGTGGTCACACGTAAGAGAACGCAGACAGCCTAACCGAAAAAAACTCTTTATTTTATGTTATCCCGAGTTAACTTTTCAAAATGCGAATTAAAAAAAAAATATATTACTGTTTCAAGAATTCAGTTGAATTTGTGTTATTTTAGGTTTTGACTCAAAAGCACTATGATTCGGTACTTTTAGAAATGGTCAGTATTCAAGGACAGAAACTTTTCTCTGGTGAATTTCTTTGATGAGCAGCTGAATAAACAGACTGGGGTTGTTTGTATTGCACGCGAGCTGCCCTGGGTTTGGTTGTGCCGAGCTTGAAAGATACACGACGACTTGAGCTGCGCTGTGGTCTCTCCGAAAGTTCTTACGTTGTTCACCTTTGGGTTTGGACAGGCCTGTCCCCACCTACTGACCTCAATCTGGAGTCCAACCCAGGCACCGGGGAGCTGACGGTTCAGTGGACCGACACCAAGACCCCTGGTAAATATGACCCCTCTTCTGCCCCCTGCGTTCAGCCAAAAATCAGCTGGTCTTTGTTGCACTCTGTGTTGGTGATCTTGGCCCGGTTCTCCTGCAGTGCTGTGCACTCATGTCTCTCAGTCCTCAGTGTTTATGCAGTGAATACAGAGGATACATTTCAGTACTGGTGGAAATTATGGGTTGAGTTCATAAACAGAATGCACCATTCTTTTGTGGATAAAGAGGCCTTTTTGTCTTTTAAGCAAGATACTAAACATGCTCTCTGTTATAAGAAATATAAGCTCTGTAATTTGCCTCTGTGTTAAGCCGTAGAATAGTGTACTGAACAGTACATTGCGTGTGTAAATAAACACAACCACTTTCGAGATCCACATCGCCATTTCAGTTCTAGGCCTAGTCCACACCTAGCGTATGATATAATTATTTTTTACCTTTTTACTGTTTTTCTATCCCCTTCCTCCTCCTCCTCCTCCTCATCTCCATCCCTCTTTCTTCTGCTTGGCCCTTCCTTTTTCGTAGACATCACCGGGTACCGGGTGGCGTGCACGCCCACCAACGGGCAGCGCGGGAACTCCGTGGAGGAGTTCGTGAGGGCGGGGCAGAGCTCCTGCACGCTGGAGAACCTGAGCCCCGGTGTGGAGTACAACGTCAGCGTCTTCACCGTCAAGGACGACATGGAGAGCGAGCCCGTCTCCAGCACCGTCACGCCAGGTAGGACCGCTCAGGCCACACCCCCTCCGGCGCCGCCTTTCAAACACCCGACACCCCCCATGTGCTCTCTCTCTTTTTTTGGGGGGCGCCCACGCTGCCCCCCCCCCCCCATGGGTCCATCAATTCCTAGAGCTTTGCTCAACTTTACTGAAGTTTAGCAGGTACTCCTGCCCAGAGCGACTTGACCATGCAGACAAGTATATTGCCAAGCGTAGTCCCAAGAAAGACCTGCAAGAAGTATAGACTCTGTGCAACTGGCATCCTGCCAACTAGCCTATTGAACGTTAAAACTATGCAAGCAAGAACAAAACTACCTGAAATGACTTCCAGCTAAAATAAAGGAACGACAGCAGAGAACTCCTGGCTCTGGAAACGAAATTGGGTAGTTGCGTCTCATCGGGCGTTAGGACTCAGTAAAGAGCTGGAGAGGGTCAAGGAATGCGACTCTTCTTTAGACTCCATTTTATGTGAGGACAGAATTTCCGGTGAAGTCCACTGGCCAACTGGAGCCAGGAAGTGCTGGCACCGGATCAGCGGAGTCATCTGATATTTTAGCCTCTTTCCTCGATCCTTATCGTTGTTACAAGAGCATTTAAGCAGAGCCATCACGAGTGAAAGCTAGTTTTAATCGTCTTCGAAGCCACTGCAATTTATTAATCTGAGCAGAATGCCTTGTCCTGCCCCGCGATCCTTAAAAACTTGACCTGCCGTGTTTCCTGAAAAGAGTTCTGCTTGGCCGGGAACGGTTCTGGTCTTGGCTACTGCTAAAGGCTCGTTTAATGCCGAGTCATTTTGCTGGAATGGTTTTGTTTTAAAGCTAGCATTACTCTCTGTTTTACTAACGTGTCAATTTTGCTGAATTGTATGCATAGCCCGTGCTGCTTCCATAGGTGATATGACCTTACCACACAAGTGTCCTGTAAGCTAGCAAAAAAAAAAAAAAGATCTAAGATTATTATGAATATTTTATTGCTGGTATAGCTTATTGATGTGTCCCATGCTTCACAGGTTGTTTAATTTAAACTAGTCTGGATATTATTTAATTTAAACTAGTCTAAATAGTATTTAATTTAAACTAGTTTGAATAGTATTTCATTTAAACTCGTGTAGTATTTCAGTACATTTTCAATTAACAGGATTGATTTTGGTAGAAGTCCTTTGGAGGTAAAACTAGAGATGACAGTAGTTTGTAATCGAGCTAAACTTGTGATGGTAAAGCATCCCCATATCACACAGTGCTGTCATGGTTCCCAGAATGCATTGCTTGTGTAACTCACGATAATCTCTTCTGCTTTTCCGTCTCGTCTCTGTGTTATATCTTTTATGTCTTTTTTTTTTTTTTTTTGTCTGTTACGTCTTTGGCCTCCTCGTTCCCTGTCTAACCCCCCCCACTACTAGACGTCCCCCAGCTTACTGACCTGAACTTTGTCGATGTCACCGACACGACCATCGGCTTGCGGTGGAGCCCGATTAACTTCACCGCGGTCACGGGCTACCGCATCACCGTGGTGGCCGCGGGGGAGAGCGTCCCCATTTTCGAGGACATGGTGGCGCCCACGGCGGGCTATTACACCGTGCACGGACTGGAGCCCGGCATCGACTATGACATCAGCGTCACCACGGTGACCGAGAGCGGAGAGAGCCCGCCCACCACCCTCACACAGCAGACTGGTGAATCTACAAATCTTTCTTTTTCGTGGCGGAAGGGTCCGAGATTTAAGATTTTTTTTAAACTTCATTTCACCTCGAATCTCCCATGTTGCCTTTTTTAGCAACGTTCTTTGATTTGACTTTTTAAAAATGATTCCCTGAGAAAGGCTAAAAGTATGAGACATTTGTTGTACTTGAATTATACTGCTGATGCCATCCAGTGCCCTTTTAAAATAGCTGTGTTTCATTGTCCTTTTGTTCGTCCATATGTTCCACTGCTGTTAATTGCTTCCATTCTGGGGGTTACATTCAAATGCCAAATTTTTACGGTTGGTGCATGGTAAAGGATACAGCTAATTTCTATAAGAACTATCTCTTTATACTTCAAAATGCCTATCAGCGAATTCGAAATTTTGCCCCTAAATACCAATAGTTACAGTTCTGACGACTACCCAAGATGCATTGCTTTTCCACTCGACTGCACTGCAGCTGGAACATCTGGACGTGTGACTGTGATTATTTATTTCAGATGGCATGATTAGTGGAGATGGGAAAGTTGCGCCTGAAGCGGCGGGGTCTGGGAACGGTTTCCCCGTGGTGAACCAGACGAGATGTAGGCGGCTGCGTCTCCTTTGTTTTTTTTTTGTTTTTTAATTTTTTTGGAACGTTATCGCGTCAGTGTTAAAGGGGGACCGTTTCTGGGGACCATGTGGTTTTGTTTTGTGAAACCCCAATTTGCTACAAGTCCAAACTCTTACTTAATCGCAGTCCGCAAGCTGGAGCTCATTTTCCTCCCATTTAATCTTTTTTTTTTTTTTAACTCCCAAGGCCTTTTTTTCCACTCAAATCCAATGAAGCATTGATGAATTTGAGTGTGTATTTGCCAGGGTTTTATATGCAAGATTTCGTGGAAATCAGACCATCCTCAACTCCTCTGGCTTAGTCTCACTGCTCCCCCCCCTCCCCCATCTCTCTCCTCAGCCGTTCCTGCCCCCACTGATCTGAATTTCGGAGAGGTGGGCCCCGACACCATAGAGGTCACCTGGACCGCCCCTACTGTCCTCACGTCCGCCGACATCACCCGCTTCATCGTCCGCTACCACCCGATCAACAACGACGACGACGTCACCGAGCGCAACGTGGGCGGCAACACCAACAGCGTCGTCCTGCGCGGTAAGAGCGCCTTCGTCGACCGCGCCTGTGTACGCGCGCCGCGGGCCGCGGGCTGGAGAGACGGCGGTTGGAATTTAACTGCCGCCTGTCGAGCGGTTCGACGAGACCGCGTGCCACTGTCTGACCCGCGTGTGTGTGTGTCCGCTCTCCGCAGACCTGCTGCCCAACACGGAGTACGTGGTGAGCGTGGTGTGCGTGTTCGAGCAGCGGGAGAGCAAGCCTGTCACTGGCACCCAGAAGACAAGTGAGTGTGGGGAAACCTGGGGTCCGGAAGGTTCTATCCATCGGCGTGGAGGGGTGAGGGAGGGATCGGCGTTCTGTGAAGCACTACGCGACTTATTTACCCGCTACTTTTCTGTTCCCCTTCCCCCCCCCCCATTCCACAGTCCTGGACTCGCCCACGGCCCTGGACTTCTCCGAGGTGTCCACCAACTCCTTCACCGTCCACTGGGTGGCGCCGCGCGCCGTCATCACCGGCTACAAGGTCCGCTACCAGGCGGCCAGCGGCGGCCGCTCCAGGGAGGAGAGGCTGCCCCCGACCCGGAGCCACTTCGCCCTGACGGGCCTGGCCCCGGAGACCGAGTACATCATCAACATCCTCGCCGTCAGCGGCACCCAGGAGAGCCTGCCGCTCACCGGTCGCCAGGCAACCAGTGCGTTTCCCTTTTTTGCCCCATTTGTGTCCCACGTTTCCCCACAAAGCTGTGATCTATTCTATTTTTTTTTTTTGGTATTTTCCCCAAACTGTTCTCGATTCTCGTTCACTTTATCGTCGTCTCGCTGTTTCCCCAGTTTCGGACGCCCCCACCGACCTGGTTGTGACCACCTCCACCCCCGACAGCATTACCATCCGCTGGGACGCCCCCTCTGTCTCCGTGCGGTACTACAGGATCACCCACGGGGAGACAGGTCAGTGGATCTGATTCTTTTTGTCCAGACGCCATGGTTATTACCATTTGTAATGTTTCATTGCAATGTCTTGGGGCAGGGCCGTCGCTTGACTTACAGCTCTACTAGGGCACAGACCCCAGGCCCCTGCAATAAACACTCATGGTTGAAAATTTTAGTTTTTTCCCCCCCTTAGTTGCTTGACAGTGATAGTGGTCTCTGTTTTTTTTCACGATCCTTTTTTTGGGCCACGTGCCCCAGTACACTTGGTCAGGGAACGCCCCTGTCTTAGGGCTTGTAACCGAAAAACGCTTCCGTCTCTCTCTGTCCCACCCCAGGAGGCCACGGCATCCCCAAGGAGTTCACTGTCCCCGGGTCCCAGTCCTCCGCTACCATTCGGGACCTGCGCCCCGGGACCGAGTACACCATCACCGTCTACGCCGTGACGGGGCGAGGAGACAGTCCCGCCTCCAGCACTCCCGTCTATGTCACTCACAGGACAGGTACGGGCTGCTTATGATCACACCTGGGCCCCCAGTCACAAAGCCTCACTGTAGGAAAGCTGATCTCCTGGTCCCCCAATCACAGCCTTACTTTACGAATGCTGATGTCCTGGGCCACCAATCACAGCCTCACTGTAGGAATGCTGATCTCCTGTCCCCCAATCACAGCCTCACTGTAGGAATGGTGATCTCCTGGGCCACCAATCACAGCCTCACTGTAGGAATGGTGATCTCTTGTCCCCCAATCACAGCCTCACTGTAGGATTGGTGATCTCCTGGGCCACCAATCACAGCCCTACTTTTGGAATGCTGATCTCCTGGTCCCCCAATCACAGCCTTATTTTACGGATGCTGATCTCCTGGGCCACCAATCACAGCCTTACTTTAGGAATGCTGATCTATAATCCGGTGCACCCATTTTATGAGCACTTGCTCCTGAAAATCGATGTGTGCTAACTGGAAAAATAATTTAGCATCTACTAATTGGGATGCATTGGTGTGCTCCTAAATTTTTCAGCTTGGGAGCACATGTGCTCATTGGAAAAAAATGTTAGCGTAGAGCTCTGTGTCCGTGTCCTGACGGTGTTCTTAAGCAACTCCGGGTCATCTTAGGCAAGTTTGCATTTTCGCATACCATGGATATGTGCCCAGGACTTTGTTAATTTGTCATAGCGATGCACTTCTGTCTTGGAGTGCTGTCAAGTGGAGCATTAGCTAGCCGTACAGGAAGTGTAAATCATCATCTGTCTGTCTCGTAGATA
This sequence comes from Anguilla rostrata, assembly GCF_018555375.3. Classification (NCBI taxonomy): domain Eukaryota; kingdom Metazoa; phylum Chordata; class Actinopteri; order Anguilliformes; family Anguillidae; genus Anguilla; species Anguilla rostrata. Next base: position 67,149,283 of record NC_057935.1, on the reverse strand, counting down.
TCGAGGCCCCGTCTGGGATAAAAGATGTTTGTCTTGTTAGAGATGCACTTCTGCCTTTGAGGGCTATCGAGTGGAGACTCAGCTAGCCGTACAGGAAGTGTAAATCACAGGAAGTGTAAATCATCATCTCTCTCTCTCTCTCTCTCTCTCTCTCTCTCTCTGTCGTAGATATCAAGTCCCCGTCTGAGATGGAGGTGACCGACGTGAAGGACAACACCATCACGGTGCGCTGGACCCCTGCTCAAGGCCCCGTCACAGGGTACCGGGTCACCGGCACCCCCAAAAACGGCCAAGGCCCCACCTTCTCCGAAGTGGTTGCTCCCGGTAGGATTTCAGCTGTGTTTTTGCCCTCTACCAACAAAAAAAACCCCAAAAAAACGCCCCCCCCCCATCTCTGCCTGCATTTAGTTTGGGTGAGGGAGCGGAGGGGTGGGGGGGGGGGGTATGGAGGGGGGTGGTTTAGCCATGTCATAATGAGCTGAAAAGGTTAAGAATTTCACGAGCTGTATGTATTTTATTATTTGCATTACATTACTTACATTTAGCCAAATGCCAAATAAATAAATGTACATAACTGTAATTTAGCAGACTCTATTGTCCAGATGGACTTACATTTGTACAAGCATTACAAGCACTGCTTCCTCAGCATTATACCACATTATCCTGGCCTAGCAGGCAGCCATTTGCATGCTACATGGTTCATTAGAAACGCTGGTTGTGGTACACGGCTGAATCCTAAACGGCAGGTTGGCGGGCTGAACGGTACGCACAGAAGCGTTTTCCTGGCCACCATTTTGTTTCTGATGGCCCTCAATCTGCGTTCCAGACCAGACGGAGATCACCTTCTCGGGCCTGATGCCCACAGCCGAATACGAGCTGAGCGTGTTCGCCCTTGGAGAGGATGGGGAGAGCGCGCCTCTGGTGGAGACCGCAATTACCGGTGAGCCCCCCCTCCCCCCCTCCCCCGGCCCCCACTCCACCCAACTCTAAACATTACCCACAATCCCTTGGAAAGGACACTTATAACGCATTGTATCCTTTTTTTGTCTTTTCCCCCAGTAGAATGTTTTCATTTACAGGGATTTTACAGGAGTTCACTGTTTTTTTTTCCTCCAACACTGTCAAAGTCGTCATGTAGAATAATGGCATTGACTCACTCTTTAAAGGCCATCTCATAAAAAAACCAGGATTTATAGGTTTTTCCTTCATTAAATGGTTTTTCACTGGGAACATTGCTGCCAGAGTTTTTTTTTCGGTTTTTCCAGATCAGCACTCTGTTTACGGGTCCAAACCGCCTCAAACTGGCATGCACTGGGGGCCTTCTTTCCCCCCCCCTCTGTTTTGTGGTGGGCGCCCCCCCCCCCACCCCACGTCTAGGTCCTAACCCCCCTCTCCTCGTATTCCAGCTGTGGACCGACCCAAAGACCTGATCTTCTCCGACGTGGACTCCACCTCCATGAGGATCTCCTGGGAGGCCCCCGAGGGGGCGGTGACCTCCTACAGGGTCACCTACTCCAGCGCCGAGGAGGGCGAGCGCGAGCTCCGCCCCGCCCCCGACGGGGAGGCCGAAACCGCCCAGCTGCGGGGGCTGCGTCCCGGGACGGAGTACACCGTCAGGGTCATCGCCCTGCACGACCGCACCCCGAGCCCCGCCCTGGAGGGGGCGCAGGCCACAGGTAGGCCCCGAGCCCAGCGTACGACCACAGCAGACCCGGGTTAAATCATTTATTTGGGAAATTTTAGCCCTTTTAGACACTATTAAAGCTCCTACAGAAAATAAAACATCTGTTTTCACCGGTTTCTTCCTTCACACAACACTGGGAAGCCCAATCCCTGTTCCTGGAGATGTACTGTACTTTCGTTTCAACCCTGATTTGGCACGCCTGAAGCATCTATTTTCACCAGTTTTCAGAACACAGTTCTTGAGCTGCCCAATTCGATTCCTGGACATCTACCGTTCTGTATGTCTTCATTTCAACCCTAATTTGGCACGCCTGGCTCTGCTAATTACCAGCTCAGTGAGATCTCTTGCTGTTGGTGTTGTTTTGTTAGGGCTGGAGTGAAAACAGTACGGGACAGTAGATCACCAGGAACAGGGTTGGCATCCCCTTCTGTAGTGTTTAATTACACCTTAAGAACCCACGGAAGTGTTTTCAGATTTTCCCATTCTTCAAGGAGTTGAAGTATTTCAAAGGCATATGTGACCGAGGTCTAGTGTGTATACTCCAAAAGCTGTCTCGATGTCACAATCACTCTTCAAATCAGCCTGGATTCTCAGTATTGTAAAACATGCTTTTGTTTGTGTTTGTAGATGTGATTTTAACATCTCTCTACCAACCCCCCACCTCTACCCTCCCCCCAACAGCCATTCCTGCCCCCACAAACCTGAAATTCACTCAGGTTAGTCCTTCAGCCTTCACCATCTCCTGGGACGCCCCCCGTGCCCAGCTTTCCGGCTACCGCGTGGTCATCAACCCCAAGAACAAGAGCGGGCCCACCAAGGAGATCAGCCTGGCACCGGACACCACTCAGGTCTTCGTGTCTTCGCTCATGGTAACGTATTTCCTTTCTTTCTTTTTTTTCCATATACCTTTTCCATAGTTTTCCAAGTTGACCTCGTCGGAGACATTTGTCCATTGTTTGGTTCCCTTCATACTTTTCCAACAGCTGCTGTTGTACTTCTCCAGCATTCTGTGTGGATGGATGACCTCTGTTGATGGCATAATAAGAGACCAAATTGAGTTTCTGTTTAGTTTAAACTCAGTGCTGAGACATGCCCCCCTCCAGGGCTAGCAAAGCCATCACAGACACCAGGCTTGTAATTCCCCGTTGAGTGGGTGGATGAAAGCATGGACTCGCTGCCAACAACTTCAGTCTCTACACTGAAGAGAAATCAGAAACATGTGAAGTCTGCATTTGCTTCTTCTTTGTCTCGTGGGATTGTTTGTAATTACGATGAGCATGTCCCCACGTTCCTGCTTGATGATGTCATCACCGTTCATCTTTCGCAGGTGGCCTCTACCTACGAAGTCCTCGTCTACGCACTGAAGGACACGCTCACCAGCCGACCCCTCCAGGGAGAGGTCACCACCCTGGACAGTAAGTCCGATCTTCTCGTAACCCAGCAGCTGGCCTCAGTGCGGGTCATTTATCCCATTGCTAAGCTAAGATGTCCCTTTACACTCCGCATTCATTATGAAAAGTTTATCGCGCTGGACTCGCCACTGAATTAAATTTTTTAACATTTTTTTTTTTTTACACTTCCGTTCCGTTACAGCAATTAGCCCCCCTCGCCGCGTTCGGATCATAGACATCAAGGACTCCTCCATCACGCTCACCTGGCGCTCCAAGGTGGAGACCATCTCCGGCTTCCTCATCGAAGCCACGCCCGCCAGCGGCAGCCACGCCCCCATCCAAAGGACCATCTCGCCTGAGCTCCGCTCTTACACTCTCACTGGTACTATTACCCTCTTATTACTCACAGCCCTCTGCTGCTGCGTAGGGTTTATTACATGCTTATAACACTCTGCTCTTACAATCTCACTCGTACTATTACCCTCTTAATACACACAGCTGTCTGCTGCTGTGTAGGGTTTATTACCTGCTTATAACACTCTCAGTGGTTCCTAACGTGTGTTACTGGAGATCTATTGTCCTGTATGTTTCCACTCCAACCTAACAAAAGACACCTCATTCAACAGCTAGGGATGTCATTCAGTTGCTAATTAGTAGAATGAGGTGTGCCACATTATGGTTGAAATGAAAACCTACTGGACAGTAGATCTCAAGGAACAGGGTTTGTACCGTATAGGCCGGGCCTATTCAACTCCAGGTCCTGTGGGCCGCAGTGTCTGCAGGTATTTGCTCCAGGCCTGCACTAAAAGACATGATTTCACTAACAGGCTTACTTCCTCGACCAAGGAGGTAAAATAATTAGCGAAATCTGGTGGTGTAGTGCGTGGTTAGAGCAAATACCTCCGGACACTGCTGCCCGCAGAGAGGTGGGTTGCGCGGGTATAGGTTATTATTAGCCTTCTATTACAGTGATGCTTCTGCTGCTGCTCCCGGCTAACTGTAGGATGGGCGCATTTTCATTATCAAATGATCTCTTGCAGGTCTGCAGCCAGGTACCGCCTACACCATCCACTTCTACACCCTGAACGGAGATGCACGCAGTGCCCCCTTCACCATCACTGCCAACACAAGTACGTGCCCCATCCAAAAAAATCACGAAAAAAAATTGGGTGTAGGCGTTCTCTTTTAAGGGGATGCTGTTTTTTTTTTTTTGTGTGCTGGTGCACAGTGCCTGTGTCAGTATCGTTCAGGTTTGTCCGTTTTTTTTTGGCAGTGAAACCGTCGGTCGAGGGCCCCACCAACATCCGCTTCACCTCTCTGACCCCCAACGCCATCTCCTTCACCTGGGACGCCCCGCGCACGCGCATCACGGGCTACTTCATCACCTACGAGGTGTCCGGCGGCTCCCCCCGCGAGCTCACCCCACGCCCCCACGCCGGCATGAACTACGCCACCATCTCAGGTACCTGCCCCGGACACCACCCCCCCCCCAAACCCCACGCCGCCCTGCTCCATCAGCACCCTAACAGCGAGCCTTTCATAAATCACAGAGTAGCACTGCTGTCCCATTAACTGCTACGGGAGAACAGGCTATTCATGAACTTTGAGCTCCTCCTCAAGCACTCTACTGTATGGAAACATGGGCAGCACAGTGGCACAGAGGTTGGCGCTGTTCCCTTCCAGGTACACACCCACAGGACGTGCGTGCCAGGTCAGGTACACTCCTGCCATTGCCCTTGGCCAAGGCACTGGCCTCAGAGCTGGAGTTTGGTCCCCCGGGTGCTGCACTATGGCTGCCCACTGCTCCTAAGCAGCTAGCATGGGTCAAATGCAGAGGACAAATTACCCACACGGGGGTTCAATAAAGTATTCTAAAACAAGCATGGAACCGTCCAGACCCAATGGCGCAACTCACTTCCGCAGACACATTTTAGCTGGCACCGCCTGCGCATGCGTCCCACAAAACGTCCCTCAAAGGCTGTCTGTGAGTGAGTGAGTGAGTGACCACAATTTGCCATGCATAGCCCACGGCGGAAGTTCCTGTGCGCCGTGGGAAAAACATGTAAAGCATTTTTGAATTTGATGCTAATTTGGCGTCTATTGGCGACATTTTGTTTGACGTTGTGCCGCTGTTTTTGCGTCCAGGTCTGAAGCCGGGCACCGAGTACATCATCAAGATCATCGCCCTGCAGGGCTCCCAGCGGAGCACCCCGCTGGTGGGGAAGGCCAGGACTCGTAAGTACACGCGTGTTCACGCTCGCACACGCAAAAACACACACACACACACATGCACACATCCTTTTTTTTTTGCCAAAAATGGGTAAGAGTTGACAAAAAAAAAGGCGTTAAACGCGGGTCATTTGTGCACCAGAGGAAAGCGTGGACTTAAAAGGTAACCAAAGTGCTCTTGTTTTGCGACAAGTGCACTTTCAGTGCCAGCTAATCTTATGCGAATAACTACTCCTCCAGTGCTTTTTAACAGAGCATTTGCTTTTGAATGGCCATAGATATTCAAAAGGAAATGGCGGCCAGCTTTGCTCAGCGGATCCGGCAAGAGACGGTGATCTTGACGGATTCGCCCCCTGCTGGCGGTGACGTGCTAACGCAGGCCCCTCTAACGCGCTTTGCCTCCTAACCCGTCTCTCCGCTAGAACTCGAGCTCCAGCTGCCGGTGCCCGAGCTGCCCGTCCCCCAGCGCCCCGGCCCCGACGCCCTGGACGTGCCCGAGGACGCCGAGCCCGACTTCGACCAGAACCGCGTGCAGCTGGCGGGCACCAGCGGGCACGGCACCCTGGGCCAGCAGGGCCAGCACATCTACACCGAGTACCAGAGCCTGGGCCCCAACGGACAGCCCCAGGGGCCCGACGGCCGCGAGCCCCTGGCCCGCGTGCCCCAGCCGGGCGCCGACGGGGAGCTGGTGCACGTGGTGCGGGTGAATGAAGGGAGCTTTCCCTTTGGTTTTCCAGAGAACGAGACTGCGGTCCCACAGGAGTCTCAGACCCAGACCACCGTCTCCTGGCAGCCGTCCCTGCAGAGCTCCGAGTACCTGCTGTCCTGCCACCCCATCACCCACGGCAACGAGAAGGTGTTCCAGGTACATACAAACAAACACCCGCCATCACCCACGGCAACGAGAAGGTGTTCCATGTACATACCCACGCACACAGTCACCCTATCACCCACCACAACGAGAAGGTGTTCCAGGTACATACAAACAAACACCCGCCATCACCCATGACAACGAGAAGGTGTTCCATGTACATACCCACATACACAGTCACCCTATCACCCATGGCAACCAGAAGGTGTTCCTGGTATATACCCAGACACACATGCACACACAGAAGTTTCCCGAAGGCAGATAAACTGATATACACACGCTCGCTCGCAGACATGAACTCAGGCGAACCCTATCAAGACCGTATACTGTACACACGCACGCACATACGCACTCGTCCAGACGGCCCCCCTCTCGAGAGGCCGCAGCGCTGTCCAAGCGCCGTCTCGCGTGAGGGAACTGGGGCTCCCGCCGACCCCCCTCCAGGAGGAGGAGAACGCCATGGAAACTGGCCGGTGTCCTAGCAGATTGCCTCAGCTCTGGGAGGCGTCCAGGCAGCGGTGCTGGGGCGAGCAGCGGGGAGAGACCGCCGCTGCGTTCCAGCGCCGCTGGCTCGATAGCCCGAGAGTCCGTCTGTGCGCTCGGACCACGTGCGGGGGGAGCGGCGTGAGGTAGCGCTCCTGCTCCGTGGGGTAAACGCCAGGGGAAGGCAGACAGGAAATGACTGCTTCTGTCTGCGATGTGTCCGCCGTCCCGCCAACTGAACAACCTTGGCCTTTACAAGGCTTCTTTTTTCTTCTTCTTCTTCTTTTCTTTCTATTGCTGAATCCTCAGTTATATCTGTCTGTCCACTGTCTACCGTATATGGAGGGGTCAGGCACGGTGAGAGGTTGGGGGGGGGATTTGGGGATTTAACCCTTTAAGATATAAGATCACAAATATGTGATTAAAATGTTCTTAACTGAACAACATTCTAATGCTGATGTCACAATCACTGCCGGTGATTGGAAGCAGTGGAGTTCTAGAACACTGGCTTAGAATTTTGAGGGAAAAAAACCTGTTCTTCAGAGGGTTCAGTGCGAAGGAGGATATTGGGTGGCCATTACATAATCACCAGACGGGATCCCTTAGCATTTCTGACCTGCTCTCCAAACTTTTCTTCCCCTCCAGATGCGCCTCCCAGGCACCTCCACCAGCGCCACGCTCGTGGGCCTGACCTCCGGGGCCTCCTACAACGTCATCGTCGAGGCCATCAAGGGGGCCCTCAAGCACAAGATCCTGGAGGAGATGATCACCGTCAGCAACACAGGTACAGAGTCAGCTGCACAGTTATACTGCACACACAACCTGCAAAAACAGGCCTTAAGCTGAAGCTAATTCGAAAATGAGTAATTGCTCACTGTTACTCAGGTGAAACTGCAGGTATTTGTACTGAGGTGGTCCATTGTGTTGATGTGCATTTGTCTGATTTGGCTTTGATTGATTCTTTAAATTGAGGTGGTCCATTGTGTTGATGTGCATTTGTCCGATTTGGCTTTGATTGGTTAATTAAATGGCTGTGTGCCTCCTCCCTCCCTCCCTCCAGTTCCAGGGAACGTGCCCTCCAAGGACGTGTGCTACGACACCTTCACGGCCACCTACCACGACGTGGGCGATGAGTGGGAGCGCATGTCGGACACCGGCTTCAAGCTCTGGTGCAAGTGCCTCGGCCTCGGCAGCGGCCATTTTAGATGCGACTCCTCCAGTGAGTGGCTCCCCTATCCCATCATGCACCTCGCGTTCCGGCGTACTGTAGTTAGCCGTGGAACGGCAGGTCTCGCACCACTGAGGAATTGAACCCAGGACATTATGGCAAAAGACCCATCAAAATGTTTGTGTATTGAATTCTACCCATGGTAGCTGTGTGGCGTCACTGTTGACTAATCCAATGTCAATCGCTGAGATTTGCACGGTCAGCTGCTTCAGCTGTTTAGCTGGCCGTGCAAACACTAAGGCTTGGGTATTTCTCTGGTAAGATATTGTGGTGGCTTCATGGTCACCGATCATGTGACGGCCGTATGGGACCGATTGGCTCGTACAGCCTCTGCGTGGGGGAACGGGGGTGGGTATAGGGCGAGTGCCTGACCCCCCCTGAGGAACCGTCTCCTCTCCTCTCCTCCCAAAACAGAGTGGTGCCACGACAATGGCAACAACTACCGCATCGGCGAGAAGTGGGACCGGCAGGCCGAGAACGGCCACCTGATGACCTGCACCTGCCTGGGCAACGGGAAGGGCGAGTTCAAGTGCGAGCCGCGTGAGTACCGCAAAAAACCGGGAGGGGGGGCGTGGGCGTGCCGTCCCGTCCTCCACTGAACCCCCGTTAGCATTGAGAACGGCCATCAGAACCCTCTCAGCGAGGATGATGATGATGATGATGATTATGGCCGAGGGGATTTGTGTAGCCTCCGTTAGGCTGTGGGTGGTTTGTTTGACTCCCTCCCTGTCGACTCGTCCAGATGAGGACACCTGCTACGATAACGGGAAGGTGTACAAGGTGGGGAACCAGTGGCAGAAGGAGTACCTGGGAGCCATCTGCACCTGCACTTGCTACGGCGGGCAGCAGGTAAGACGCAGGCCGCCCGCGAGCGTGAATGTGACTCCACCCATGAGCGTGAATGTGACTCCACCTGTGAGTGTGTATGTTGTGCAGGTGTGACTCCATCTGTGAGCGTGTATATTATGCAGGTGTGTGACTCCACCTGTGAGCGTGTATATTATGCAGGTGTGTGACTCCACCTGTGAGTGTGTATTTTGTACAGATGTGACTCCACCTGTGAGTGTGTATGTTATGCAGGTGTGTGACTCCACCTGTGAGTGTGTATGTTGTACAGATGTGACTCCACCTGTGAGTGTGTATGTTATGCAGGTGTGTGACTCCACCTGTGAGTGTGAATGTTGTACAGGTGCGTTTGCTGGAGTGTTACTCCACCTTTGAGTGTGAATGTCATGCAGGTGTGGAGCGTGAATGTCGCGCAGGTGAGTGACAGGTGTGTGTGTGTGTGTGTGTGTGTGTGTAACCGCTGTGCTCTCCTCTCAGGGTTGGCGCTGTGAGAACTGCCGTCGGCCAGGCGGGGGTCTGGACGTGGACTTCGTGCAGCCGGTCCACACGGACCTGTACGAACGCTACAGGGAGAACACCCTGCGCAAACTGGTGAGCGCCTCTCCTCGTCCTCCGCCTCCCCGCTTCAGCTTCTCTTCTGTCACTCTCTCTGTCACAGACCCCATGGCCCTGCAAACTGTATCTGTAGGGGAAGTAGCTGAATTTGACATGATTAATTTTTCACCAAGTAACTAAATTACAAATGGTAATCTCATATCAAATTAGTCATAGCAGTTGACTAAAAGCATCAGGCACCACACATCTAATCATGAAACAAAAAAACGAAAAAAAAGGAAGAAAATTTGTGAGTAGTGTGTGATTAGACCAGAAATGTAAAAAAATGGCGAGTGTTTTTGACCATTTTAGCCTCACTGAAGAGACTGCAAACTAAATCAAATGGGGAGAATGGGGGGGGCGGGGGGGTTGAGTACTGAAATGCAAAAATGTGCTGCACCAGTCACCCTGCTTGGAAATGCAGGTATGAATCATGTGCGCAGGCTGGATAAAATCAGAAGGGTTTACTGGAACTGACGGCTGTATTACTCCCAACAGAACATCCAGTGCCCCATCGAGTGCCTGAGACCAGACCTCCTCGCAGATGCACAGATCCCCCGAGAGTGAACCAGAAGCCCCCCCCATCCTGTCCGTCCTGTCCCGCCCCCCCACCCCCAGCCCACCCCCCCCTGCCCCCCAGCTACGTACCGCACCGGTGATGTTGAGGAGGCCCTCACCCCAGACTGTACTAACACATCTTCGTGCCTTATTCTCTGGATAATCTGATCAAAGATCTGCTGCTGCTTCACCTCACACTCCTTTCTGCAAAATCAGCTCTAAAGACTTCTGCCCAAAAAAAAAACCAAAAAAGTGCCTTTTCCCACCCCCCCCAAACAGTTGGTTAATTGATGTCCTGTTTTTTAACACCCCTTTGAGACACTTTAAAGAAAAACATTCCCTGTGCAGCGTTTCCTGTACGTAGTCCCAAAAGGCCCTGGGGTTTGTAGTCTTTACAGGAAAAGTGTAGGAGGACGAACCCCCATGGAGACACCCAGGCCGTAAAGGAAAGTTTTTTTTTTTTTTTTACCCCCCTCCATTTTGAGTCAGAGTGACTAGCAATGTTGGTTCCTGTTCCGATTGGTTAGTTCAGATTTTGGAGCCCAGGATTGGGCAGTGTGCGCCTTTCAGTATTCCTCTAAATGCAACGTTGAGTAACAGCGTGTTAAGTGTTGTCACTTTTCTGTTATTGTACTTTTTTTGTTTTTTAAGAAAAAAAAAAAAGAAAATAGAAAAAACATCTGAAATGAAGCACTGTTTTAGCAAACGCAAGCTGTCGAACCCGTGCGCAGACTACGTTCGCTTCCCCGTCCTGAAATGCGTGTTCGTTTTATTTCTCTCCGATAGCTTCTGCTCTCGTAGGGGAAGCACTGTCCGTGACGCTTGCCGATCTCGACCGATTTGTTGTAGTTTTTCACTTTTAAAGAAAAAAAAAAAACTAGTTTTATTTATCCCTCTCTTCCAAGCATTTTGTGTGAATGCAAATTTTGAGGTGTAAACTTTTTTTTATTTTTATACTGTAGGTGCCAAAGTCTTTACTACTGTGGACAGAAATTCCTTTTAATAAAGTTTTACAAGAACCTCAAAAAACGTCTGATTTTTGACTGCTTTTTTTATTTTAAAAAGGGATGTACGCAGCATAAATACTGTCTCTAACTTTATAGCTCTTGCATGTATAGATTAGCATTTTTATATTCGCAAGCAGGTAGGAGTAGTTTGGACTTCATGTCCCAGAGGTCAAAATTATAGGCAGGTTATTACAAGTTACAACATTATATGCAATTATGAGTCGCTACAACATTATAGTTCTACCATTTTAGCAAATACATGAAAACTGATGGTGTGGCTGGGTTTCAGACACAAAAGCAGCAGGTCAGGATTGTTCTACATCTTAAAGAAAGTTTGAGGCAGACCTTCCAAATAATCCTAAACCAAGCTCTGGTTATAATGAAATTCCAGCCTTGGATGACTCAACTACTCAAACTCAGCCAACTTCTAGCTTCTTCTTTGCATTGCATAGTACATCAGATATTCATACAAGTACTACAACAATTCAGAATTCTGATATTGAGCCAATTCTTAATTCTCAGGTGGGTCAAAATGTTACCAATTTGCTGGAGAACAAAAAAAATTTGTTACATCAGAAAGTCAGTTCGAAACACGACATGCAGTTTGGCACCATTTTAAATTCTTCCAATGGCTTTCTAAGAAAGGTTATCTACAATACGTTTGGACAAGTTCCCATATCTAATCTGGAAATAATGAGACTGAATACTAAAAATAACCTCTAAATCACGATTATCATTTTGTAACATTGAGGAAAGTCACCTGAACTAGCCGCATGTCCATTCTGTCCATCTCACTCGGTACAAATAAGAAAAGAACTTCACAAATCACGGGGATTATATCCAAACCCATTTATTTTCCTCATTTCATGGAGGAACCTTAGAAAAACAGTAACGGTTTCCAGTAGGGAAGGAATGCTCGGAGCGCACGGCGAACGACACAGAGGAGTGCGCGCGTATGGAAGTGCTCAAGCGCGGAATGAGCGCGGGCGTCGCCAACGGCAACAGGAGATTTAGGGTTGGCGACGCGCCGCGTCGCGCCGCAGGGTAACGGACCTCCTCAGTGGTGGAAGAGGCGCAGGTTGGTGTGCGCCAGGCTGATGCCCAGCTCGTTGCAGGCGTCGATGACCACCTGGTCGGCAGTGGACCCCGCGGGGGCGGCGATGTACTCCACCCCGCTCTGGAAACACGAAGGCAGGGGTCGGTCACCAACCGAGTCAGCGAACCAAAGGATTTGAGATTTAAACGGCTCAAAACAGCTCCTCCACATGGGAACCTCTAATGGATTGAAGCCAATTCAAAAGGAGTACAAGTGGAAAATTACCGCAGTTAAAGCCCACAGACAAATGTGCTTACTTTTATGCACTTCAAAAAAGAAGTGTATGACTTAAATGCACTTTTAAAAAGCTTTTGAAAACTCATCTCTATAGGCATGCTTTTACTTTTTTTTTTATTATTTAGCTCTACACTATGCTCCAGTTTTACTTTTCCACTTATGTTTCCCTCTTCCGTCTATTGTGGGCTTTTTAACGGTTTGTGCAGTGCTTTATAACGGTGTTTTGTTAAGTGCCAGATGTTAGCCGGACGCGAGGCGGATGTGAGCCGGACGTGTGCTGGATGTGAGCCGGATGTGAGCCGGATGTGAGCCGGATGTGATCACCCGTTTGGCTCGGTCCACGTTGTCTCTGAAGGGGAAGAAGGCGTCGGAGCCGAGGGCCACGGCCTGCAGGGAGCTGATCCAGTTCCTGCGCTCCGTCTCCGAGAGCGGCTCCGGGACCTCCTCAAACAGGCCCTTCCACACGGCCAGGTCCGGGCCCTGGGGCGGTCACGTGACCAGGGACAGAGAGGCGTGAGAAACAGACAGAGAGCAGTCCTCGCACCTTTACAAACAGCTGAGGATTCACTGTGGAACAAGCGTCACACAGCAGACATGCCCTTTATGTATGCGTTTGCTGTGCGCAGCAATGACACACAGCAGTGCGTTTATGTGTGTGTGCGAGTGTGTGTGAGTGTTTGTGTGAGACAGCATGTGTGCGTGTGTGTGAGCGACCGTGTGTGAGAGTGAGTGAGTGAGTGAGTGAGTGCGAATGTGTGCGCTTGCGGTGTCGTTACCTCTCCGATCGTCCCGCTCACGTACTGGTCGATGCCGTTGGCCATCTCCGCCCGCTTCACGCCGCTCCTGAACTTCATGGACAGCACCCTGGGGTGGTGCCTGAGCCACCAGTTGTCCGCTTTGTCTCCAGCCAATCGGGTGCAGTGGATCCGTGACTGCTGTCCCGCCCCGATGCCAATGACCTGGACGGCAGGTTAAATCCATCAAGCCCAAACGACACCTTTCACCCAACGCTTTCCCCATCCGAAACACCTTCAGGGACCCATCTCCCCCCTTACTGGTCCACAGTCAAACCCCCTTTCCCATGACCACGTTACCTGGCCATCCTTGGCGTAGCACACGGAGTTGGACTGGGTGTACTTGAGGGCAATAGTCGCCACGGTGAGGTCACGCACCGCATTCTCAGACAGCTGTAAAACAAGCCCGGGGGTGAAAGGTCACTGCTACGGCAACCTGAGAACAACCGCGTGAACGCACGGTGACAAATCAATCAATCAATCAATCAAACCCCTCCCCCCTCTCGCAGGTCACTGCCTTCACCTTGCCCTTGGTGACCACGTTGCTGAAGAGGGCCTTGTCCACCGCGGCCCCGTTCCTCCTCTGTTTGAGGTGCAGTCCGAACAGCACGCGCACCTCAGCGTCGTCAGGCTCGTACTCTGGGTCCATCTGAGAGACACGGGGAGAGAGGCCGTTACTGCTGCCCGGAGAGCGCACACGACGACACACCACGCACACCAACAGCACCACACGCACACACGCGCACACGCACTACGACTGCCGCCACTCCACGCAGCACTACGCACCGCGCACTACACAACCGCACCACACGTGCACACACACTCACACGTGCACACACACTCTCTCACACACACACGTACGTGCGTGCGTGCACACACACACACACACACACACACGTACACACACTCCTTTAATAAGACCTGGAGCGGCTCAAACCGCCACTCAAGTGGGAGCACCGTTTCTACCTGCGGACGTGCACCTCCTCCGTGTCCTCAACCGGTGAAATTCAAAATCGGCTGTGGTGCCGTCCACCTCACCTGAAGGACACAGTAGTTGCCGTTCTTCTTCTTGGAGAGAATTTTCAGCGCTTCCTCTTCGTAACCCGGGGCGACGATCCCATCGGAGACCTGAGAAGGAACGCCAGACCCTTCAGTAACACTGCAGCCCGTCTCCTGAGCCCCAAGAACCACATTTATTACCGTTAGCAGCAGCAAAGAAAACCGCGCCAGAACAATTGGTTCAAGATGTTTTCAATGTCAAATACCAAACAAGGGAACATAATACTCTTTAAAAAAAAAAAAAAAAGACCGTTGCTTGAGTAAGACGCAGTACCTCTTAAAAATGAACCTCCCAGAATAACACAGACAGACCCCTTCCTTTCCTCTCAAGCTACTGTCCCATAAACCCGAGAGCAGACTTTACGAAGACAAAGCAGGCCTTGCTTGCATTACATTACATCATAGGAATATTAAACTCCCGACCCTTGAACAGTAACCGACTGGAACAGTGCCTCAGTGGAAGGGCCAGCAGTGGGGCCTGATCCAGCAGATCTAGAGCCCTTTCCCAGGTTAGACAGCTGGTCCCACTGCCTCAGTGGAAGGGCCAGCAGTGGGGCCTGATCCAGCAGGTCTAGAGCCCTTTCCCAGGTTAGAGAGCTGGTCCCACTGCCTCAGTGGAAGGTCCAGCAGTGGGGCCTGATCCAGCAGGTCTAAAGCCCTTTCCCAGGTTAAGAGAGCTGCTGCTTCTTCCGCTCACTTGCCTCTCTGGAGATGATCTTGGCGGTGGGAACGTCGCAGACGTCAGACAGGGCGATGAAGTCGCCAAATGAGGACATCCTGTCAGCGCCTGGGACGGAAGGGAGAGGGGGGGTTCGTCAAAATCCTGCCGAACTCAAAGAGCGGTGAGTCTCAACAACCACGTCTACACTCAGGACCGCTTCGTCCGGAACGAGAGCCGCCAAGCTCACAGCGGAAACAGTCAAAATGAATTTCCCTGCTGTGATGTCATCATTCAGAATAATTACTCTTCAAAGCCCTTCAGAATTACAAGTCCTGACTGAGGGAGGCATACAGGCTTCGGAGAATATTGATTATTGATCCAAATGAAAATCAGGGAGAGACGTCTGGTGGGAAAAGGGGGCCATGACAGCAACTGAGACAGTAATGGGGAACACTAGGGCAGCGCAAGCCTGTTCCTGGAGATTTACTGTCCTGTAGGCTTTCGTTTTGACCCTAATTTAGCACGCCTGATTCTACTGGTTAGAAGTTATCCTGAGAGTGAACAGTATACGTGATTATACTAGTTACTGTAGCTCAACAGGATCTCAAGCTGTTGAATGAGGTATGCTTGGTTACGGTAAGAGTGAAAACCTACAGGAGTGTAGACCTCCGGAAACAAAGCTGAGCAGCCCTGGGGTACACAGAAAGAAGAAAAAAAAATTTTTTTAAAACAGCGGGGACTAAATAAAGGGAGAGACGTTGCCTCTTGCTCTGGCGTAAGCGGTGGCCAGTGGGGTGAGGTCCTGGAGAAGGTCGTTCACCATGCAGACTTTAGCCTCCTCCTCACTCAGCGGAACAGCAACAGCGGCACCTAGTGGACACAGATATACTTCACCACTCGCAAAAGGAAACGGAGCATTACCTTTTTTTACCCGCCTGAGCTCTTAGGCCACGTTAAATACAGTGAAGCTCAGAAGTTCATTTTCTGAAGTGACTGTACGCCACCCGGTGTCCAAATGTGATAATGCACTCCTTGCGGTAATATAAACCAACCTGCGTTTTTAATTTTCCAAAAAAAGAAATTAACAATAGATATATAGATACAATAGAATTAATTTAAAAAAACATTCTAGGATTTTGCGCCAACTTCAGCTCTTACCTATTAATTATTTAAATCATATCTTGATCTGACACTTGTATAAATACCAGCTACAGTTGCAGACAGCAAGTGTAACATTTTTCTGTGCTCAACTACAGGACTGAACCAGCTAGGTTTATAGGGCTGTCAGAACACTAAAACAAAAGGTAACTGGTTGGAACAAAGCTGTGCACCCCAAAATGGGCCCTGGAAAATCTACACAAGACATGTTTTATAATATTTACCAACAGTAAACGCTATTGAGCGGGTCCTAAAGATCCACAGATACAACAATTAAAAGTGGTTAAATCCTCCATTTAAACGTTAAGTCCTCCAATCAGATGTGGGTTGGACTATTACGAACTAAAATGGCCGCCGGTCGCGCGTCTCACCTGCCGGGCTCACGTGCTTGAAGGAGGTGGCGGCGGGCATGCCCAGGGCGCGCTTCAGCTCCCTGACCAGCTGCCAGCCGTTCAGGGCGTCGCACAGGTTTATGAACCCCGGCGACCCGTTCACCACTGCGGCCAAAAAAAAAAGACACGGATGGATAAAGGAACGGATAAGACATCGGATTAGGACCGTGCTTAGTCTTAACTGAAGAATCTTATCAGAATCAATCTGATCTATCAATGAACACTGTCGATATGAAGAGTGGGGGGCGACATAGCTCAGGAGGTAAGAGCGGTTGTCTGGCATTCGGAGGGTTGCCGGTTCGATCCCCACCCTGGGCGTGTCGAAGTGCCCCTGAGCAAGACACCTAAACCCCTAACTGCTCTGGTGAATGAGAGGCATCAATTGTAAAGCGCTTTGGATAAAAGCGCTATATAAATGCAGTCCATTTACCATTTACCAAGTGTGTGTATGCCTGTGTACGTGTGTATGTGTGCACGTGTGTGTCTGTCTGTGCTTGTGTGAGCAGTGAGGGCCCTCTCTCATATTATTTTTACCCCCCACAAACACAATTTCCAGATTCTTCGTTCCCGCGGAGCTACGCAGCCGTACCTTTGATGGGAAGGGCGGGGCGCAGGGTGTAGATTTGGGCGGGGGCCTGGTGGGGGTTCATGCCGTAACGCAGGGGCAGCTGGGACACCCCCCCGCTGTACTCCCTGCGGAAGTAGTCTGAGATGGCGTCGTCATACTGGGCGGTGTGAGTGAAGGCCTGGGGGGGTAAAAGGACCTTAAACTAATCCGAGAGACTACATCAGGCCTGCCCTACTCTGTTCCTGTAGACATACAGTTCTGAAGGTTTTCACTCCAACCCTAACAAAGCACACCTCATTCAACAGCTAGAGATCGTGTTGAACTGCCAATTAATATAATCAGGTGCGCTAAATTAGGATTGAAATGAAAACCGACATGATGGTAGATCTCCAGGAACAGAGTTGGGACTACATGAACAAACAGTAGATCCCTTCACATTTCAATGACCGATTCTTATTCACAGCATTCAGTGCAAAAAAAACAACATGTCCTCCATTTGCACGACTGAAGCCTTCCCTTAAAGCTCATCTTATCAAAAAGGACCTCTTCCCAAGCCCTTTCCAAGGGATGTGCTGCCCCCCTCTGGACCTCCTCAAAACATCACACCACACAGGGAGGAATGCAAAGCCCAACTAAAAATCAAAAAAAAAAAAAAAAAGTGACCTGGCTTTTTTTTTTTTTTTTTTTTAAACTAAGGGATGCTCTGTCTCCACATCAAGCCACACAAAGCATCTTTAAGCTGAAGTAACTTTATATATTCACAGTAGCACATTTTTTCCAAAGTTTATTGATTTTTTTTTTTTTAATTCACCTAGTTTTTCCAAGTCTTGTTTATAAAGTGTACACTGATTCCTGACATTTCTGTACTTCACTGTTCTCCGTTTTATTTGGGTACACCTTTTGTTTATGTGCTTCCTACATGTTCACCCTCTAAGGCAGTGCAAATCTTCATTGTTTTTTATTGTAATGTGTTCTACTTTAAAGTACTATACAAATAAAACTCCTACTTACTACAACCATTACTACGACTACTGCTGTTGTTGTTACCACATAATGAAAGTGGTGTTTAAAAAACAGGGGGCAGGGTCTGATACACAAAGAGAACAGTTTGAACTCTATACACAGATGATGTCACACTGAACCTGCTGCACTCCACCTCTACTGAAGCTCCAAAGCACACAGACGGACACTAGCTAAGCTCCTATCAATATAATGGATCCTCTGTAATCGCAGACGTGTTTATTCAAACGTGCAAATGTGCTCTGGGTCTTCAAAAAACATACCGTACGACAAGGTTTGGCAAACACTGGTGAAAATTGGTTTTAAGTGACACTGGGAATTTTACATGCTTGAAAGCGTCGTCTTCTTGGCATGTCCAGACACACATTTTCTTTGAAATTCATTTTAAAAAGCATAACGACTTTCCCAGAAAGCTCCATTCTTATGGAAAACGTCAAGACTAATTGAAAGGTGAACTGCCGATGTATTTTCAGAAAGGTGCCCAGGGTCATCTTGCAGTGGCCTTCATTACCAGTCACTTTTTATCAGAAGCGCTTTTTTTTGCCAAGTATATGACCTGGTGGAGCGGTGCTGACAGCAGACAGGCTAAATTAACAGACAAGATGTCCGTTACGGTGGTCTCCCGGTAATGATTTCTCAGCTTACCGCCGGGAGTCAAACGGGGCCTTCTAAACCTGCTCTATCCACACAGCACTGATGAAACTTTACACACCTTTTAACAAGGAAACAAGAAGACTGAATCCGAAAAAACGCCACCCAAATAACACACAGCAAAGGACAAAAGTGGGATGTGTAAAGAAAAAAGGTCATCTAAATTAGCATGTATAGCACGTATAATTAGAGTGAATAGCTTTAACGTTTTCATGAAACATCAAGAACCGGGGGGGGGGGGGAAACCAGTGACATTTTTTGGCCAAGGTTAAATGGGAACACTCCAGTTGTCGTGGTTACATTCAGGGCCAGGAAGACAGGACCTTAGTAACACTGTTACAGCTACAATCAGGGTCACAGTTAAAATGGAATGCTGCCGTTGTCACGGTTGCCCTTCGGTGCCAGGTTATTGGGACGCACACAGCAGTTGCTACGGTTACCTTCAGCGCCAGGGTTTTGCGGGTCTCCAGTGTGGTGTCCTTGCTGTCGCATGCCTCCATCTCCGTAGCAACGAGGTCATAGTCTCCAGGGTCGCACACGATGGTCACTCGAGCGTGGTTCTTGGCAGCCGCACGAAGGAGCGTCACCCCACCTTGAAAAAAAAAAAAAAAGGCCAGGTGCTTCACACAATTCTTTTGTAGACACAGGCTAAAAATCAACACAAAATAAACCAACACAGGCCAGCGGTTGGCTGCTGATGTAGTCCAGATCACTGTTGAAAGACCCCCCAGTTAAGTGCTGCTCACTGGGAAACGTTTGTAAATATAGAGTCTCCAGCGCACGTGCTAAATTAGCCATAGGTGTTGTTCCACAAAGACAGTGGAGACATTCGGAGCACTGCAAAGGTTCAGCTTAAGCCTCTGGTCTTCCATCCTGGGCAACAGGGCCGAGATCAGGGGTCAAACTGAAGTGTCTGCATGTTTTTGTTTTCATTTCAATCAGCCGCCAATTAACACCTTGAGAACAAGGTGTGTGGATTCCTGAGCCAATCAATGACTCGAGTAAAACACTTGTGCCATGAACACCCCGAAAACCAGCAGACACTGCGGCCCTCCAGGCCTGGAGTTTGACACCTGAGGCCTAGATGTACGTGTCCATGACGACAAGGAGGCCAAAGACACTGACAACTCACCGATGTCAATCTGTTCCACGGCATCTGCCACAGTCACATTCGGGGAAGAGACGGTCTTCACAAACGGGTACAGGTTACACACAACCACCCTGGCCAAACACAACACCAAGAGTCACAAGCGTTTCACAATGCGCAGGACAGCGGTTTGAAACCCTGTTCCTGGAGATCTATCATCCTGGAGGTTTTCATTTCAACCCTAATTTGGCACACCTGATTCTACTAATTAGCAGCTCAAGGGGATCTCTAGCTGTTGAATGAGGCGTGCTTTGTTAGGGTTGGAGTGGGAAACCTACAGGATGTTAGACCTCCAGGAACAGGGTTGAGAACCACTGCCGTAGGACAAAGAAAAACAAAAGAAGAGTATTCTTAAAGAAGTATCCTGATCAGCTAAAAATCAGCTCTTTAAGATGTCTATCCCCAAAAGCTGAACTGTAACAGAAAGGACATTAATTCCTTCAGTCTTCAGTGCCCTCGTTTCACCAAATATACTGAGCACAGGCTCGCTGTGTTCAAATCTGTCAGGTGACGTTAGGGCAAAGGAGAATGGTGCTGGTCATCCACTGCTCATTTCAGAGTCCACGTGTATTTCGTTTAAAATTATCGCAGACAATCACAAACATTTTACACGAGCTGCAGACTTGGAAACAGCGGAAGCCTCTTAACTATCTGGATTACATTAGACATGCGTAATGCCCCACACAATCCAGGCCCTTGACTGTATTACTGCAAATTTGATGCACACCTTAGCAAGGTCATGTGGGGTTTTATTTGGACCACTCGGTCACAAATGAAACTTTTGAAAACATTGACAACCTAGTGAAAATAAAATACCTAATGTCTACTTAACCCTTTGAGGAATAGGTTTTTTTGGAATGTTTTTTTCTCTCCAACATTCTAAGTCAGTGTTCTAGAACTCCATTGCTTTCAATTACCAGCTGTGATTGTTACAGCAGCATTAGAATGTTCAGTTAAGAACATTTTTACCATGTATTTGTGATCTTAAACCTAAAAGGGATTTTAAAAAAAGGGGGGGGAGAGGAAGAGTGCCGACATGTTGCTCACCTGACCAGACTGAAGCCGAGGTTCTCCATGTCAGCTTTATCGGAGGGGGTGTGCCGGGCCAAAATCCCCCCGTGGACCGCAGGGTGCAAAGTCTTAACTCTGCCCCCCAACATCTCGGGAAAACCGGTCAATTCCGACACATCCCTAAGGATAAGAGGGGCAGGTAAAGCCATTACACACGTGAGAGCACACATTCACCAGTAAGTCTTCAACCTGACAGATATTCCATTGTGCAAAATTTGATGTCCTGACAGCTGTGTGAAGGCAGGTGTACATTTACAGGAACGCAGAGATAACTTTCCTTTCAAATGTTCTGGTTCATGGGTACAGTGGAAGAGAACTGTAGCTTAGTGTATCATTTTATTACAGTTCCATCCATTTAGTGAAAATATTCATTTGGCAAAAGGGAAAATCATGGAAGAGGTAAAAGAGGAGAGAAAGACGTGTACCTAACGGACAGTCCTGCATCACGAAGAGCTTTGGCGGTGCCCCCCGACGCAACGAGGGACAGTCCCACGGACACCAAACGCTTAGCAAAATCCAGCAGTCCGGTTTTATCGGACACACTCAGTAGTGCTGTACAGGGGGGGAAGGTAGCAACATCAATCGTCATTCATAACGTGTTCACCTGAAATATTTTATGAACCAAAAGCTTCTTCACACAGACGTAATCAGGACCAGTATGCTCTATTAGAAGCTGGCGTCATGCCATACATACGCAATATTGGGAAATGTCTGGAGTATTGCGAAAGTACGTTGCACGATTTGATCGCCACCACGTGTATTTTAAAATCAAACAGACCGCGTATAACTGTTGATCAATCAATATCGGCCATACCCGAGATTAAGCCCGTTCAACAACACGCTTGAAACACACCTAGTTTCAACTACAACCATGTCTAGCTACATCTAAGACAATGCGATCCCGAAAACTAATAATTTGCACAATTTGTCCCCGAGTAGCAACAATGTTATTCCTGAAGATAAACTGCACGAGAGCATCGTTACTTATTCCGCGCACATCACCACCACAAGTTCCGGGGTCTGAGACGACGTTTGTGCAATACTTCGTCTTAAGCTCAAACGAATTACAACTCTGGTGCAATAAGTTAACTCATCTCATTGTAGCTACACACACCTGTAGTAATGATGTTCACGCACACTGCAGCGTTAAAAAAAACTTGGTTATCGTTATCGCATAACCTTTTCTCCGTAATCACGGTCTTTATTAGTTTAATTAGCTGCCTTAAATAAGATGACTTATTGACAAGATAGCTCGTGTTATACCTAACGTTAGCACATTTACGGTACTTAGACCTGCTAACCAGCTACCCACATTTAAGTCCACATTTAGCCAAGTTCAATCCAGACCCCAGTGTCACTTGCACGGTCTTTGATCGTAAATAACGATGGAACACTACGAGCAAACATAGCTTACTAGAAGGTTAGCCAACTCGTCACAAAAAGAACATCATAAAACCTATTCTTATAACTGGTACATGTATAAAAACATGATATAGCAGATACATTCGTAAAGTAATACAAATAGTAAACTAGATACCAATTTCAGCACAGGCCATGCTGCAAGCGTCCAGGTCTCTTGATGTTTTCCAAAAAAAAAGACCGGCAGAGTGAAAACACGTGGGTGCGATTTTTTTATATTACAAAGTGCATGCCGGGAAGTTCACAATTTGTGTACCGCCCTGTCTTCCACAAGTGGCGTTTTCCACTATTCCACAAGCTTTTGGATGCTGGGAGGTGAAGTCCAGATCGACCGCCACCTGTGAGCACCATTTGACGTTATACAATGTTCTATCGTGTGTTTATTATGTGAGTAATTCAAAGTTTTAGCTAGCGACTTTTTAGGCTCTTCATCATCATCTGTAGGCTATATCTTGCTCGTCGGTGGTGGTCAGCCCGCAAAATACAGAGTTGAAGACAAGGTACCACTTACAACAAACTCAGGACCAAAATGAAGAAAATGGTGGATTCTTGTTATTACATTCTGTATCTTTCTCTCCCAACCCAGTCCGCAAGAAAATAGACCCCTTACTTCCGGCTTATGCTAGACTATCACTGGAAACTTGCGTCTAAATTAAATACGAAGCGATGTGAAGTCAATAGTCAAACCATAGCTACCAACTAGGTCAGAAACATGGATCGCTGCCTATGCGAAGGGAAAACTCTGAAATGCATTTTTTTTTAAATCTCAGCGCATTGATCAAAGACTTGACTCCCTGTTGATTAAGCAAACGCTTATTTTGCACACGGATGTCGTGCATCTGATTTCGGAACGTTTATATAAGACGTGTATACATCAAATGCGAAGTAGAGGGTAGCCTGTACATCCTTTGCTATACCCTGTCTTTTCTGACTCCGATGTACCTAGTGCTCTATTTTGAAGTACCACGGACTGAATAGAATAACACCAATGACTACTCGAGTCTCCTCCGCACTGTTTAATTTCAAGTTTCATCTATATTTCTGCCCTTACAGAATTTAAGAGGTTACGTATAATCATCAGCATTAATAAATAGGTTTCCACCTCAGTTTCGTATTTAACAAAACTGCCCGAGGTGGAGTTTGATGCTGAAGTGCTCCGTGATTCAACATGATAGTGTGCTGAGTACAGGCGGCCACCAGAGGGAGCACTGACATCACTTCATATTCTCACTCACAGTTTGCCATACCGTGGGTCAGAATTTCCAGGGGTCACATGCATAATTAGGTTTATGTGACGCAAATAAATGCAACCCAGTACTGTCAATGTAATGTATGAATATGCAATGGGATATTTTTTCATTTTTGACGTGGTATTGTGAGTGTATTGAGCCTCAGGGCACTGACCAGCTATACGCATCATGATTGAGGTGTAGGCCTACATTACTATATTATCATGGCCTGTTGTAAACTGTGCACAATGACTGTGTACCCGCTGAGGTCATGTTCACTGTAGTTCACGGTGGCCTCCAGAAAATAAGAACATTCAGTGGATTGATTCTCTAGAATCTCTCCCCGTACTGCTGGTCTGTGAAAGATGATGGCAATTGAGGGGAGGGTGAGCTCCCTGTTTAAGCAAACAAATTTGGCTTCACCCTGCCATGTCCAGCACAGACCCTGAAGCATTTTGGTATAACGCCTTAAAGTATGAACAGGTGACAGATCTCTCAACCAGTAAAGCCAATTGCTCAAAAACATCACATAATCTCTTCGTATTACACAGTAATAGGTAAGCCTGACATTTTTTGTAAATTGAAATGAATGGTGTACATGTATTGAAGCCTCGTGGTGAATGTTATTGTTCTTTACTTATGATCTGAAAAAATTCAATCCTATACACATTTTTAACAATGGAATCTTTACTGAGGAGGTGAAAACAGCCTGATAAAACCATACAGTACAAACTCTAGGCCTGAAGATATTGTATAAAAAAGAATTTCATTGCAAAAGAAAAAACAGTAGACAAGAACCTTTTTTGTTTTCTCTATTTTTATAAATACATTTTATACAGAAAATGAGCAGATGTGACAGGGACACAAATGAGAACTGCATCAAAACATGCAGCACGCCTTCCCAGGTGATACAGAGAGTGTTCAGTATTCAGAGAATATCTGAAAAAGCATCACACCTTTAAAAAAAGCTGATGCGTTGGGACTTTTTTTTTGTTTGAGCCGTAAGTTTTAAGCAAGTGATGAATTTATTTGTCAGTTCTCAGATGTTGGTTTGCCTTCATTTTGATGAAACGAAAGAAATGTACCTTAACATGTGTAAAACTTTCTTTAAAATGTGTAGTTCAAAGTAAAGAACAAAGCAAATTAGTTACATGTCGGTGTAGTCTCAGTGCTCTGTGTCTTCTGTGTGACTTTGCCACATCCCAGCCGGTGAGGAAATGTTCCAAACTGAAGCGAAAATGCAGTCGCTCTCCAGCGAATGGCCCCCATGCACATTAAAACACAGGGGTGTTCCTCTAATAAGAGGAGAAACGGGGCTCCTCACAGCTCCACTGTGATCCTCCCGTCCCCCCTCGCCTCCTCCAGCTCCCGCCCAGCGCAAGGGCGGCGGGGGCAGTACCGGCGGGGGTCCCCCGGGGACCCCAGGAAGTCCGGTAGGGAGCGGGACGATGACCTGACGCGACCCTTCGTGGCGCATTCGCGACGCGTGTCTTTCCCCCCTTCCTCTTCCTCCTCTTCATCCACCTCCACCTCCCCCTCCCCCTCCTCCTCCTCCTCTGTCTCTTCCCCTGCGGTCTTGCCGGGCCGGTCCGTTCGCCCGTACCCGCTCTGGGGGTCCGCCTCGCCCTGGCCCGTGGCCTTGCGGCCGCGCTTCCACTTCATGCGCCGGTTCTGGAACCAGATCTTCACCTGCGCACGGAACACCAAACCCGTATTACGACTACTGTGGATCCAGAGGGAGCTCTGAAAAGCCCACCCAAAAGCCCACTCGCCAGTCTGTGATTACAATCCCCCGTTTGTGATGTCACAGACCCCCCCCAAAATGTTCCGAAAGGATCAGTATGCTGGCCCTGCCCGTAACAGCACCCTCCTCTACCTAACTGTCAGGCAGGATAACACAGGCACATCCACACAGGAGCAAAGACAAACATTTCAATGAGATTCTATTCTAACGTCCAGGTCCCAAATAAGCAATTAATAATTTTCATTTTCTCATCTTCTACACCAGTTTTCCACACTGAGCCACCCCTAACCTTTTGGATGTCCTAATGTCTACATAGATTCTCGCTTGGGCCCTATCCAGTGACGGGACCCCTGAAAGCTTACCCACCCCCCACCCCCTTATGTGTGGGCCCGGGGTCACCTGGGTCTCGGTGAGCATCAGGGAGCTGGCCACCTCGAAGCGTTTGGGGCGGGACAGGTACTTGTTGAGCTTGAACTGGTTCTCCAGCTCCAGGAGCTGCTGACTAGTGAAGGCTGTACGAGGTCTGCGATTCCTCCCCATCAGCTCTGACTGGGGCCCGGCTGGGGGGAGGGAAGAAACAGCAGTGTTACAGGGTTAAAATATGGCAGACTTCCAGGAACAGGTTCAGGCAGCCTTGTCATAAAATTATTCTTCTATTATTATTATTATTATTATTATTATTATTATAGTTGTATTATCATGTGGCCTATCATGTAGTGTGGCATTCCCTGGCCCTTACTGCGTACATGACAACCTGCTGTCTTTAAAGTGAACCCCCATCTGAAATTATAGAAATTGTGCTGTGTGTAACGCAGACCGCTGACTGCCCCTTTTCGTTTTTTACCTTATCCAATTGTTGGCATAAATATATTGTTTACCTCTGGTTATAAGTTAACCCACACAGACTGTATCCTGGCTTTGCGTGACCTTTGGATCGACAATCAGGAACATCACGCACATTTGTAAAACTGGATGCTTAAGTTTTTTTTTCTAATTTTTATTTTAAACAGTGGATATTACTGCAAATGTGTTATTCTTGTTCATGAGCCGCTCGTAAAAGCGCAGATGTGGCGAATATGCATAATATGATTTTTAAAAAGGAAGAAGAAAACAGCATTTCTAGTTCAGTCTTTTAGTTTTTCGATTTAATCGGTTTTCTATTTTGAATAAAGAATTAAAGACAAACAGGCAACACAGGGTTTTATGCTGTTCAATAGCTAACTGGGGTAAAATTTGGTAGACAAAAATCACAGATTTATTAAACTTACTCATGTATTCGAGCAGGCGTGGCACCATACCAGTGCCGATCCAGTGGTCCAGCGGGAAGGAGCCAGACATTCCCGCCACCCTAAAGTGTTCTGGTGTAGCTTGCATTAGTTGCGCGAATCCTGGGTAGAAGTCTGGAAACCTGTCTCCGATGGCGGACATGGGGTACATGGGTGGCGAGTACATCGCACCTTGAGGCGCCAGGCCTTCGCGTGGAAGGTTCTGCGAACCCGATTTGAAGTCAAGTTCGGTCAATAGCTGACCGGCTCCACAAGTCCCCCGGGGCAATGGAATCCCCGCGCGCACGCAGGGCACGGGGCTGCCAGCCGGGATGTCCGAATTCTGTCTTGAGGGGAGGTCCCATTTCCAATGCGATTCGTCCGCCAGGAGAGCATCAATTCGAAAGTTTTTAGATTTATCCATAGCAGCGCTTTCCAGGATCGTAACAAGCCTGTTCTAAATCTTTTCTTTTTTTGCAGAATATTCACTTAAGCAAAATATCTCACATCTCACACACGCTACCCTGTGCTTGATAAAATGAGCGCTATGTGAAATCTGTCTTGCACCTCGAGTTTATCGTGCACGTGGTGATATGGTTGTAAATAGTCCAGAACTCTTTTGAAAAAAAGGATATCAAAACACATTTATAAATTTTTACATCCTCCAGTCGAGAAACGTCTTGGCAAATGTTCAACGTCAGAAGGTGTTTCTCTTATCTATGAGCAATGACACACTCGCAAATTTTTCAACCCACAGGACAGAACATTCTGTTCACTTTGCGCTAATGTGAACATTAATTTATTATACTCGGAGCCTATTAACTTCAGTCCTTCTCTTGTATACTTGTTTCTTCCTCTAATTTGTGTTGTTCAGTCTCCACCTCCTTCAGACCGTATTACAACTTTGTGCTACTTCGGTTCTTTATCAGTCACCCAGTGTTTCCCACCCCTCGCGCTGTCCGTGCTCTGATTGGCTCGTCTATCGACCTTATCAAACTTCCTGAGAATTTTTTAAATCAAATAATTACCCATTTGCTGCGACCTCATAGAAGTATTGTGACATGATTAGCATATATTCAGCACCGTATAATAATAATAATAATAATAATAATAGTATTCAGAGTATTTTTGTTTGTTTGGTTTAGTACCTGGTGGTGGATTCTGTCCTCCACTTTATGTAAACGTTCAAAATTAGTGTGAACAGCCTCTGTTTTCCAATGAATATGCATGCAAAATGCTCTGATTGGCTCGTCTATCGACCTTATCAAACTTCCAGAGAATTTTTTAAATCAAATAATTACCCATTTGCTGCGACCTCATAGAAGTATTGTGACATGATTAGCATATATTCAGCACCGTATAATAATAATAATAATAATAATAATAATAATAATAATAATAGTATTCAGAGTATTTTTGTTTGTTTGGTTTAGTACCTGGTGGTGGATTCTGTCCTCCACTTTATGTAAACGTTCAAAATTAGTGTTAACAGCCTCTGTTTTCCAATGAATATTCATGCAAAATGCATTTGGACTATATTAATACAGCATTTGCAACCTCATGAGTCACATGTAATAGACAATCTAGTCAATATTTATACATTCATCATTCATTCATTTGTGAATACAGATTATATTTTATCACTTTGCTTATCTGATTGCTGAAATCTTCACTAGGATGACATTGTACCAGCATTATATTCAGTACTTTGCACTCTGGCAAAACAGTACAGTTCCACCTGGCAGAGCCACCTATAGGGTTTTTGTGACCCTAAAGAAGAATGTTGTTGTTGTGGCCCCAAAGTGTTCCCAAAAAATAGCAAATAAACTCCAATTCTGTGGCCCTAAGCACTAAACAGCTGCATAGTCTGTCTTTCGGATGAGACGTTAAACCGAGGTCCTGACTCTCTGTGGTCATTAAAGATCCCATGACACTTAACTGGCTGAATAAATGTTCTCTCCCTCTCCACCTTCGCTAATGTGTGGTGAGCGTTCTGGCGCAAATTGGCTGCCGTGCATCACCCAGGTGGGTGCTACACATTGGTGCTGGGTGAGGTGAGTTCCCCTTCACTGTAAAGCACTTTGAGCATTTGGAAAAGTGCTATATAAATGTAATTAATAATAGTGTTTTTGCTAACAGTTAGCACTGCCACCCGGGTTTTGAACCTTCAACCTGGTTTCATGCCTGGTTGTCTTAGACTGCACCACCCCTCCAGTGATGAGCATTCTCCAGGACACATCGCTACACAGAGTGAGATTACATTACATTACATTACATTCATTTGGCAGACGCTTTTATCCAAAGCGACGTACAAAAAAGTGCATTTCACGATCGTAAACAAACTGCTGAACACGGGTTCAGTAAGGTACAATTACTTATTTTGTACAGCTATTTCTAGCCGAGAACAATGAACACTATTCTGGTCTAACATCTGCAAAGCCAACTAGGCAGAAGAATAAGCTACAGTATTAGGACAAATACAAATTACCAAGAAGTGCAGGGATGGGGCAACATGTAACAAGTGACAGGAAAAAAGGTTTTTTTTTATTTTTTATTTTATTTTTATTATACAGCGTGGTGGTGGTTAGTCTAGGTATAGTCTGAAGAGATGAGTCTTCAGGCCACGGTGGAAGATGGATAGTGAGGGGGAGGTTCGGAGAGGGACGGGGAGTTCGTTCCACCACTGGGGAGATCGGACTTACACAACGTTTACGTAGCATATACATTGCAACCATTTACACAGCAGGATGTATACTGAAGCAATGCAGGTAAAGTACCTGTGCAACAGCAGTGTCTAATCTGGGATTCAAACCTGTGACCTTCAGGTTACAAGACCAGTTCCTTACCTGCCGCCCAGGGCATGTTGCTACACAGAGTGAGATCAGACTGCAGATTTTACCTACAGGCAAAGATCCTCCATGAAACACTGCAATCCGTTCTGCCAGCATATTGTTTGACTGATTTTGACTAGCAAATTTAAATCAAAGTTCCTCTTTTGACAACTTGCACCTGCTGCACAAATGAACAAAAAGGCTTGTTTAAATAACAAGAAAGTGACAATTGCTTAATTTTTAAAAAAACAATTTTTACTCTTTTTTTTTTTACAAAATATGGTGCGGGAGGATTCGATTCAGGCCTTAACAATAGCCTATCAGCTGCCACGCCCACAGAAAAACACATCAAAAGGCCCCTGGCATTTCACACAGTGACTCAAACAGGGTTACTGTATGGACCGCAGGTTCAAACGCAGCCCCACAGGTAATGAGCATCTCAGTCCCTCACCTCACTCAGGTGCACCTACAGGTCATCCTTCGGTGGGGTGTCACATTGCGCCACAAAGTCAAATGCTTATCAGTTAATTCTCAGGCAGTAAAATTTTAGTGCCCGAAAGTGTTGTAGGAAGATGAAAGAGCTCGCCGTCAATTACAGGTACATTTTTCACCCATTATCACAATGCTAGGCCGATCTCCTGGTAATAACGCAATAACTGATTGGCTTTCCAAGGGCTCCATTTTTATTTATTTATTTATTTTTTTAAAACAATTCTTTGTCGAAGTCAGCATTTTGTTTACTCACAGGCTGGTGCAGAGTTTGTCCGTAAGCTGATAAGCAGCCTGCAGCTATCCTGGAAATGGAGCTTTTTGGGTTTTGCAGGAAGTACCTTGTTGCAGCCATTAAATGCAAATAGTGAGAGTCTGCTGTAAAGCATATTGTGACAAACCTTTTGTGTAATGTGCTTATCTAGGGGCTGCCCAACCCTACTGCTGAAGATCTACCGTCCTGTAGGTTTTCATTTCAACCCTAATTTGGCACACCCCGATTCTAGTAATTTGGCAGCTCAACAAGATCTCTAGCTGTTGAATGAGGTGCGATTTGTTAGGGCTGGAGTGAAAACCTACAGGATGGTAGATCTCCAGGGACAGTTTTGAGCAGCCTTAAGCTACGCGCTACATTTGCATTGAAGTGACACCATGTTCTCATCTGTTTATATCATATTTGCTCATATTCAGCCAAGTCCGTTGACACTTCAGATCAATTTGCTCATTTTGTCGTTGGGTGTGCATCTGTGTCTCTTTATGAAAGAAGTAACACAGACTGCAGACAAAATGAGTCCACATTGCAAATATGAGTTAAATTATTTATCACTCATCGCAAAAATAATGAATATTTCTATCAACGACCTCGTTGTTTAAGGCAAATTATAGTTGAGTGCACCCATAGAAACAGACTTACCTGGCATGAACACATTTGTCAGGTGGAGATACAGTACAATAACACTCTGAACGCTCTGTTTAAAGCTCTTTAATGTGATAAAACAACAAGGGCCTGCCATAAAAACAAAAGCACAAAAGGTATGAGAAAGCACCTGAATAGATACAACACTACACAATCAGTTCAATATTGAGGACCAGGGTCTCCATGGGAACAGATTTGGAAGCGTTTGATAATCAAACTCATTTGAAACAGAGACAGTTAATTGCGATGGAGTTTGGAGGACCATTGATATGTTTCGGGCGTTCCTGTGAGTTCCAGGATGTGTTCATTGTTCCTTGTTGCAGGAAATGCATTGTTTGCGCTTTGTATATGGATAAGAATTAAACTTAAGTTTGTTTCCCTCTTATTAGTACATTCGCTGCTAAGTGAACTCTCATTGTTATATGTACTCTGATAGAGTACACTTGATCTCAGTTAATCTCATATTAACACTAAACATACAGTGAAATAGTACTCCTCTATATCCTTGGATTTAACATATTTTACAGGTGAAACAAACATATTCGGTAATCTTACATAAATGAACAAGTACAGTATATAAATAATTAAAGATAACATGTTAACTCATCAACATGTTGACGTAGTTTACTATATCAGGTCTTTTAAAAGAAATATAAAATTGTATTCTCTGAAGGGATAAAAATAAAATAAAAATAAAAATAAATGTAAAGGTAATGAAAGGCCAAATAAATTATTTGCATATATATAATTTTTATATATCCTGTACACTTATTTACATTTACATGTTGCTGATGTTGCTGAACACCAATGTGTTTTTTCAGCTCAGGCAAGGAAAACAAATAAATAATAAACCCTTCCAGACAGACAGAACGCACAGGGAGGTTTATGAGACTGTTAAAGAGACTTTTACAACATCACAAGTCACTGTCCCGCACAGGGGAGCCATTGTGTGTGACCACGCCGATCGCAGGTAATCACTCCTTATCGCCGAGCGTAATTACTCTCACCTTGCTATCCCCCATCGCTAAACTGCACATAATCTCACCCCTCCGTCATAAAAAAACTCAATTCCAACAGTAGAACGGACAAACGGTTTCGGTTATCTCCCTCTCTGCTAATAACAAGAAAGGGCGTTTTAGCTAATCATTAATACCGACCTAATTATTGTGATTGTGTTTATCAGGTCATGCACTTGGGTCTTTTATTGATGCTCAATCATGCATTGACTTCAAAGTAAAGCACTGGGCTTTTAGTGATTGCGTACACTGGGGTGTAAAAGTTTGAGCGGTTTCAGTTTCACTTCTGCCTTCTGATTGATCTTTGTCCTCAGAAACCATTTAAACATATTGAGTGTTTCGTTTTTATGTTTGTTTGTGTTGTATGTGTGTGCGCGTGCAAGTGTGTATCTGTGTGTGTGTGTGTGTGTGGTGTCCGTGTAAGGTTTTCCAATGGAAAGCAAGTTAAATTTCCAGCTTATGAACCACGAAAACGTTGATGAGACACAAGCGCACTGCCCGTCTACAATGTACAGCGACGTACCGCCAGGGTGTGAGGAAGCCACTTAGGCAAATGATTAACGAGGTCGTGGAGCACCCCGTCACCCGCATTCTTCACCACACAAAGCCGTCATCTGATGTCTAATTGGTCCTCCCCCCTCCAATGAAAACAGCAGTAACAACAAAGACAAGTGCACAGATGCTCAACAAGTCCCCAGGATTGGCCCCCAGGGAAGGGGTGAGCGCCGCAGCGTTCATCACTCACAGACTGTAATAGAGCCGTTCTGCTGCTATTGATACACAAATGTACACTGTGACACGGGCGCTGTGCTGTGCTTTGCTGAGGAGAGAGTATATATCCAGCTGTATAAATGGTGTATAAATGGATACAATGTAAAATGCTATGTAAAAAAGTTGTGTAAGTCGCTCTGGATAAGAGCGTCTGCTAAATGCCTGTAATGTAATGTAATGAGGAGAGAGAACATCCAACTTTCTGCTAGCAGGGCTGTGGTCACTTTTTTTTTTTTTTTAGATGTTCTGCCTATTTAATGTAGTCTGTGCTTTAATGTTTGTTTGGTAGAGAGAAGTGTGTCCAGTTTGGTGGGATATTCCCATGATGTTGTGTTGTCCTTCTCACTGACTGCCCTGGTATTCACAAGTTAGGTTTGGACGGAGTGTAGCACAGCGGGTAAGGAGCTGGGCTTGTAACCGAAAGGTCGCAGGTTCGATTCCCGGGTAAGGACACTGCCGTTGTACCCTTGAGCAAGGTACTTAACCGGAATTGCTTCAGTATATATCCAGCTGTATAAATGGATACAATGTAAAATGCTATGTAAAAGTTGTGTAAGTCGCTCTGGATAAGAGCGTCTGCTAAATGCCTGTAATGTAATGTAATGTAATGTAATGGATGCAATGACATGTTCTGATAAAGAGGTTGTCTGTGATCTCTGCTGTTATGTAAAGGCTTCAGCTTCGATTTGGGGTCAGCTATGTCCCTCTATTGGTTTTATATAGTTTTTTTTTGTTTGTTTGTTTGTCAGGAACTATGTACAACTCAGCTGTACCAGAGGGTTAGCTACTAAGCTCATTTACATCTGGAGGTCCCAGTCAACTGCAGAGAAGGATTTTTAAGGGTTTTAAGAGTGCCTCAAACCTCAGAGAGTTTCAGCTGCGGCCATTTTGCGGTCTCGTTTGATAGAGAGAGCTGAGTGCCCAGACACTGACCTGGGCCAGAGCTGTCTGAGTCTAGGAAGGGGGAACATCAGGCCAAAGAAGATGCTTCTGAGGAACTCTACAACTCCCCCCCCCATACCCCCCTCCCCCCCCCCCCCCGATAACAAACGATACATTCCCTGATGGGACCCGAGAACAATGAGCCACCAATCAGAGTGAGATGAAGCCGAAATGACCCCATTGTCCCGGCGTCACCCTTTTCTTGTGTGCTCATGTTCTTCTGAATGAGGGCGGGGTATTGAAGACTTCCTAACCAAGCATGGGCGGGGGGGGGGGGGCGGTAGAACTGACCCCTGCAGGACGTGATTAACGATGACCGTGAGAGTGAGACGTCGGGACAATGCAGGGGGTGGGGGGGGCAGGAGGGGAGCGTGCCAGCTGCTGGGGGATGGGGCGGGCATTCAGTGATTGCCCCACCCCACCCTCCACCCCACCCCTCTGAATTAGATGGAAGAGCACAAGGCGAAGCACACAAATGACAGTGAGACAGAGAATTAAGAGGATAATTAGAAACGGAGAGCTGTTACACACATCTGTTTCTCTGGGACAATGCGGGACGAGTTAAACTTCTCACACAGCAGACTGCTGCTAGAGGCAGAGTACGTGGGTGGCTTGTGCTCTGCACTGCTATGTACAGAGGCAACTTTCTTTATGGGTAAATGCCCCATTTTACATTACATTACAGGCATTTAGCAGACGCTCTTATCCAGAGCGACTTACACAACTTTTTACATAGCATTTTACATTGTATCCATTTATACAGCTGGATATATACTGAAGCAATGCAGGTTAAGTACCTTGCTCAAGGGTACAACGGCAGTGTCCTTACCCGGGAATCGAACCTGCGACCTTTCGGTTACAAGCCCAGTTCCTTACCCACTGTGCTACACTCCGTCCCGATTTTATAATGCTGTTTTTTCATTTTGCATGCAAATATACGTTTAATTTTCCACATTAGGGGCCGGTTTTTTTCAGACACATATTTAGCTTAGTCCTGGACTAAACTGAGAATAGAGAATTTACATTGGAAATATAATTTAGTCCATGCCTGTGAAACTGGCCCTATGTGTGAGCTATTTGTCCCATTTGGAATGTCTTGAAATGGGACAAATGTTGGTTTTGTATTATGTCATAGATAAAGGTAGAGGTAAATGGACATGTGTAGATGGTTTATTTACCTGTGAGAAGGTTCCTCTTTGTAATCTAGTCACAAGCTCAGCCACTGAGATGCTTACTACCGCTCGGAGTGGTAAATGGTAAATGGACTGCATTTATATAGCGCTTTTATCCAAAGCGCTTTACAATTGATGCCTCTCATTCGCCAGAGCAGTTAGGAGTTAGGGGTTAGGTGTCTTGCTCAAGGACACTTCGACATGCCCAGGGGCGGGGTTTGAACCAGCAACCCTCCGACTGCCAGACAATCGGTCTTACCTCCTGAGCTATGTCGCCCCTGGAGTGGATTTGCAGTTCTGTTTGGGTGCAAACCTGCATAGGTTTCAGGGACAGTGGTTCTGCATTCAGAGGCTTTGGATCGTTCCTCTGGTCATTACTGTGCACCATCACACAGTCACACGACAGGACTCCTACTCAGTCAGTATTCCAGAACATTCCTTGACAGTCTGAAGAGAAGTAAGACTAATAAATGTGTTACGTCAAGACATCTAATAAATGTACATTTTTAAATTAATGTTTTTTACTGGTACAGTTGTTTGAAATCATATGCATATCATTTTTCTGCTTTTTAGCATTTGCCTTTGTCAGTGTTGTAGCACCCGTTTGAGCTCTGTCACCTGCATCAGAAATAACATAGCACATACCAGTAAGTCTACCAACACACCCAGCTCGCAAAATTCCTAAATCTTCAGTTACTTTTTCCAATCTATTTCAATTTCAGTTTAACTGGATGATAATGTACTAGGTTTAATTTCTGCAAATCAGCCAGGGTTTGAGACCCCTGGTTAATTTAAGACAATGAACCCTGCATGTAAAGCAAATCCCAGGTACTGATGCACTGTGGTTATTAAACGGTATTACGGCAAAGCGGGGCTGCCTGTATGGGTAAAAGCAGTGCGTGTCCGCACTGGCGCGAGCTTGTTGCCGACTGCGCAGATGGGTAGACAGCAGGTCCCGGATGCTTCCCCGCTCTACCCGCTCCCCCCGCCCCCTTTGACATGATAATGGGTACAAATTGATGAAGACGTTTCACTTGCTTTCTGACACAATACACAAGCAACCCCCCCCCCCCGCCCGCCCACCAGCGCACATTAATCACCGGCCGCTGCCTCCTCGCCGCCGACAGCTAGCTGTCCCGTTTAATCCGCTAATTTTGTCGTCCCGCGGACAGGCTCGTGCAGCTAACTGCTATTGTGCTGCTGGAAATCCCCGTCATCCTCAACAGCTTAATTTGTTCTAATGAAGTCCGGGTTTACCAATTAGACACTGTCACACAGTACCCTCGCAAAACAAATTGCGTGCTCAAAAACCACACGTGCTCATAAAACCACATGTGAACACCCAACATATGAAGAGTACACATGTGAATTATATAAATAATCACACTTACATAATGAGAGTGGAAAATGGTAACCACTAGCCGCTGTTTCCACGGCAATGTTTTTGTCATCCAAGGCACTTGTATTGTGTCACAAAATTAAAACACTGTGTTTTAATTTTGTGTTTTTTCAATTCAATTCAATTCAATTTCATTTGTGTAGCACTTTGTGTAGGGCATCGTCACAAACCAGCGTTCACAGTGATCAGGGCCTGAACACACCATTATGAGTTATGTACTGTCACTTCAAGTAAGAAGTTAGAGTGCCTGTTATCTACCGTGTGTTATCTGTACGTCTTATCTGTCTGTACGTACAGACGCGGGAGGAGACGCCACCACGTGGCTAAATACTTCTCAAAGCTCTATGGTTCTTTTGAACTGTGGTCGTTAGCGATGCACTTTTTGGTGTTTGTCTCCCACTAGTGGAGGTATAGTAATACTGTAGCTTGAAAAAACTAGATATAGTATGTGAAAAACTGTAAGTCAGGTCAATTTGCATTTTGCATATATATATATATATATATTTCTAATAAATATGCATACTGTTGAAATATAGTACACTTAGAAATGCCTATAAATCTTGAAATACTAAATGCTTTCATAATATGGGCTGAACAAGTATTCAGCTATACAGGCACTAAAAGTTCAATGGTGGTAAATAAAAATTAATTCCATTAAAATATTTAGAAAAGAACAGATGAAAGTTAAATAATTAATTAATCGAATTTGTCTGCCCCAGTATGTATACAGGCATTTATTTGTAAACAGATTACCTAATGAACGCATTTACTTGTGTTATTTCTTGAATTAATTAGCACATTTGAATTAATTTGCCTAATTCCATTTGCCTAAATTATAAATCAATCAAGCATCAAACAGAAACTAATCATGTTGATTATGTTTGTATGCAAAAAATAATAATAATAATAATGAAAATACAAGGTATGACAACAAGTATTCAGATGTTGTTTATTAAGCATGTTTGGCAGTCACTGTCTGTGCCAATGAATCAGGTCAGGTCAAAGATCATTTCCATGACAACCCACCCATTTTCTGTGCTACACACTGGATATTTACAGTAGTTGCCTTGAAGGTGAGCAAACAACACGAATGCAAAAAATATCTACAAAAACCGGAGGACATCATTTCCTTTTTCAAAGCGTCCATTTAAGTTGTTTCATTTTCCAGTGATGTAATCTAGCTAATCGTTTTTTCTTTGGTTTCACTGGCACGACTCTACTTAATACTCCTCTCCCTCCTCGTCCTCTTCAAAGGAGTCGATGCCCACCTCTTCATAGTCCTTCTCCAGGGCGGCCATGTCTTCTCTGGCTTCGGAGAACTCTCCCTCCTCCATGCCCTCCCCCACGTACCAGTGAACGAAGGCACGCTTGGCGTACATCAGGTCGAACTTGTGGTCCAGACGGGCCCAGGCCTCGGCGATGGCGGTGGTGTTGCTCAGCATGCACACGGCTCTCTGGACCTTGGCCAGGTCTCCCCCGGGCACCACGGTGGGCGGCTGGTAGTTGATACCCACCTTGAAGCCGGTGGGACACCAGTCCACAAACTGGATGGAGCGTTTGGTCTTGATGGCGGCGATGGCTACGTTCACATCTTTGGGCACCACGTCGCCGCGGTAAAGCAGACAGCAGGCCATGTACTTGCCGTGACGGGGGTCGCATTTCACCATCTGATTGGCTGGCTCAAAGCAGGAGTTGGTGATCTCGGCCACTGAGAGCTGCTCGTGGTAGGCCTTCTCAGCAGAGATTACTGGAGCATAGGTGGCCAGTGGGAAGTGGATGCGGGGGTAGGGCACCAAGTTGGTCTGGAACTCTGTCAGGTCCACATTCAGGGCCCCGTCAAAGCGCAGGGAGGCAGTGATGGAGGAGACGATCTGGCTGATGAGCCGGTTGAGGTTGGTGTAGGACGGGCGCTCAATGTCCAGGTTCCTGCGGCAGATGTCGTAGATGGCCTCGTTGTCCACCATGAAGGCGCAGTCGGAGTGCTCCAGGGTGGTGTGGGTGGTCAGGATGGAGTTGTAGGGCTCCACCACAGCTGTGGACACCTGGGGAGCTGGGTAAATGGCAAACTCCAGCTTGGACTTCTTGCCAAAATCAACAGAGAGGCGTTCCATGAGCAGGGAGGTGAACCCAGACCCAGTGCCACCACCAAAGCTGTGGAAGACCAGGAACCCTTGGAGTCCAGTGCACTGGTCTGCCTTTGAGGAAGAAGAAGATAAAAAGACTTGACTGGTGCACATTCATTTAGCCCTTTGAAGATTCTGTTCTTGGGAATGTTTTTTCAACATTCTGAGTCAGTGTTCTAGAGCTCCATTGCTTACCAACCACCGGTAATTACTGCAACGTCAGCATTAGAATGTTCAGTTAAGGACATTCTAACCACATATTTGTGATCTCACACCTTAAATGACTAAATAATGTCCCTCATCATTGCCTGTTCACGTTGCTACCGTAACAAGGTACACAATACCTTTCTTAGGACAGGTCGTCACCTGAGAATTTACATTTATAGTAATCATACTTCAATGGCATTTACCAGTTTGCGTATCCGGTCCAGGACCGAATCGATGATCTCCTTGCCGATGGTGTAGTGTCCGCGGGCGTAGTTGTTGGCGGCGTCCTCCTTGCCTGAGATGAGCTGCTCCGGGTGGAACAGCTGGCGATAGGTTCCTGTGCGTACCTCATCTGGAGGGGGGGGGGGGGGGTGGGGGAAAGTGTCCAATTAACATTTCCAACTATATTGTGACAAACAGCTAGTTAGCCGCAGAACAGCTGCTGATACGCTACATGGCCAAAAGTATGAGGGTTCCCCTTCTAATTAGCGTGCTCGGCTCACCCATTGCTGTCAGGGGCATAAAATGAAGCATACATTACATTACAGGCATTTAGCAGACGCTCTTATCCAGAGCAACTTACACAACTTTTACATAGCATTTTTACACAGTATCCATTTATATAGCTGGATATATACTGAAACACTTTCGGTTAAGTACCTTTCTCAAGGGTACAACGGCAGTGTCCGACCTGGGAATCGAACCTGCGACCTTTCGGTTACAAGCCCAGTTCCTTACCCACTGTGCTACACTACGGCCATGGGTATCTCCATAGACAAACATTGGCAGTAGAATGGGTTGTACTGAAGAGCTCTGTGACTTTCAACGTGGCGCTGTCACAGGACACCACCTTTCCAACAAGCCAGTTCATCAAATTTCTGCCCTGCTGGAGCTGCCCCTGTGAACTGCAAGTGCTGTTATTGTGGAAACGTCTAGGAGCAACAGCAGCTCAGTAGGCCACACAAGCTCACAAAACGGGACCGCTGAGTGCTGAAGTGCACAGCGCGTAAAAAAATCACCTGTCCTCGGCTGCAACAACCCTCTACCAAGTTACCAGACTGCCTCTGGAAGCAACGTCAGCAGGAGAAGTGTTTGTCGGGCGCTTCGCGAAATTGGTTTCCGTGGCCGAGCAGCTGCACGCAGTGCTAAGCGTCGGCTGGAGGGGTGTAAAGCACACCGCCGTTGGACTCCGGAGCAGTGGAAATGCGCTCTCTGGGACTGGAATGCCGTCTGCGAGCCAGGCCTTGTCACCCAACGTCAGTGCCCGACCTAACTAATGCCCCGGAGGCTGAATGGAAACGAATCCCTGCTGCCAAGTTCCAAAATATAGTACAAAGCCTTCCCAGAAGAATGGAGGCTGTTGTAGCAGCAAATGGGGGCACCAACTCCATATTAACGCCCATGGTTTTGGATAAAGATTTTCAACAAGCACATGTGGATGTGATGTTCGGGTGTCCACATACAATTGGCCATGTATGTACCTGATTTGATAACAGGGAGAAACCATGTTTCTTTTTTTTGCTCACAACTGTAAGTCAGTAAACTGTTTTTTTCCAAAGGCTGAGGATATCATTTTCACAGAGGGATGGTATTTCTTATAGTTAGATGGTATTTATCATACAATTATTCCACTTCTCTAAATATTAATTTAACATCATCAGGAGGACCAATAATGAATAATTAAATATTAAACTTTCAAATAGGATAAATATTACAGTATTTGATTTCCTAGATGAGAACCCACGCAAACTGAAAATGAGAATGGGCAACAGATGAATGGCTATGTTCTTAGTCACACATCACAAATCCGTTCTAAAGGACAGAGCTGCCGTTGAACGCCATTTTGAAGAACAGAGCTGGCCACTGGCATAAACCCTCCACGCGGTCATTTAAAGCCACAAATGTCCCCATTACTTCCAGGGGCCACAACAACACTGCTTTCTAGGGCCACCAAAAAACCTGGGGCCGGGGCTCAGCTGAAGAACTGTGACCAGCTCCCATGGAAGTCTCTCATTCTGCAACAAAAGGCAGAGTGGGTAGATCCCCTTCAAACAGAACCTCTCTCCTTTTCTTATAAAAAGGGCAATTACCATCCACAAAACAGAGTGCGAACTTCCTGCATTCAGTAGATGAACATGTATGTACACGACAACGGGCGAAATCCTGAAGCACGTTTAACCCCTTCTCCAACTGCCATAAGATTTAAATAAAGCTAAATTAAACTTCCATCAGAAAAACTGGCCCTAAGCACACTGCAGTCCGGTTAAACTTGTGCATGACCGAATAAAACAGACATTAGGTCACACCTAAATAATCAATTGTCCTCGGCATCAGCTGAAACCTGTTCTCTGCATTTTGAATTTGTAAATATATACTTCCTGTTCTACTCGTCTTACATTTTTACCTTCTAATGCCTTACAACAGCCACAAAAAGCACAAACGCACTAGTCACCAATGCGGTTTCTCAGGACACAACAGTAGCTTCCAACCCTGGTCCTGGAGAGCTACAGGGTCTGCCGGTTTTCACAGTGACTCTGCACTTCATGAATCAATTAGAGCAGTCGATTACACAGTGAACTCAACTCACCTGGCGTCTTGGGTCTCAACTGGGTGCTGATTTTAAGGCGAAAAAACAAAAACCCAGCAGACCATGTAGCTCTCCAGGACCAGGGCTTGGAGACCACTGGACCAGAACATACAGCACACGGACGCGCGGTGTTTCCCGCGGACTCACCGATGACGGTGGGCTCCAGGTCGACGAAGATGGCGCGGGGCACGTACTTGCCGGCGCCCGTATCGCTGAAGAAGGTGGTGAAGGAGTCGTCGTGGCCGCCCACCGGCTTCAGGCTGGGCATCTGGCCGTCCGGCTGGATGCCGTGCTCCAGGCAGTATAGCTCCCAGCAGGTGTTGCCCATCTGGACGCCCGCTTGCCCCACGTGGACCGAGATGCACTCACGCTGTCGAAGAGAACAACGCCACACGTTCGTATCGCGCGTTTCAGTGGAGGGTTGCCGTGGTTTCGGCGTTGATGTGAAATTGGCCTGGCCTTAAGTGGCCTCATTTTGCTTTTCAAGACATGCCGTATTTCACCACTAGGTGGCACCTGATATATATGTGCTAAAGATTTTTGAATAACCCGTTTTAACTCGTGATGGGGGGTCCCTGGATCAGAAAAGCTTGAAAACCTTTGGGTTGGATCACCTACACCTGGGTTAGATCACCCACAGGTAGAGCAGCCAGGTGTTCTCAGGGCTTGTGGAA
Organism: Anguilla rostrata; assembly: GCF_018555375.3. Lineage (NCBI taxonomy): Eukaryota > Metazoa > Chordata > Actinopteri > Anguilliformes > Anguillidae > Anguilla > Anguilla rostrata. The sequence continues at coordinate 67,107,754 of NC_057935.1, read as the reverse complement.
GGGAGGTCGTAAGTCAACTGAAACAGTCATAATCTTATGTAGATTCTGATTCTGCATTGTGTGAATGATAACTACCCTTTTACAAGTAATTTCTTCTGCGTACTGCTCTTCTGTGTACTAAACCACAGAACTGAGGTTTCCAAAGTAGTACCAGAAGCCTTTAGGCACTAATCTCAAAATGCCATATAAAACACAAGTTCTAGTCTATGCATTATAGTGTGCAGCCACTAACGGGAAAATCACAATTCACATATCACATGACACGGAACGACCTCTTCATATGAACTTTATAGCGTCTGTTAACACGGCAACATTTCATTGATGTTTCAAAACCCGAATTGTGTTATGTGAATATTGAAAGAAAGGTTTGTTGAAACCTTTGCTCCTACTTTTACCTTATAAATTCCCTTCAGCTGTAGGCTCTGAATGAACTACGCCCAGATCTCTTATCGGGTCCGATCAGGCCAGGGAAAAGTACATATTTACTGTGGCTTTATTTACCCGACTGTTTGGCGGCAACTCAGCTAGTCACGCCCTCTCTTCAGAGTACACATCAACCGGTTCGTCGGTGTGAGAGCACTGTAAGTATGTGACGAATTCGCTCGAGGAGCCCGGACTGGTTTTTTCAGAGCGACAGTATTTGGAGCATGCAGTCCGCACAGTAGCAGAGAGCTGATGGGATCTGAGAAAGATTTGTGAGTATAAGGAAGGCAGTGTAGTATAACAGGTAGTAGGGAACTGGACTTGCAGCCCAAAGGTTAGCAGGTTCGACTCTCAGGTTGTATCCTTGCCATTGCACCCTTGAACGAGGTGCTTAACCTCAGTGTGTATCCAGCTGTGAAAATGCATGCGAAGCAAAAATGGTAAGAGCTGTGAAACAACTAAACCAAAAGTCCTCTCTGGACTCTCTTGTTAACTTCATTAAGCTGCAAAAACTTAGTCCCAGATTCAAGATCAGGTTTTGTAAAATCATGACGTATATTTGTGTGTCCATTCAAAAAACAGGTACAGTCTACAGTACAGACCTGGTGATATGGGGTGGGTGGGTAGGAGTGGGGGGGGGCGAGCGGGCGATGCTTGCGGCGAACTCTGAGCTGGAAATAGCCCCCACCTCTGAGGAGGCGCCCCAGTTCTACTGTACGTCTAGAGAGCACCGTGACCCAAAACTGCGTCCAACTTTCCCACAATCGGGGACTTTCTTTTATTTCGCCCTCTCTCCGGAGGACCAGGGGCTTCTATTTTTAACACTGTTCTGTCACAGCTGTTCCTGTCCCTCCAACCTGACAGGGCAGACAGACTGTGTGGGAACATGTGATTTCCCCGTTTGGGCATGAGGGCCCAAGTCAGTTGGCAGCTATTTCAAGGAGACTCTGTCTGTCTCCTCTCCTTAGTGTGCGCACGAAAACTAGCCAGGCCGGCCTCGCACACCGCAGAAGTCTAAATGGCAATCTAAACAAACATAAAACTGCAGTGTAGGACAGTGGACAGGTGGCTACTGTTTGCTTATTGCAGTACGTCGAGTGCCTTCTGTAAATGATTGTCGGTCACATATGCTGTCAGCATAGGCAATTCGCTGCTGGTTCCAGTTAATGCGGCTTTACGAAGTCTACGCTGGACCGAGCCAGTCCGAACCTCTGACTTCCCGTCCCACCTGCAAGAAGTAGGGCAGGGAACGCCCAAATGCTAATCAACGTCTGGCGAAGAACGCAGCCAAGTCTGCAATGTGCTGCTCTCGATCTCGTAGCCTACAAACTCCTAAACTACTCCCGTTTCTGACGTCAAGACCGTACACGCACAGTCTTGCCTTCAGAAACAGGAATAGTCTAAAAGAGGGCATTGACGTTAATATACGTAGGTGTATCCGTGCAACACAGTTACCAGCAGAATGATAGAAAAAGTACATGAGCTCATTATTCTCTATCTCTGCTGTAATGTATATCTAATTATTAATGGACCACAATTTTATTCTCCCTTTTTCTTAAAAACGGCAATTACCATCCACAAAACAGAGAGTGAACTTCAGTAGATGGGAGAAATCCTGAAGCTTGTTTAACCCCTTCCCTGACTGCCATAAGATTTAAATAAAGCTTAATTAAACTGCCATCTGAAAAACTGGCCCTAACGCAATGCAGTCCAGTTAAACTTGTGGATCACCAAATAAAACAGATATTAGGTCACACCTAAATAATCAATCATCCTCTGCATCGGCTGAAATCTGTTCTCTGCATTTTGAATGCAAATATACTTTTCTGCTCTACTTGTCATTTTTACCATATAATGCCTTATAACAGCCACAAAACCACGAACACAATCATTAATGGAGTTTCTCATTTTAATATCTCCACATATATCACTGTCATATCACTGGCTTAGGGTTGGTGGATGACCTGGGGTGGGCAAGAGCCACCTAAATAATAAATAGTAGCTTGGTCCACCCATTTATCTTGGCTGAACCGCACCCAATTGTACATGCCCACCAAAGTAGTCTGGCCCAACTAGTTCTATTTCTGCCTCTCTCTCTCTATACATATATATATACACACACACACACACACTAAGGGACAGTGCATTACCTTTAGTGCGTTACACTAAGGGTAATGCACTGTCATTCTGGGAAATCGCGCCCCGTCTGGTAATTCCTTACCACTGCATGTACGGAAAAATAGCTTGCGATGCGTCAGCGCTCACATTATTAGAACAGGGATTACAAAAACTCTTGCGACAACTATGCTGCATTGCACCGAGTGCCGCTCTGGATGTTGCAATAAGTAATAAAATCCGTACAGATAATGCTGCCATTGGTCGCAGCAGCTGTAATGAGCTATAATTAAACTCTTGTAATAACTATTTTAATAATCTCTGAAGGTTGTTCATATGAACTGGCACCGCGTCCAGCCAATCACTACGTTTATTCAGGGAAATGACAACTGCGACTGGTGTTTCCCGCACATTTTAAGTGCGCACCTTGTTAATTTATAATGTACTGTACTGCTCAGGAAATTCAAAGAACATCAGGCACAATCGGAAACATCGGAACATCGGAAAACACTACAGTTCATATTAGAAGAGTTAGAATGGCTCATAAGGAGATAACTCCTTCACGCAGTGTATAAATGATAAAGGTAATGTTTTTGAGAGAGAAAAATAACTCACCATTTTGTTTCTGTGTTGGTCTTTCTTTAAAAGTAAAAAATATAAATGGTTTAAAAGCGAAAAGTGTTTATCAGTTGAACTCCTCACAGTACACCTTCAATGTGGTCTCCGTGAGCTAGTTGTACCAGACTGTCGGTTCTGTTTTTAGGTTATATAGCCGACTGCACCGAGCGGAACTGCGAAGGAGGGGCGCTATCGGCACTCTCGCGCACTCACGCGCATGGCGTAATAATAATGGTGGACACTGAAGACTAAGCGCTTTACCGCAACGGGAAAAAACTGCTGAATTTATTTGAGAATATACAGCACGGAAAAGTTTTGGGTATGCATAAGGTAGTAATGTCTGATTCATCAATCGTATACCATCATTAACAAGATGCTAACTGGGGAAAATAAATGTAATTTTGTTTCTTTACCTAAAACCTATAGAAGGTGTCATATCACAACGAATAACGCAAAATACATTCATTTTAACCGTGCCAAATTACAGATTATTACTATCTGTGAATCAAGAAAAGCAGGTCAAGAATTTGATCAAATAATTTAGCTTGATTATGAGTGATAGTGATAAATATAATGAAATACAACAAGTTACTGAGAAGGTGCCTGACATACACACACACACACACACACAAACACACACATGCACTTATGCACGCACACACACACATGCACGCATGCACGCATGTACGCACACACACAAACACACATGCAAGCATGCATGTACACACACAAAGACGACACACATGCACACGCACACATACGCATGCTCGCGAGCATGCGCGCACACACACACACACTTACTCTTCAACAAACAGCAAGGCCTATGCTCAATGGAGAAAAGGAGGGCGTGTGTGTGCATAGCTTTAGGGGTGTGTGTGAATTAGACTTATTGTCTGTAAACAGGAGTGTGGGTGGGGCCCCCGAGGTTCTTTAGACCTTGTAATAAACCTTGTGCTTACTGCTGCAGTGTAGGGTTGGCTGCTTTTCTTGTTGTGTAGGTACTATAGCCATGAGTCCAATGGGATTTCATTCATTACAAGAAGAGTTTCATCATCACCTCCAATGAAAGACTATATAGAGCTTATTTAACATTCCCTGGATAGTAATGGTCAGGTGGAAGTCTACCCACTCTAACTCAGATTTGAATAGTGAGGAAAGGAAACAGAAGGTCCCTCGGTCCCTTTTAATATTGGCGCCCTACTTTACTAGCCAACCATAAAAATGTCAGGCTGCCATTTCATATGTCAAGGTGGTCATTTCCTTTCCCCAACATTAAAATGGCGGCACAGTCAATACTATGCAGTTTTTATATTTTACCACTAATGCTGTCACTGCTTACCACTGTCACGGAACACAAGCTTAAACTGCAGATGGTATTAATAAATCTAATTTTAAAAAGTTTTTTGAAAGTTTGAAATTTGTGCAAAGCCCTGTCATCTCAGTTTCCTCTTCGGCAACTCTGAGCCCTCTTTACATATGGGGCGGGATTACCTAGAGGTTACTCTACACTGGGAATCTGGTATCTGGTAGCATGTGCATAATTATAGGCACATAGTGCACTTGAGTTGCTGTCACACGAATAGAAAGTTAGGCCTGCGGGCCATTTGTTATTTAGTTACCCTTTATTTAGCTAGGCTGCCCCCTAGAGGTAAAATTATCTCTGATACAAGACAGTTCAATATAGCAGTGAGTTCAGCAAGAAAAAAAGAAAAAAACATAAGTATTTCCAATCTGTGAATTATTTATCATCAGCTCTGATTTGACATCTGTAAAATCCAAGCAGGTGCAAGAGTAATGATTTGCCATTTCATTTCTTTAAAAAAAATTTTTTAAATCAAATAATTCCATGAAAATATGCTTTGCATTGGCAGCCAGGGGCATCACACGCACATGCACAAATGCACACATACACACACACACGCACGCACACACACACACACACACACACACACACAGGGGCGTCACAGTGCGGGGCAACAGTGGAATTGACTACCCGGGGCCCCAAATCAGAGAGGGTGGTGAGGGGAGGGGGCTCAAAAGGCCCAGACTAAAACTTGCTTTAGTTTTAGTTTCAAATTTAGGGGGCTACAGAGACTGCATATGCAGACTATCATGCTGCACCACTGTTGGCAGCCATCTCTCTCTTCAATCTGACATGGAGTTGCAGCTGGAATCTACAGAGCCAGGAAGGCAAGTGTCAGTCACAAGAATACCATTCCCTCCTGCCTCTTCTTTTTCCCTCCACGACCACTAGGGGACAGCGTATATGCACTTGTCAATCTATGGCTTTTTAAGAACAGGGAAGTTCAATCCAGATGATGATGCACAATATTCCACTGATCCACACAGACACAGTTGTTAAAGGGGTCAAGCTAAATTTAAGGCTTTAAGATGTGAGATCACAAATATGTAATTAGAATGTTCTGAAGTGAACATTCCAATGCTGGTGTAACAATCGGCACTGGTAATAGAAACCGATGGAGTTCTAGAACACTGCCTTGGAATATTGAATAAGCATTCCAAAAAACCTGCTCTTCAAATGGTTTAAAGTGCTTTTGCATATATCAACAGTATTTGAAGTCCGAGCTCTTGTTTGTTGCCAGAATGCAAATACATGATCAAACAAAAGAAGCAGATCTGAATCCTTAAAATTATATTCCCCGCAAAGGTGAAATAGCAAACATATTTTTGCTTCAAATCGCAAAATAAATGTGATTTGATTAAATACATTTTGGAGCAGAAAGTGCAATAGTCTACACTCCACATTTCATATTCTATGTCGGTAAATATGAATGTTAGTAATATGAAATATTATGGTCTGTGTCAGTCAACAGAGCCCACGGGGGGTTAAGTGCCTCTGAGCCTCTAAAGAGGCCGTCAAAGGCCGACACAAGTAAATGTGAATCATGGCTGTCTGGACCTCAGGGCGACAGAGTGACTCAGCAACAAACAGCAGCAGCAGCAGCAGCAATGCGCAGGGGATCAGCTCCCTCCCTCTGGTTAATGTGCCCTGAAGTCTCATTTTCATCCTGACAGCTCTGCAGTGCAGCCCGCTGAATATCTGCGTTACCTGTGATCGTCATCATCATTATCGCACACGAGCAGATCACAGAACTGTGACTGACTCTGTCCTGGCAAATGGTAAATGGACTGCATTTATATAGCGCTTTTATCCAAAGCGCTTTACAATCGATGTTGCTCATTCACCAGAGCAGTTAGGGGTCAGGCGTCTTGCTCAGGGACACTTCGACACGCTCAGGGCAGGGGATCGACCTGGCAACCCTCCGACTGCCAGACAACCGCACTTACCTCCTGAGCTATGTCATCTTGTGTTCCGGGTTGCCAGCTTCACTCTTAAGAAGATGCAGAATAAACTGGTTCTGAGGGCACAGTGTTCCACCAGACCCCGATATACCCTCAGCCCGCTCAGGAGAAATTGTTAAGAGGTTAAATATAGGCCACGCAGGACACAGCACGCTAGGTTTTTCTCAAGCACCATTTTGAAAGTACACTGTTTGAAACCTCAGAGGAGAAAAATCCCTGTTCAGAAAGCAAAAGTCCTCCCCCTAGTATTCTGTACCAATGACCTGGATTTTTTATAATTAGCACAATTCTGCAAGCCAGGAGGTTGAGCTAATTAGTGAAAGCAAAAGCAGGACTTTTATTTCCTGACCCCTGGACTCTCTGCCTCTTTTGAAACCGCAGGTAGATTGCTGCTCCCGTGGTGTTCAGCTCACAGTTACTGATTCAGGGCTACAGGGAATATTTACGACTAAGCCAAGCACATGCTAGACTTTTATCGGTCCGCCTACTTTGGTAACAAATTATGCCATACGTAACTAATACAAAAGAAAGCATACTATAGTACACACAAATTTATCACATGTAAAAATGGTGTCTGTACAGTAGTAGTGGTTTTCCAGCTTTCTAATTATGCGTGTACCAGAGAAATTTGCGAGAATAAAAAATTGCAATGGGAGATTGCAATCATGGACCAGAGGGGAGAGAGATTGCAATAGCGAATTCCAATTTTTGGATTTGCTTCGGACACCCAAGGACACAACGCGTTGCCGCAAGTGCCATATTATAGTTCCCTCTGATCAGGTGAAGTACACAGAGTAGAGACTCGGTGAGTGAGTTCACAGCCTACCTGTTTCTATGGGATCCTGTCTTTCTCTAAATACTACAGGAGTGCCCTGGGCAAAGAGCATAGGGAAAAAAAATAACAGCAGAAAGAGTTCCTGGGGAAATTAAGGACTCACTGGCCAAGCTGAGGTACAACAACAGTCAATTTAACTGCGCAGAGAAAGAACACAGACAAAGAGGAGTGAGGAATGCTTTAGCATACGCATACCAGTGTCTCAACTCTTAATACCCAACACAAAGAACATAGTTCCCCTCCATTCATTTCATGAATGTGGTTCTTGAAGCACTGCATCAAGCTCAAATAGATGTGAACTTTCTCTGAGACAGCAGAGTATATTTTGGCAAAGAATATCTTTTTAGCCTATCTGTGTTTTGGCATTTTCTGTTTGGAAAAGATACTGTTTGTATTTTTTTTTTTCCCAGTTAAAATAACACAGCTTAACAAATTATTCCCCCCACCCACCAAAAAAAAATTAAATACTGGTGTGTGGTTCATTTCACTTCCGTTTTATTCTAGCAGGAATGTATCTCTGTCCATGTAGGCCTGGCAAGAGTTCAGATGGACAATGCATGCTGGGAGCTGTAGTGCCTGGAACATGGGATCCGACAAGATGGTTGGAGGGGGAGACGACTCCTTCAATACCTGCTTCAGCGAGACCGGGGCAGGCAAACATGTCCCCCGTGCTGTCTTAGTAGACCTGGAGCCCAACGTCACTGGTAAAAGGTAACCTGTCAGATTGTTCACCTGAAAATGTAGAAATATATCAACATTCTGCATAATTAAAACATTATATCCTCAACCTCAGAACCAATGATTTACATCAGCTGTTTCACTCAAAGCAACTCACCGCTCGTAACATCAAACGCTCAATGTCATACCACTTGGCAATAACAGTGTCCTTTTCCCACCAGACGAGGTGCGGACGGCTACCCACCGCCACCTTTCCCACCCAGATCAGCTCATGGTGCCAACAATTATTCCAGTGGGCACTGCACCATTGGCGAGGAGATCGTTGACCTGGCATGAGACAGAACACGCAAACCGGTGAGAAAACCCAGGCCAATTTAGCAGATCCACAAAAACATTGTTAAAACAACGTTGACACTGTGCCCCTGGTATACCCAGCCAACACAAAATGTTCTCACAATGTTACTGGAACGTTTTGTCAAGTGTTCAGCCGTTTCATCCTCTTGAACGTCATCAAATTGTGCCTTCCCAGCATGCTAAGGGCGCACTGACGCACACCCAGGGTAACCTTTCGAGCCCCATTTTCCTTTCAGGACACACACACACTGGTGCTAATTTCGCGCATGATATAACCTGAGGCATTTCAATTTTGAGGAGTCGGATTTCCAAACGGGCTTCATGACGTGCACTGTTAGAGCGGGAGGTAGTGCTCGTCCTTGAAATAGGTGTTACAACTGCAATCATTCGAAGTTAACTGAACGTGGATCTACTCTTCTCTTATTTCATTAGTATCACAATTTTGAAAAATTTGTTAAGACGTGTGCCTGAAAATAAGTAATAGTTAGAAAACAGTTGTGATAAGTAAGACACAAGACCATTTGTTCTTACTTGGTATTGACCTAGCTCAGAGAATGGTTATAGTAAGTTATTGCTCGTGGGCGAGGCTTGCGGTTAAGTGGACACGTGTCTGCCTGAGTAAGACACTACCTAACCCCCTTAATGCCTCTGAATAAGGCACACGTCAGCCGCTTCGAAAAGAATAAATGATACCATTTATTCCATTTTTTAAAAATAATCATCCTTTGGCTCCAGAACTGCACATGGTTATAGTTATAGTTTTATTTCCTCTTGGGGCTAAAGGCCCTGGTGTTGAAGGACAGCAAGTCTTGCCTGTAATTTAAGCATGCTCTCAGAAAGCTCCTGTGCCTTTGATGAAGCACCTTTCCTAAATAAGGTCACCGACGTCACCCTGCATTCCACAAAAGAAAATAAAAAATAACTTCTTTTTTTTTTGTTCCATTTTTTCAAAAAAAAATAAAAAAATAAAAATAAAAAAAGAAAGAAGGAAAAGACCAGTATCTTCTCAGGGAGCTGGTGGCTTTAATGAGAAAGTAAAATTTCTCTCACATCGTAGCAACAATTCAGCACAGACTCACTGAGAATTAGGTTAAGATCATTTATTTATAAGAGGTGCGGACAGTGAAAAGTGAGCAACTTGGCTTTCATCACTTATAATATTATAATATTCAAAACATCTGACTGCTAACAGTGCTCGTCATGGAAGACCACCATTATAGTCACATATGTTACAGGTTGGGAACTGTAGCTGTAGAATATCTGCTGAAAGAATAGAATGTATAGCATTGAATAATAGTTATTTACTGGAACTACAACATGCATGTCTAGGGCTCTGGACCAATCGCTTTTAGGCACTGCGATACCATTCATTGGTACTCCATGTTTTGCATATTTTGCTGACACATCAGATGGTGAATGGTCAGTAACTGAAAACCACAGGAGGCATAATATACACCCCAAAATGTAATGTAATGTAAAATGTCTCATGCATTTTTTTTTTACTTTCACTGACCATATAAAACTTACTGCCACAGCAGCACTGAGAACTGTCCCTACACCTCTCCCTAAATACTTTAATGGGCAATCAAATTTCTTTTTTAAAAGTCAGTCTGGTAGAAATAATATATCAGTCAAACACGTTTCTTAGTGTCTGTGAAATATGTATATTGTGTAATGTATTGTAATACAATATACATACTGTATGCAGAAAGATATTGGCATGTGTGTGTGTTGGCGCCAGACTGAATTCACTAAGTGTTTTCTGCCACAGGTTTCGTGTGAGGCCTGGCACTTGCTGTCAAGCTGTCTCTGATTGGATGTGTGGTTGCCATGGATACCTGGACACACCGCTATATCCTGCGAGACCCACCCCATGTGTGCATCGACAGGAAATGATCAACGAGCACTGAGGTTAACTTGAAAGGTCAAAAAGCTTTACCTTACTCCATGAAGGAATTTCAAAGCATATTTAATGACAAATGGATGTTCAAATTACAGACCCGATATGGGTTTTTTTTTTTTTTTTTTTTTTTACGGTACAAAACATCTGCAGGTGAAGTGTTTTTGTTTAAAACACTGGCTATCTAGCAGTTCAGTCAGCATTCCAAAAATAGTTGCAAGTTTCTCCAGGCAAGCGTTTGTCATTCCGGTTTGGCTCTCCTAGCTGGTCACCACAAGCAAAAGGGGGGGTTTCAAACCATTGTGCTTGAAGAGTATCTTCTATTCAGTATTAATTCATGGCTGTGTACTTCGTCTACATGGCCGCATACTGATTTGTTGTTCCTTTCATTCGTGTGCGTCAGCTGAAGTCAGCTGAGTAAAGCCGGTTTGTTTAATCTGAAAACCCACCTTCTCACTGGCTGGCTCTTGTTCCCCCCCCCCCCCCCCCCCGCTTGCATGGTGATCAAAAGCTCTACGGTAGTGTGTTTACAAGATTCGTATGCCCTTTCCAAATATCAATTAATCAGTGCCTAGTAACTGAACCGGCTAGTCTGAATTACTGAAGAAGACTGGGTAAAGTGTTTTACACAGAGGATGTTACATAAGCAGAGATACCTGAACACCAAGGCTTGCTAAGTATAATGGAATTCTCAGAAAAGAATGGGAATTGGGAAAACGTGGATATCCTGCTTCCCAGACTCCGCACGGACCGAGAATTCTTCCATGGCATTCCTGACTCAGTTGGAGATGCCGATCCTGATTTCCCATTGGTGCGTATATTGGTGCAGAGAGTTAAAGTTTAAACCTTGCGCAAGCGTTTGTTATTTTCAGTGTTTGCTCTTGCGTGTGTTTTCGCATTTCAGGAAACACACTCATTTACTTACAATGCCGGAAATTTGCAAGTAAAATCCACAAGGGCAACCTGCAGGGGAGAATGCTTAAACCCGGATACAATCCAGGTCGCACTACTCTCTTGTTTGAAGATGTTTATTGGATTGTTTGAAGGTTTGTGTTGCAAAAAAAAGAAAATGGAGAACATAATTTTTTCTTTTTTAAACCCTTTTTTATATGTAAAAGTAAATTTTCATCTTTTTCGCGTTGTTCAGGATGACTGCGTGCGATTGGACGCACACCAAAATAAATGTTTGAACATCTGATCTGAATATATTTTAAAAACGCCTGTTAAAACCAGTTCTGCCAGGTCACTCTGCAGTCAAGCTATTAAAGCCAATCCCATTCAAATAGCATTCAGCTGTTTATTTAGACATAAATATGGCTAAGTGAAAAGCCAGTGGGACAGAGTTGTCTGTTCGGTGCCTCCCCTCCCCCGCCCAGCTCCCATATGTCTCAATGCAACCAGGTTTCCTCCCTCCCACTGTGACATCACAAAGAGACAGCCGTCCGTGTTCCATTTCTCCTTTTCCACAAGCATGGCTCTCCCCCTTTTTCAGGGGAATTCATTGAAAAATAAAACACTGTCCAGCTTTTACACAAGTGTGACTGCCCACTTCTCTGCAAAAAAATAAATAAAATAAAAACAAGAGCAACCACTAATCTGCAAAAAAAGAAATAAAGTAAAAACAAAAGAAACCATTTACACTGTTACATCCCAACAATTATTAAAACAGTGAATCATTCCTTATTTAAGATACCTGAAATGTGAATGTGAAATCTTGTTGAATAAGAGATTGGTTGTCCTTTTGTCACACAAGTGAAATCTGTGTAAGGGATCGGGGCTGAAAATGAGCCAAAAGGGGAAATAAACAGGGTGAAACTTCCCTTCATTTCAAAGGTGAAGCTACAATTTTAGCCCAAGGCTATATGCTGCGGCTCTGGTTCCTGTTGGTCGCTTAACAATTCGCTCTCCCTGTGGGTGTGGCGGTCGCCCCTGCATTGTCTCTGTCACCTCCTGGTGAGCAAGCTCAGAAAATCACCTGACCTCACTCCCAGAGAAAAAGAAAGAGAAAGAGATATGGGGGCGGGCTTTGGACCCTTTGAATTTAAAAAAGCGTTGCTTGCTGACGTACGGGGACGTTCACGCGAACATGCGCACATTCGAGCGCGCCCTGCGTCTCTGAATTTATGGACAGCTTTCGTGTAAATACTGTGCGTGGTGAGGCTCTTCCTCACTGGTCTTCCTCACAGGCTCTCGGGCCTTGTGGAAGAGGGAGTTTTGCTGCTTGGAGAAGGCCGGCCCCCTTTTTTCTTTTTTTTTTTTCCCTCTGCTAACTGTTGCTCCCGCCAACAGGGAGCCGACTTCCTGTTCCCCCCCCCCTCCTCCCTCCCTCCACCCTCTCCCTCCGCCCCCCGCCCCCACACTATAAAAACCCCGCCTCAGCCCAGTCTCTGCATTGCTGCCTTCTTTTCCCGAATCCTCAACGTTCGCCAGAAGGAGAATCTAACAAAATGGTGAGTGCTGACGTAGATGAGATCTGAATTCCGATCGTCTTCGTCTTTTCAGCTTTACCTTCTCCTTTAGCGCGCAGGCAACGTAGAAATTACCCTCTGAAAATGAAAGATGTTTAAATGTGCTGCTTGGATTTTTCATTTATTTATTATTTATTTTTTTCATTTTTCTGATTCTTACACCGGCGAATGAATGATTATTCTTGCAGACATATGGAATGAATGTGGTTAAATGTGCCTGTACGCAGAGAGCAGGGAAACAACAGTGTTGCTGCGGCTGTATTCTTTTTCGGTAGAGGCAGGATGTGCAGTAAGATGGAGGATGAGAGAGAGAGAGAGAGAGAGAGGGAGGGGGGGAGAGAGAGAGGAAGAGCCCTGCAATACCAAGAGTTGAGCAAAGCTAACAATCTCAGCTGGTCCTGAGCCTTAGTTCCCCACGCACACTAAAGCCGCGTTTTCACCGCAGGAACTTTATCCCAGGACTAGGAACCTTTTAGCCGGGTTTCCACCAAAAGTACCCGGAACTTTTAGTCCCAGGAACTACTTTTCAAGGAACTAAAAGGTTCCTTCAGCCCATTGTTGTCTGCGTTTCCACCGCGGTCTAAAGTACCGCGAAGATTAGGCAAATTAGCCCACTGACGTATGAAAAAGCGACGTTGCCGTCGGTCCATCTGTCCTATGATTTCTTCTGTAACCCCATACTACCACCGAAGTAGCCTACATTATTTTCTAATAACCGAGACAGCCCGGAGGGGTTTATTCCACTTATATACAACGGGTTACCAACAATGACTACATATGGTTACTTTTGTATTTATTGATTTTTATCGATTTAATCACCTGGAATTGAAATATTCTTCTGCAGCCGTTTGGGCATATTTTACTGTTGTCAAGCAAAACTGTCGTTGGTAGTTGAACTTGGACCGTTGTTATGCAACAAATAGGATATATGCGAACATTCACTTTCATGTCTTGACATCCGAGGCGACAGAATGCATTCACATTTCCAATATAACTGGCGACAACACTTACTGATATTTTTGTATATATTTTTATATTTTTTATATAACAAATTCACATTCTCGGATTCACTGTATATAGTTGTATGTTGTAACCGCTGCTTTGGCAACACAAGTGCCTATATTTGTCATGCCAATAAAGCACCTTGAAATTGAAATTGAGAGAGAGAGAGAGACTCACGCTGCAGTGTAACTGCGTGCTCCCTCTCTCAGAGCCTACGGGCCAGACGCCAGGAATCGCTGGCGCAGTTTGTCCCGGCAGTCCATCCTTTACTCAAGACGTCCTTCATTTTGCTCGCGGATTATTATTTTTTCTCTCTTCCGAGGAAATGGTAGCCTTTGTGTAGTCAGACATGTTAAGTTAATACGGCTTATATGGCAGGGCACCGGTTATTTTTCCAACTCTCCTGGTTTTACCGCAAAGGCAGAGGTTGTTTATGGATGGGGGGGAGGCTGAAGTTTTTTTAATTGGGCGCGAAGCCAAAACCGGAGAGAGGCAGCGCCTTAAGCCTTTAAGCGTGGAGAGAGGTGCCCTGGGGGCGAGCGAGAGATCCGGGGCGAGCGAGCGAGCGAGAGAGAGAGGGATGACGAGGGTTTTTTTTTCTTTCTTTTTTTTCTTCCGCGGCTCTTGCGCGCTCAAATCAGATATCCGTAGCAACAAAGCAGGGCGGGCCGGGCCGCATGGCCTCGGTGGGGGGAGGGGGAGAGGCGCCCTCTTGCCCTCCCCCCTCCCGTCCTCGGGGACACACTGGGGGTGTTTTTCCGCTTTCGCTCGGCGCAGTCTCCGTGAGGGACGGCCGGGGCGACGCCCGTCATTTTTCCCTCACGCGCGCGCGCGGCGAGAGAGAGAGAGAGAGAGAGAGAGAGAGAGAGAGAGGGAAAGAGAGAGAGAGAGAGAGAGAGAGAGAGAGAGAGAGAGAGAGGATGAGGGAATGTGCGCGGTGACGTCGCCTCCCCCCCTCCCCTCCCCCCCCCCACACAGCCACAGGCAACCCGAACACTAAAATCTCTTTTTCTTTCTGTGGCGTGTCTTTTTTTCTTTTTTTAAGCTAACAGAACTCATTAGACTGGATCGCAGTTCAAGGGGCCTGCGTTTCTGCTTGTCACACGCATAGCTTTTGTGTGTTTTAACATGTAACAAAATACATGTAGTGAATCTGTGCAAAGATGTGTGATACTGGGAGGACTCAAATGCCGTGATATTACAAAGATACTAACTGATATTACAAAGATACTAACTGATATTACAAAGATACTAACCGATATTACAAAGATACTAACCGATATTACAAAGATACTAACTGATATTACAAAGATACTAACTGACTTTTCAGATGGTAAAAAACCTTTAGGGAACTGGTGATTTATGACGTTGGGGCAGGGTAGAGTGGGGTGAAGAGGGGAGGGGAGGGGAGGGGTGGGAGGCACACTGTGCATTTGAGCCGCAGAGGGCAGTTAGGCTGCGAGAGAACAAAGGAAAATCCCAGCTAATCGATTGGTTCAGATGTCATGTCCTTCTGCATGACTAAACAAAATGGGAGCCCTCTCTCCTCTTACCGCCATTAGCAGACTACGGCACTTCAGTTCCCCCCCGCCCCCCCCCACTCACAAAGGGTTCATTATACAGGTTAAAGACAAATAGCAGAAGTATTGCTTGTACAGTGTGCTTAAATGATTGTCACAATACAACTTTGTTCTTCTTCCAAAACCTTGATCAAATAATAGCTCAACAGATGGAAGGCGGAGGGCAGTCTCTCAGAGTGAGGGTGGAGATGGAGGATTATCTGTTCCCAGCCCCTGAATTGAAACCCAGCCCTACCCCTGGGGCAACATCTGCCACTGATAGTGCTGACTGCGCACCATTACCCCAAAAAACCTGAGCCCCTGCTGTCTGTGCACACATGACCACTCAGCTCCTTTTTTTGTTCTGTTGCATTAGCGAGCGGTTCAATACGAGCTTTCTACACACATCTGTCTCTGCCTGTCAATATCTGAATCACGGTCGATCGACACTGCGAGAGGGCACACATTCTCAACACAAATGTGTTTAAAAGCAACACGTAGCATGTCATTTTTTTAAACACACCTCCATGTCAAGTTATGGACAACACATTTTGTGTTACTCTCAACACAGTCCGTGTTCAAAAAAAAGTCACCCATTGTAACACATAAATTGTATATTTGTAGCACAAAAAGCAGCAGCTTTGACACAAAATGTGTTGACAGTAACAGGAAAAGTAGTAACCCAAAAAAAAGTGCAGAGGATATTAACACATCCTTTTTCAGAGTGTCACACATCTTAAATTAATTACCTTGCCATCACATGGTAACCCTGTCCTACTTTCTTTCTTCCTTTTCAGCGTGAGTGTATTTCTATGCATGTCGGCCAAGCCGGTGCCCAGATGGGCAATGCATGCTGGGAGCTGTACTGCCTGGAACACGGCATCCAGCCGGACGGGCAGATGCCCAGTGACAAGACGATTGGAGGGGGAGACGACTCCTTCAACACCTTCTTCAGCGAGACCGGGGCGGGCAAACATGTCCCCCGTGCCGTGTTCGTAGACCTGGAGCCCACCGTCATTGGTAAGGAGTCTCTACATTCCCACTTGTAACGTCTACCACATAAACACTCGGGTCCCATGAATTGTATTATTGTTTATGAATTGTAATGAAAGTACGGCAACATCTCTGCTGAGTGGACCTTGGTTTTGGTGATTATGTCAGCACATATTAAAAACCATTTTGAGTTTTTTTTTTTTTTGATGATGATGATGATGATAATTATTATTATTTTTGTAGTTGCTAGGCTACAGCACTGGCTAACGGTTCTCTCTGCCTTTCCCCACCTCAGATGAGGTACGCACAGGTACCTACCGTCAGCTGTTCCACCCAGAGCAGCTCATCACTGGCAAGGAGGACGCCGCCAACAACTACGCCCGCGGACACTACACCATCGGCAAGGAGATCATCGACCTGGTACTAGACAGAACACGCAAACTGGTGAGTCTGCTCTTCTAAATGAGTATTATTCTGTGGATAATGACTTTTTTTCCCCCCTGTACAGAAACAGAAAGGCCATTTTCAATAAGCATCTATTACAGCCTACATATTATTTGTTTAAAGAAGTAAAGAAATCCTCTCCATTCCATACTACAGGCAGACCAGTGCACCGGGCTCCAGGGTTTCCTGATCTTCCACAGCTTCGGCGGTGGCACTGGGTCAGGGTTCACCTCCCTGCTGATGGAACGCCTCTCTGTCGACTACGGCAAGAAGTCCAAGCTTGAGTTCGCCGTCTACCCAGCACCCCAGGTGTCCACAGCTGTGGTGGAGCCCTACAACTCCATCCTGACCACCCACACCACCCTGGAGCACTCCGACTGTGCCTTCATGGTGGACAACGAGGCCATCTACGACATCTGCCGCAGGAACCTGGACATTGAGCGCCCCACCTACACCAACCTCAACCGGCTCATCGGCCAGATCGTTTCCTCCATCACTGCCTCCCTGCGCTTCGACGGGGCCCTGAATGTGGACCTGACAGAGTTCCAGACCAACTTGGTGCCCTACCCCCGCATCCACTTCCCACTGGCCACCTACGCCCCAGTAATCTCCGCCGAGAAGGCCTACCACGAGCAGCTCTCAGTGGCTGACATCACCAACGCCTGCTTTGAGCCAGCCAATCAGATGGTGAAATGCGACCCCCGTCACGGCAAGTACATGGCCTGCTGCCTGCTTTACCGCGGCGACGTGGTGCCCAAAGATGTCAACTCAGCCATCGCCACCATCAAGACCAAACGCACCATCCAGTTCGTGGACTGGTGTCCCACCGGCTTCAAGGTGGGTATCAACTACCAGCCGCCCACCGTGGTGCCCGGGGGAGACCTGGCCAAGGTCCAGAGAGCCGTGTGCATGCTGAGCAACACCACCGCCATCGCCGAGGCCTGGGCCCGTCTGGACCACAAGTTCGACCTGATGTACGCCAAGCGTGCCTTCGTTCACTGGTACGTGGGGGAGGGCATGGAGGAGGGAGAGTTCTCCGAAGCCAGAGAAGACATGGCCGCCCTGGAGAAGGACTATGAAGAGGTGGGCACCGACAGTGTGGGGGAGGATGAAGAAGAGGGAGAGGAGTACTAATGAAGAAGACATTCTCCAGGCTCACTGACCCCTCCATTCCAGTCCCACAGCCACTTCCGGTTAGCGGTTGCTGCATTCAGCTGTATTCTGAAGGGTCAATTTTAGGAATCATTCCAAAGTTTTAAAGCTTAGAATATTCTTGCCACATGTCAGGTTGAGTCCATGTTTTCAATAAATACCGAGTTGAAAGTAATACAATGTATTTTTCTATTATTTCATGTTGGGGGAAAAAGGTCACATTTAAAAATGGTATATTTTTGTAACTTCAGCTTCCACACAAAAAAATTGCACATTTGAAACTTCAGGCCAGAAACTATATGAAAACAACATGCCACTCAAGTGACTTCTGCATTTTATAAACGCTGACAGCACAAAAATTCCACTGAGGAACTGAGAAACCAGTTTCCTAAATGAGGTTTTCTCTGAAGGGTCATTAAAGCTGCAGTATCTCTAACATATGCTTACATATAATAAATGCTTACATACAATAAATACATAATTCATGTCAAACAACTTTCTAAAAATCTAAGAATGTATCTCCACATAATTTCACATTAATGCGGAACTAATGATTTATTTACAATGAATAATTATTGCCTGAATTAATTTGTTTTGCAAGAAAGATGTGTTTCCAAAGTAAGTATTACGACTCATTTAATCTGATTCCAAATGGCAAAAATATCAATTCCCAAACATTCGTGCAAATGGACCAGATGTACAAATACAAATCATTACCTCACTTCCTCCATTGTTTTTGTGAAACTTATATTCATATTTTACATTCCTCTTTTCATGAGGCAGTGAGGCCCAAGCCTTACACTGTAAGCCTGTGTACTGACCACTTGTGAACATGCTGGAAAAATGCAAAGATTACATGGTGATCCTAGGGCTCCATGCAACAGAAAACAATATACCCTTTGTCTTGTTAGTGGCCTACATCTTGACCAACCTTTTCTGCCCCAAGCAACAGTTATATTCACGTTTCACGGTTTAGGGAAGGGGTGGTCAGTTTCAGTTTCTGGCTACGACCTTGCTACTTTTTGTTCCTTGTTTAAAAAACTGGCCCGCGCACAGCACAAGCAAGCCATGGCCGGAATCAAAAAGCTTGGTAGAGTTAAAAGCGGGGAGATAAGAACACGCAGACACCATTACAGATTTAAGCAAACGATGAAAAAGAGGTAACAGGATGACATTTTAGTGAGTAGCGACAGAAGAAAGTAAAGAGGTTCATCCGTTTGGGAAGGTCTTACCCTGGGATTTCTAAAATTTCTAGGCAGCTGTCTCAAGTCTGGCAGATGACTGTATTCTACAGCAGTTGGAATCAATGCGATGGAATATTTTCCAAATATGTGCACAGTTGTCTAGTTTTTTTTTTTTTTTAAGGCCTTACAAAGAAGATTAACTCTATGCAAGCACAGTTGTGATCTTGTGACTTGCTTGTTAACATTAGTTTTTTGTATGTTAACAATTTTGTACCCAGTTTAATTCAGTTCACCACACATTCTGTACTCTCAGAAAAAAGGGTAATATGAAAAGGTTCCCATAACGGCATGCTTGCCACTGAGGTACATTTGGGAAATGTGTTCCCGAAAGAACAAAAAATTCTGACAGTGAGTACTGTATAACAAGAGCTAATCATCTCATTGCACCAGAGCTGTGATGTGATTTTTTAAAAATTATTATTAAATGTGACTATACTACAAACCTTGGGCATTTAATTGACCTTCACCCAAGTATTTAAGTATTTATACTCCCCTGCCAAATGAAGCAAAATTACTCTTGTGGTGGTCAACTGGTTCTGAATTTCATGCTAAATTTTGCTCCATGCTATTGTCCCTGAAATTACACATACATTCATTCCACACATCAAAACGTAAGGTCTGCTCACTTTTCATGTGGGATACATCATTGATATGACAGTAAAAAAAATTTTTTTTAAAAAACATTAGCTATTTAATGGTCATTTCAATCAATTCTTGCGGGAGCAATGTGATTTTAAATTATGTGAAACCCACAACTGAAGTGAACCCTTGCTGTACTATAGGCCAATGACTTTATTTAAAGCTTTTGGTAAGTGTGTTTACAATGAAGATTTAACAAAAATATATCAGTGTTATTATTGTTGTTGTTGTTATTATTATTATTTATAAAATGAAGATCTTTCTGCTTTTACTAAATATTACAATGTAAGCTATAATAATTATAAGATGCAAGCTTTTAAGTATATAAGGAAGTAATTTGTAATAACAAAATAACAACAACAACAAAAAAGGATAGTAGAATGAAAAATGGAAAAACACTTAATGTTTTCACGTAGGCCTAATACTCAAAAGGCGTTTCACTCAAAATGCATGTTAGAAGCGATTGTAGCGTCTCCATGGTAACCAAGATGGACAAGGGTTAACTAACGTTACTGTAACGTTATACAGTTTATGGTTAGTCCACTGATTTCTTATTTGAATGTAACATAGGTTGCTAATAGTAACTACCTAGTGTTAGCTATTTTGCGAATAAGAACAATAACATGAAAAAAACATGTATTTTAACCGGGGACAGTTTCTCAACACAAAAAACGGCTAGGCCGTATAAGCCTAGTCTACCTTGTTAGCAAGCCGTGTGTTTTGCTGTCGCCAACATAAAGCTGTTATGAATAGCCAACTAACTTTAAGAAGTTTTTTTTTTTTTGAAAACCTTTTAGTTAAAATTACTACACTTGAAATTTTAGAAAATAAGTAGGCTACGCGACATTGCTGTTTACGTTGATGTGGAGCGCTGGCTTGCTTGTGGCGTCACCTTGTGGTAAATGTATCCTAATAGTCCATATGCTTTAGACGAGAGTTATAAGTAGTTGCACCCAATATTGTCGGCCAGACTTATTTTTATCACCGCGTCTTTAGTGTTAATTTAATTGCATATATTCTCCTCGGTGCTGAACAAATAATGCATACTTATAAGTAGAAGCAGATTTGTACAAAAAAATTGAACTTACGAATACTACAGTTGAAATATATTTTAGTGTGTATGGGCTATTTCAATATGTGTTATCTAGCGAATTGCTTACCGAGTGCAACCTGCCACTTAATCTTCATAAAATTCACTGCAAAAATCCCATTACACCACTTACAGGACGTTTAGGCTACCGTTACACCCCCACAGTGACACCTATTCTTCTTTATGCTGCAGGCTATTTTCTGTTTCTTTTTTGGACTTAAATTGTTGAAGACTGTGATTTTTCTGAAGCAGCCCTTTGTTTTTAATTTTTTTTTTTAATTAAACTTGCAAATAATTTAATATCTGATTTGACGGTGGTGCAAAATGTTCATAAATGGATAATTATCCTGGAGTGCCCTCTTTTGGCCAAAGTAGAACGGTTGCATAAAGTAGAAGTCAGTGAGCCACTACACTTCCTTAAACAGATAGTTCAACTGTTTTTTATACGATTGTCCCATACAGTTTCTATGTTCATTGAGGGATATTTTAGATAAGACAGCCAACTTTACAATGGCTGCAATAGTGGCGTAAAGCAAGAAAATAGACTTCAAGTAGGCCTAACTCCGGAGCTGCTTGTACAGTGACATTATTTTTCCAGGGGCTGCGAACAGATTAGTTTTATAGCTCTCTTAATAATTATGGTTTGCACTTACAGAGCGTATTTCATCTCATGGTCTCAAAGTTATTTGCAGTGAACGAGTAAGCTCACATCAGCCATCACCAATGAGTAACACCCACCTGGCCATTTTGCACCAGAATGTTCACCAAACATGCGCCTCAGTGGAGACAGAGAGTACATTTTCAGCCGATCTCTGTAACCAAATCTTAACGTCTTAACTTCTAGCTCGTTAGTCGAACCATTATTGAAGGTACTTTAGCAAGCTTTCACGCAGAAATCATGTGCATGCGCGCACACACTAAGCCCTCCGGCACGTGCAGGATAGTCTAGCCTACTGCCCGACCAGTATATTTTTAGTAATAATTGTTGGGGCCTATAACTATTCCAAATACAACACTAACATAACAGTGCCAAGAATTATTAGCTCTGTATTTATTTTTTTAAATTTCCCGTTATGCTTAAATTGTTGACTTTAATGTAGTTCCCCAGGGTGAAGTGGAGAGGCCACGATGGCCCAAATAATGAACGTGCTCCATAGAATTAGCTGGTAATGGTTTGTAGGGGGTTGCAACACGCTTATTCATGTGTCTATGGTCAGTGCAATCTGGAAGCTAACAAAAATCATTTCTAATTAGAAAAAAGGGCACAGACAGCATCTTGCTGGACAGAAGAAGAAAAGGTAAGGTATCTGCATAGTGTTTAGTGCAAGACTATATCTACTATATTTTACTACATTGTTATAATCAGCTAATATGTCACTACAGTTTAATATTTTTGATGCACCTGTTTGTAAACATTCTGATTCTCAATTGGTTTGGATTTTTTTTATGTCTCTGTATATTGGAATATGTAGCTACTTCATATCTGTATGCCGAGCTAGGCCTAGTACTCTATCTGCAGCTAGCTTTTATTAGTTTCAGTACACGCAATCCTACATTGGTTCTGGCATAGAACATTCCAGTATTAAGTAAATGTCACGACACAGTTAACTTGCTGCTTGGAGTGTCAGTCGTTGGCAGTGTTGTGAGGTCAGAGGAAGTGTGTTCCCCCGATTGTTTTGAGAGACAGGTGGCCTGCAGAAATTTCAATATTTCCGGCCCAATTGTCTCTCAAAACAATTGGAGGAACAGAGGACGATGTACAGTGTTAAATCGACTCTTACGGAGTACATACTTGTACTCTACTCTGCTTGAGTTGAATTAACACCGGACATTTTGCTATGGAGAGGAAGGAGGCTGAATTATAACTTTTCAATTTTTCCTGTAGCCTACCTATTTCTACAAATATATTCCGTGGTTTTCACGGAAAGATGCACAATTTAATTCGCGACACACTGTATCTGACTGCACCCACGGTGGATTTTCAAAGTTACCCAACTATTAACAGAAAATAGTAACCGAGGCTTTTTTTTAAACCTGCACCTTCATCTTGAAAGTTTAAGTATTTAGGTGAGAAAAGCCGGGACGGCAGGGCAACCTTGGAAAAGTGTACGCGCATTTATTGCCGCTAGGGACATACCCATGCGTTTAAAAAGGAACAGTGTAGAGATCCTTAACCTACATGAGTGTTATTTATTAGATCTGAGTTAGCTACGTTAATGTAAATATAGTACGTGTAAGTATGCTGTGTTCATATGTTATGTGTCATATGTTACAGAGCCAACGATCATGTGAACAGCAACCAAAAGTGAAAGAGATTCGGAGTCCTATAAAATCAGTAAGATTCTCCAGACGCAGATTGTCGTAGCCTATAACTGAAGTGCTTTGTTTTTGGTAGGTTCTTGAAGTCTAGTAAAGACATGGTGGATTATTATCACGTGCTGGGAGTACCGCGAAATGCCTCCTCGGAAGATATAAAAAAGGCGTAAGTCGGCGATCATTTGTTGTCTTGATGGTTTTGTGGTTTGAATGTTAGAAACTTTTAATAAACGGATTCTGCAGTAGTAGTTTAGTATACATTAACCAATGCATGCGTCGTTTAAAATGATTATTAACCATAAATTGTAACACAGCGGTATGTAGTATTGGGCACTCTATAAACTTACTCATAAAATTGCATAGAAAAAAAGATAGGCATAAATAAAAGGTGTGAGATAGGAGAACGCGTTGCTTGTAGTACAATTAACCGCTTCACAGTGATCTGAGGGTTGTTTCCAGTGGTTAATATTATGCCCCAAAGCTACAGTATAAAACTGAAAGCGAAACTAAAACTAGCGATGATAAGCAGGCAAACTTACAAAAACGCGTTTGTCTGAGAGCTAAACGCTTTTCAGAACTCTACAGTGCCCCCACTTTAGGAGCATTTGTTAACTGTAAAAATAATTTAGTAGCGCCTGATCTACGAAATCGGACGCATTAGTGCGCTTACGAAACGGGATGCATTAATGTTCTCCTAAGTTTTTCAATTTACGAGCGCCGAGTTCGTGCTCCTAGGAAGAACAAATGTTCTGCTTGTCGGGGTTCCGTTGTCGTAGCCACTAGATAGCGATATAGTGGTGCACAAAATATTTTTTTCCCCCCTGAATGTAGCCTAACTTCGTCAAAACGGCGATAAAATGTTGCTGTCACAGCAGAGGTTCAAACTCCAAAGTGGTGGTGGAAAAAAAAGACAGAGCTCAGTTTCACCTTTGAATAGTCTAGAGGGGGTTTCCAACCTTTTTGGATCTAGGGATGTCCAACCAAGCATAAAGGCATTCTGGGGACCCCCATTAGTTATAAAGTGTTACATTAAAAAAAAATATTCTTCAATCAATACATTGTATATCAAGTCTGGTCAATAACCCCCTACACTACTTTCAAGTTCCCCCAGGGGTCAGTGGACCCCCTTGTTGAAAACTCAACCCTGTACTGTACCCTAAAATTTGAGTGCCTGCTTTTACGGAAAAGTTTTTTTTGTTAACGCGCGCGTGTGTGTGTGTAGGTATAGGAAGCTAGCCCTACAGTATCACCCAGACAAGAATCCAGATAGTAAGGAGGAAGCGGAAAGGAAGTTCAAGGAGATCGCAGAGGCCTACGAAGTTCTGTCTGACAGTAAGTACTGCTCTGCCCGCTCCAGGCCTCGCTCCTCAGGGTCCGAATTGGGGTTAGGATCGGGGGGGGGGGGGCCTGAGTTCTCATTTAACATAGTCTTGTTTTTTCCGCGTACTTCTTTGCTTTCATGTTCAAAACGTTGCTCTGAACTCATTCGCAGGTTCAAGGCGAGACGCTTACGACCACGGCGGCAGCCGTGGAAACCGTAGCACAGGTGAGAGGGCGTGTTTATCATCTGCCTGTCTCGCACCCCGTCCCTCTGTAGACTAATCAAACCAGCATCAGCCATAAACTGCCATCAAAGTACGGTGTGACTCTTTCACTTGGTGCATGTAAGGCTTCTTGGGGGTGGCAGGTGCCGTGCAACAGTGATGGAGCTGGGCTGGTTTTCAGCTCATTTGCCAGGTTGGATGCCTTGCATCCTTGAGCCGAGGTACCTAACCTGAATTGCGTTTGGTAAAATGTCCAAGCCGTGTGAGTGGATTGTACATGTAAAAAACGTAATCTGTAGAAATTGCTGTGGATGAGAGTGTCTGTTAAGTTTTTTAAAAAATATATATATTTCACTTGCAGCCGTTGCTAAGATGGGAATTTTTTAAATTCCGAATTCCGTTTCTTTGTCGCGCAGTATCCCCAAATCCCGCCGCGCCTTCCCGATTACCCGTCTCCGGGTCACATGACCTTTTTACCGTTTCTCCCCAGGCATCGGGGGCTCCTCCGCACAGAGGGATTTCTGGGATACGCCTTTCCGCAACCCGGACGACGTGTTTCGGGATATTTTCGGGGGTAACGAGCCTTTCTCCAGCTACTCTAATGAGTTTCGTGAGGCTTACTGACAATTTACTTACTGCGGGCCTTGGGACAGAGTTGGGCCCCCCAAGGCCCACAGCCACACACAGCGCAAAGCCTCCTCGTCACAGTGTGTGCACAGTCCAACTGCTTTTATCACTTCATAGTGATACGTTATAAAAATCCACAATAAATACATGTACTTAATTTAATTCCTTATTTTACAGTTTCCTTTTAATGTCTTTATTTTAATGTGTGGTATTGCGGGTTGTGTTGTATCGTGTATTCCTTTCTTCTTGGACCAATGAGCCTTCGACAGCTTTCCCGTCTACACAGTAAAATGTGCAGCGCTAATTCAGCTCTTATCAGAGTGCAGAAGGGGACCATGTGTACTCTGTAAGAGTTGATTTAATGCTAAACATTTTACTGTGTACATGCTATGTGAAGTAAAGATTTCTGAAAGTTGAATTGTTGTGTTGTGGTGTGGGTAAGAGCTCACTGCTTCTTCTCCATGTCTGGTTTGCAGATGACTTTGTTTTCGGTGGCGGGATGAACGACAGGGCCTGGGGAAGTTCTTACAGCTCGCAGCCTGGGACAAGCTCCTTCTTTTCCTCCCCCTCCACCAGAGGTAAAAGTGCACCCAGGCACACAAATCGTCACCAGAGTGTGAATGGATTGGATGGCCGAATTATGACCAACTCTGCAAATGTGCAGTGTGGAAATTGTGGAATTTTATTGAAATTCCAGACGTAATTAATCTGTGATTCAATGCACCTCATCCTAGCTGACAAAACAGGAGGAAAACTGGTTCTCTGGAATATGGAAAACCGGTTCTCTGGAATATGGACTCACAAATGGAATAAAATCACTTCAAAATGACGAGCCCTTAATAAGACTAACTCTCAGAAGGAGTAGTCCTTTCGAGTCTCTGGTAAGCAGACCTGGGTCAAATACGTATTTGTTTTGGATTCAGATACTTTTCTATGCTTTACTGATCTTGTCTGGTATATTGGAACCTCTAAAAAAGTGCAAGCCCTGCCTTCTGGTCATACCTGCAGGCTCAATTACACCAGGCAAGATCAATAGAGCACAGAAAAGTATTTGAATCCAAAACAAACACATATTTGACCCAGGTCTGCTTACCAGAGGCTCGAAAGGACTACTCCTTAGTAACTTCTGAGAGTTAGTCTTATTAAGGGCTCGTCTTCTTGAAGTGATTTTATTCCATTTGTGAGTCCATATTCCAGAGAACCGGTTTTCCATATTCCAGAGAACCGGTTTTCCATATTCCAGAGAACTGGTTTTCCTCCTGTTTTGTCAGCTAGGTCTGCTGGTAAGGTGGATGTTTCTAATCTGGTAGTGTTGTAATCTTGTTCATCTGTCAGGAGGGAGCTTCTTCCAATCATCAATGGTTAGGACTGAAATATGCTTTATTTGGAGGTTGGATTACATCCACCTCCGTCCCCACATGCACACGCACAACGCTGAACATTTTACTGTGTGCATTTTGTGTCAAGTAAAGATTTCTGAAAGTTGAACTGTTATGTTGCAGAGTGGGTAAGAGCTCACTGCTTCTTCTCTGCGTATGGTTTGCAGATGACTCTGATTTCGGTGGCGGGAGGAACGGCTGGACCTGGGGAAGTTCTTACAGCTCGCAGCCTGGGACAAGCTCCTTTTCCTCCCCCTCCACCGGAGGTAAAAGTGCTCCCAGGCACACAAATCGTCACCAGAGTGTGAATGGATTGGATGGCCGAATTATGACCAACTCTGCAAATGTGCAGTGTGGAAATTGTGGAATTTTATTGAAATTCCAGATGCAATTCATCTGTGATTCACTGCACCTCATCCTAGCTGACAAAACAGGAGGAAAACCGGTTCTCCGGAATATGGAAAACCGGTTCTCCGGAATATGGACTCACAAATGGAATAAAATCACTTCAAAAAGACGAGCCCTTAATAAGACTAACTCTCAGAAGGAGTAGTCCTTTCGAGTCTCTGGTAAGCAGACCTGGGTCAAATATGTATTTGTTTTGGATTCAAATACTTTTCTATGCTTTACTGATCTTGTCTGGTATATTGGAACCTCTAAAAAAGTGCAAGCCCTGCCTTCTGGTCATACCTGCAGGCTCAATTACACCAGGCAAGATCAATAGAGCACAGAAAAGTATTTGAATGGTCTGCTGGTAAGGTGGATGTTTTTAATCTGGTAGTGTTGTAATCTTGTTCGTCTTTCAGGAGCAAGCTTCTTCCAATCAATGAGAGGACTGGCAAATACTTTATTTGGAGTTGGGATGAGATCCACCTCCGTCACCACCTGCACAAGAACCGTCAATGGAAGAAGCATAACCACCAAAACGTCAGTTCTTTCTTTTCCTTGTTACGATTTTGTCTTCTTTATTTAAATTATTATTATTTTTAAAAAATGCGATTGACTGTGCCTTTGATGCCCTGAAATCCATGACTGTTGAACAGAGTGAAGGAAAATGGCCAGGAGAGAACCGAGATTGTGGAGGATGGAGTCTTGAAGACCGTGCTGATCAATGGTTAGCACCTGCCGATGTGCATCCTTTGATCCCCTAACCCAGTGGTAGTCAACCCTGTTCCTGGAGATCTTCCATCCTGTAGGTTTTCATTTCAACCCTAATTTGGCACACCAGACTCTACTGATTAGCAGCTCAACGTGATCTCTAGCTGTTGAATGAGGTGTGCTTCCTTAGGGTTGGAATAAAACCCTACAGGAGGGTAGATCTTTAGGAACAGGGTTTGATTACCACTGCCCTTACTCATGGATACTCAAATCTGGCTCTCAGATCCAAATCCGGCCCTGATTTTCTATTCTCCCAGGTAATCAACTGAACAGTTAGTGTTACTGATTGGCCAGACTGTCTTCGCACCTGACTCCCAGGTAAAGGGAGGGTGGAAAACCAGCAGTTCTCAACCCTCATGGACCATGATTTGAGTAACCGATCCCTCTCCCATCTTCCTGTTATGACTCCCCACACCCCACACCCCTCCCAGAACCCCCCCCCCCCTCCACCATCTCCCACCCTCTTTGTTTCTTTTTCCCAATCCTACTGCAGTCCCTCTCTTTACAGTACCTCTCCGCGCAGTGTCCCTGCACACAGTGTAATGACCGGTGTTACTTCGAACTCCACGTTTATGCGAGTCCAGGCGGGGCCACGCGCACACTGTGAGAGTTAATTCAGCACTGGGCGCTTTGCCGCGCGTTGCTTCGTTACAGGCGTGGAGGACCCGGCGGCCCTCGACGTCGCGCGCGGCCGGTGGCCAGGCCAGGGCCCGGCGGTACGGCGGCAGCAGCAGCAGCAGCGCGACAACAGGAAGAGGAAGTTCAAGGACGGGCAGGACCCAGGGACCCCCGTGCGGCAGCAGGGGGCGGCGGCCGCCGATTTGAACACAGGTGCTGGGGGGGGCGGGGCCTGGGAACACGAGGGCGGGGCTAGAACCCGGGAGGGCGGAGCCTTCAACGACCGGGCAGACCCAGGAACTGGGCGTCGGAATTTCAACTGTGTGCTGCTGTGAGGCGACTAACGAGGTTCCTGTCGTTTTGACGGTTTGCACAGTAGTGTTCAGTGTTAAATTAAATCAGAGTACTATTGGATTTGTTCATACCCTTTTAGAGTTGAATCAACGCTGGCCATTTTACTGTGTATCTTTCTCTTCTTCCAGCGGGCTGGCGGTGATGTGGTTTCTCCTTAGGGTTTTGTAGTGTGTTTTCTCTTCTGCTTCTTGCCTTTCTTGGCTCTTCCAGTGATTTCATAGTACTCCGCTGTGTTAGACTCGCTCAAGGTAATTTTTGTGCATTTAAAGAAACTGGCTTTTTTTTTTGTGATGCAGAGTGCAAGCTTGAACTAGCTGAACTATCTTTTCGTGGAAAAGATTTTAAGCCGTTCAGAGTGACAAATGTGCAATAATAGAGAAAATCGGGTAATCAGGGGGCAAATACTTTCTCACACCACTGAATGCAATGAAGTACACTACATGTGTTATCCTTTCTGTTTGGGGCACTGACACTCTGTAGAGCTGCAGTGTGCACCTGGTTCTTTTGAAGGGTTCAGGATTGGCCTTTCTGTTTGGGGCACTGACACTCTGTAGAGCTGCAGTGTGCACCTGGTTCTGTTGAAGGGTTCAGGATTGGCCTTTCTGTTTGGGGCACTGACACTCTGTAGAGCTGCAGCGTGCACCTGGTTCTTTTGAAGGGTTCAGGATTGTCCTTTCTGTTTGGGGCACTGACACTCTGTAGAGCTGCAGTGTGCACCTGGTTCTTTTGAAGGGTTCAGGATTGGCCTTTCTGTTTGGGGCACTGACACTCTGTAGAGCTCCAGTGTGCACTTGGTTCTTTTGAACGATTCCTGGATTCTCCTTCCCAGAGATGAACAATTTCACAGCATCTTTGCGTGAATTATTTCCTGGTTTGTCTGTATGCATCATGACCACTAACATAGTGTGGCCATTCGTGCGCTGGTTTCTTTTCGCCAAATGTTTGTGTGGAAGCAGCCCCAGTGATTTGGTGTCCCTGTCTAGAGGGAGAATCTCTCCAAGTGCTGATGTTCGTAATGCGTTTCAGCGTACACGTGTTGTGATTGTTATGTGTAGCATTTGAATAAATATTCCATTTATTTTCAATATATATATCTGTCATGAATGAATGGATGCTGTTATAATATAGCCAATGCCATCTTAAATGCTTGCTATCAAAAATTACATTTCTTTCAATATCTTTTTCTTAGACTTTTAATGCATAAAAGTGCTTGTTATCATATGACAGAAGGACACGTGCTGCAGTTTTTTATAAAGATTATAAGAATATCAGCACTCCTCTTTCATAAGATCAAAGTTATCAAAAAGCTTGTATCAGTATATAATCCTTTTTGCATTTTGATGTGAATATGATGCACTAATTTAGTTAGGAAAATGGCGAGCATCGTTGGGCTGAATAGCCTGTTCTCTTCATTATATTATATTATATTATGTTATGTTATGTTATGTTATGAAGATCTTTGCTCTAACTAATTGGGTAGGACCCAATTGTCAGATGTGGGCAATAGCTGTGCCCCAAAAATAAAACCAGTATTTTAAATATAACGGCCATTTTGACTCTCTGTACTGACATTGTGAAATCAGTTGCCAAAGATGTTTTGAAACAATGTAATGTGATCAAGTCTTGCACACTTTTCTTTTGTGCTTTATTGAACAGGTCTGAGTAGAGGGGCAAACAAGTCTACGTGGCGTACAAAGGAAGCATAACATCTTCTCCTTCCACACACCCCCCCCCCCCCAACACTGTGAAATGATCAACTTTTGAGTTGCTTCTGTTTGCCCCCCCACCCACGTCTGGCCTGTTTCTGTCATGGCGCCTGGCTGACTTTGCCCGTGTCAGACCGGCTGGTGCCTATCACATCACTATGACATCACATCACTATGACGATAAAGGAGAGTAAAGTTCAAGGGAAGGAGGGCTGCTTAGCAACCAAACAGAACGGGTATTTTTTTTATTTTCTGAAATGAGAATCTTGTGAATGTCCATTACGCCTTCTTCTTTAAAGTGAATATCAGTGAAAAGACCTTTCAAAAAATTTGTGTTTGTGTTTAGACGTGTGTGAAGGTAGAACTTGTGCCTCGTGTCAGTGAATTCATTACTGACTCATTGTGTGACATCAGAATTAAAATGTTTACTTTCAAAAACCTGTGTGGCTGCTGTCGACTTACATCTGCATGGCTCAGTCTGGTTCAGGCGTGACCATAAGAGGAACACACACTGCTTAATCTAAGTAGTACCTGTCCCTGCCCTGTTTCGCCCTCCTATTCATTCATCGGCATTCCAACAGAATACTTTCCAACAGAACCTGCTTCATTACATTACATTACATTACATTACAGGCATTTGGCAGACGCCCTTATCCAGAGCGACGTACAACAAGTTGTATAACCAAAACCAGGAACAAGTGTGTTGAAAACCCTAGAGCGAAGTACTTCCTCCCACACACTCTTTGAATCCTGTTGTTTGCGTTTTGATTCCTTTTCTCCCTGATCTGTCTCTTTCTCTTTCACCCTCCCTGCAATCTCAAGGTTTCATTGACCGATTCGCCCCCCTGGAGGTAAAAAGAAGCCCGGCCTATGGCTGCAGGCTTTCCTGCCTTTGCGTGTGCATCGATTCAAAGCTGTCCAATCGGCTCCCTCGTCCTTGGACCTTTTGTCTCCTCGCTTTTGTCTCCACACGAGAAAAAAAAATACACGTGAAAAATAATGGAAATAAAAACTACAAGAAAGATGTGTGAAAATGGAAAAATATGGAATGTAATTTATGGGAGACAAAAAAAAAAGGTACTGGGCTGTTTGTTGTGCACTGACCCAGATATATCAGCATCCAACAAGAAACATGCACGCCTGCACTGTTTGAGAAGCAGATTCAGATTTTGTTTATTTATTTATTCTAAATAAAGTGATTGGTGAGAAATTTTTTTAGCGGAATTTCATTTTATTTTCTTGTCCTCGAAACTGATGTTAGTTTTTGTTTTCTCCTGGATACATGTCTGGGGTTTTCTCCACCTTGCTGCACATCCTGAGAACCACAGTGAGAGTTCAGGATGTTCACATTGCACCTCAAAGTCACGTGGGCCTCACAAACACCTGCGCTCCTTTGCTATTATTGGCTGCGATTGGCTGAGAAGGAGAGCAGTCTAATCAATTCCACGGTATGCACTGCGGCCCTGTACTTTGTGCCTTGTGTCCACACACGCTCCCAAGTGTGCGTGCCTGCCGATTACCTCTCCCAGCTTCATTTAGGAAAATGTGGATAATTAAAGAACTGGTCATTGCATGTGGTATGAGAGAAAGACTTCAGTGGAGGTATGAAGAAGGGATGAGTGAAGGAAAGAAAAAGAAAATGTGGCTGTGAAGACCTGGCACTCCTCATGCCTGTACTGTAAGGACATACTGCAGTTGTCTAATGTCGTTGTATGGATACTTTTCTACTTCAAAGCGTGTAAGTGTACACATTGATGTGTTTTGCAAATTAAAGCATTTTGAATGATAATTAATTTCGGTCATGATTGTTTTTTTCCCCCCGCAGAATCGCGTTCCAAAACAGCTTGGTAGTGGGTGCCTTACCATTTTATCCACTGTAAATCATTTTCAAAAGATTTAAGTGAGTTATTTTTTTTCATGCCTCATATCTTCTTAGATGATCATGTGACCTGACCAGGTCCATGGTTCAGACCACGCGACGGTCACCCTGGAAGGTCCGTCAAGTCAACCGCGGGACCTCGTCTAAATGTTACACACTCCTCTGCGGTTGGCGGTTTTTTTGTGGGTTCCCATAGTTCCCAGGGAGGGTCAGGAAATAAGGATTGGAAAAAAGAAACGACGATAAAGAAAACACACAAGCCCACTGTGCAGTTGCATCACTTCACAGACAAAATGTATTCATCACAAAGTTACAAAATAAATAGATTTTTTTTCCCCTATATAACATTCATGTTTTGTCTTTTTTTTTTTGTTTATTTATTTTGTTTTCTACTTGTTTGCTACAGGAACACAGCAATACGAGATCAATCATTTACAACGATCATTGATGGCGACAGAGGTTGAACCTGCTCCTGTGTTTATGGGCAGAGAGAGAGAGTGAGAGAGAGAGGGAGGGAGGGAGGGAAAGAGGGAGAGAGCAGCTGCAGGGTGGTACAGGAGCCGGGTATAAATGTGGAAAAATGACGTAGGGAATCAGAGGAGCCCCAGCAGTCACGACTCGCCTCCCCCCCCCCCCACACACACCCCCACCCCAAACACGCACACACACACACACACACCACCTATAAAGGGATCTCCGACAGGCAGTTGTAACGGCTCGATCGTTTCGGTAACACTCGTTGCATTCTGAGCACATCCAAAAAGACCTGACAGAGAAGGTTCCCCCTCTTTGTGCATATGCAACAGTGAGAAGAAAAAGAAAAAAAAAAAAAGATAGAAACGGATTCTGACGTTTTTGTCGTTTTGAAAATACCGTGACAGGTCGACAGGCAGAAACAGACAGTTTGTGAACGTGCTGACGGGAAAATCAAATAGTGTGGGGGTGGGGGGGGCAGGGGTAGGGGAGGGGGATATTTAAAGCAGACCAACTCCTCACACATGTTCAGTGGTCCCTATCATGGCATAGGTGAACTTACGCTAGTTTTGCGTGAGATTTACCTCACAAAACTAGCATGTGTCTTCTGAGCAAATTCAGAAAGAAAACACTGACAGTAGTGAGATAACTGCCACAAAGACTAAAGAACGGATTTAACACAAAATACCAGCTTTTATGTATTAAATTGACCTTATATTGACCACCTGTTGAGTTGTGAAAACAGAATTTTCTTGGTGTAATGCTGCAAGAGATCTATCCAGTTTTGTGAGTGGTGTCTAAAAAGCAAATTTTTTTAACAGTAAGCTCAATCATAATTTGTTGGGCACTACACTCTCAAAACAGATGTGTTTAAAGGATAACACAGGTAATTTAAACTTTTTCAGTATTGTCAACGTGATACTATGAAAAGACCAATTAATATTTTCTACAAACAATTATTGTCAGTCTAGCCAATGCTGATAATACCAGAAGTCACAGAACTCCAATGTTGTCCAAAAAAGTATTAAACCAAGTCAGAGACATATCGTTGCTCTGGTCAGTATAATTCACTACTACATAGAACCTGGCCTTTGTACTTTTTACTGACAACAACTTTTTAAAAAGCGAAAACAACTTTTTTTTCCAATATGTGGAAAGTAGTTAGGCGCGGCACTGAAATTCTAAAAACGCTCCCCACTCAAATTAACAATTTGCTCCATTTAGATGTAAATCTGGTTTTAAAAAAAAGTATACTGGCCATGTTGTTTTGTGATAATAGGTCGCATTTTCTAAAAATGAAAATACGTCATTCTGAGCAGTACTCAATTACTTCTGTGCACAACTGAAATGAGAGGCTTTCCGAGCTGAACGCTAAGTGAGGTACGAAAAAAGTGCCATTGTCAAAAAGTACCGAAGAGTTGGACAGAAACATTTTCGGTTTTCGCGTTTTCATGGGATACGGTGACGATACTGAAAAAATGAAAATTTCCGGTGTTACCCTTTCTTTTTTGAGAGTGTACTTTAGAACCTTAGAAATGATTTTTAAAAAGTGTGGAATCACTCAATCCAGAGAACTGCTGAAGAAGCTAAAGGCACTCCACAGAATCGGAGATGACAGTTGGTAGGTAGTTCTGGATACAGTTAGCGCATAGTAGGTTTAGATTAGCGATTTTCACATCCATTTAGGCCTCTGTGCTTTCAGCAGTGTAATGTTTGAGACAGGTAATCGTCTGAGTGTTTCAAAGTGGGGGGGGAATCCGTTCACAAGATCACAGAGGAATTGGGAGCACGCAGCCAGGAGAACGCAAGACAAGCGTCCTTCTGCATTTCTGCAGTGGAACTGTCGTAAAAAGAGCTATTATTATTATAATTATTATTATTATTATGTTACTGAGAGAAAGTGCAGAGCGTCATAACAACCAGCGAGGAAGGCACAGAAGTTGGGTGAATTTCCAGACAGGTTTTATCGGTCTCTTATCACGTACAGGAAATGCATCTCTGCCTGATGTTCCCCACACTTTAAAATGCAGCGACCGCACCTGATCACCTGACCGTAAAACCGTAAAAGCCAAGGCTAATGACATTAAAATGGCGTCTGTGACCTTAGTGGGTTTCTCACAGAGCTGTGCCCTCTCCCGCCATTCCGCTCTGATCTCGCGAGGGGCTCGGAAACGGATTTGCGTTCCGGTGGGGGGGGGGGGGGTGGGGGCGGCTCTGTCGTTACCATCGCGCTCACCCGGATATTCGCCGTGTCTTCCGAAGAAAAAAAAGGGACAGTAACACAAGGGGAGAAACACACAGCTCGTTTAAACAACTCGTACTGTATATTCTTTTTTTGTTGAAGTCAGAATGAAGGCCATGCAGGGATGTTTCCAGATAACATTTTCCGTGTGACTACGAGTGTCAGGAGGCGCAGGAGAAGAAGACGGCGGGGGGGGGAGGATGGGGGGCGTGAGGGAGGGCAGGGGGTCGGCACGGAGTGGGCGGAGCTTATTGGGGCAGCGCTTTCAGGATGGCGTTGACCTCCTCCGCCACGGCCGTCAGGGCAAACTCAAACTGGTCCTGCGAACGGAGAGAGAAGCCGAGGGGAAATGTAGCGGCACACACACACACGCTTGCATCGTACACGCCACACACACGTATTATACACACGTACATCATACACGCCCACACGTATCATACACACACACATCGTACACGCCTACATGCACGCATCATACACACACGCATCGTACACGCCACACACACGTATTATACACACATACATCATACACGCCCACATGTATCATACACACACACATCGTACGCGCCTACACGCACGCATCATACACACATGCATCGTGCATGCCTACATGCACGCATTGTACATGCCCACACGCGTGCATCGTACACACACATCGTACACGCACGCACACTGACACATTCTCACCCTGCTATTGCTCAAATACACATTATCCCATTGAACACAGCAGGTTTTTTTTTTTTTCATAATTCTAAATCAGTGTTCTAGAACTTCTAGTTGTTTTCAAATATAAGCAGTGACTGTCGCATCCACATTGGAATGTACTGTTCATTCGAAAAAAAATTCTAATCTCAGATTTGTGATCTCACACCTAAAAAAGGGCTAAGGAAGGACTCGCTGCTTTACTCCCGACATATGAATTAATTGTGAATTATTAATATGAACTGAGGCAAAATGGTCGTACCTTGGTGCGCACCATGCCTGGTCTCTGGTCACGGATATGTTCGAGGGTTGCAGCGATGTCGATTTCCTTCACTCCTGAAACGCAACCTTTATTCATTTTAGTGACTGATATGCAGAAGATGCAGTTGTCCACAGCAAGGTACACATTTGCTTACATATTATCCATTAATACAGCAGTAAAGGCATTTGGATTTTGTACCCTACTAAAGCATTGCTTCGCTCAGAAATTGAACCTGAAATAGGCGGAATGCTAGAGATATTCTCAAACCACTGTGCTTCACACATATTGGTCCAAAAGGGTCTACGTGTACTCTGTAAGAGCTGATTTAACAATGAACATTTTACTGTGTATACACACAGATGTGTCCACACAAGCCAGCTCAGATATTACAACATTGAATATTTCTAAAGGAATTTCTTCTGCCATGTAATTTCAGAAATATGTACATTTGAGAAGGAAGTGAACAGGAAGGTTTTTAGACTCACCTTTGGCCATGCGGTTCAGGACCATGTCAATCAGGATATAGGTGCCCGTTCTGCCTGTTCCATCGCTGCATGAAACGGAGAATACTCAGAAACGGCAAGACAACCAGCACAAAGCATAACTTACAGGAATGTACTTATTGCTAATGCTACTGAATATGAACACAAATAACAAAATGCTACTTTGATTCTACTGTTTCCTGAGATGTGTTTTCTACCTAGTGGCCACTGTTGGTATTGCAGTCGGCAGTTTTACCTGCAGTGCACGATTATTGGGCAGGACCGGCCTCTGTAGCACTTGTTTACCTTCCTGCGCAGAGACCGATGAGAGAGAAAAAAGCAATTGAAAGAGCAAATGGTGAAGGAGAAGGATAAGAAAGTGAGACAGGGAGGGAGGGAGGGAGAGAAAGAGAGGGAGAGAGAGAGAAACGGAGAGAGGATCAGCCACAGTAATGGCCCTGTCGGAAAATACGACGTTGAAACATGAAGGCAACATCAAACTTGATTTATCTGCGCATAATGAATATTTAAATTTTAATCTGAACCCACATTACACTCCCTCACAGTCAAAGAACAGAGGATACTAGACGGTACAAAGGGATCAGGCTCGAAAAGGGGGAGGCGGGACAGGAGCTGCGACCGAGGCCCTGATTGGTGCAAGTTTAAGTAAGACAGGAAGATGAGCCAATTGACAGACAGAGTAGCCTCTGCAGGAGGAGCGGCCCCCGAGAGCAGGAGCTGGCCCTGCAGCGGACGCCCTGGAGGAAGAGGAGCAGGAAGAGGAAGATGAGGGGGAGGAGGAAGAGGAGGAGAAGTAGAGGGAGGAGGAAGGAGAGAGGCGATGGACCGTCCAGTCAGCGTCGCTCTTGCTGCAGTCACACCTGCCAATGATCATTTTTGTGACTATGCAACTGGACCCAGACTACTAGCTGCAAATCACAAAAATGACACTGACAGATGTGGATTAACTCACGGGCCCCGCTGACCCCCATCGCGGAGGGAGGGAGGGAGGGAGGAAGAGAGGGAGGAGCATGGAGAGGGGGGTGGAGGTGGGAAGGAGGAGGACCGCAGCCCGAGGCGAAGGAAAGGTGGAGGAAACAAGAGAAATGAGATAAACGAGAGGAACAGGGGAGAGAGGAGAGGAGGAGGAGGGCCCTCCACACACAGGGCCTTTAAGGACAGCAGGAGGAGGAGCCTCAACCAGGGCCCAGTCACTGGATGCGAAGGAAAGGTGGAGAAAACGAGAGAAACGAGAGGAATGGGGGAGAGAGGAGAGGAGGAGGAGGGCCCTCCACACACAGGGCCTTTAAGGACAGCAGGAGGAGGAGCCTCAACCAGGGCCCAGTCACTGGATGCGAAGGAAAGGTGGAGGAAACGAGAGAAACGAGAGGAACGGGGGAGAGAGGAGAGGAGGAGGAGGGCCCTCCACACACAGGGCCTTTAAGGACAGCAGGAGGAGGAGCCTCACACGGGCCCCAGGGCTCAGGGTGAGCGTTTGAGTGGAACGAGGCGTGACAGACAGACTGGTGTGAGGGCGACCCTGTTGGGCTGGGTGATGGGAAATAAAATAGTTGGCACAGTGACCAGAATTCCATTATTGTTACAATTAATTAGTGTATGATATTGTGTGTGTTTGAGCGTGTGTGCGTGTGTGAGTATGTGTGTGTCTGTGTGTGTGTGTATGTGTGACAGTGTGTGTCTGTCTGTGTGTGTGTGTGTTTGTGTGTGCGTAATGCGATTATTATTTTGTTCATTTGCAAATAATATTCACAATATAATGCACGTAACATACGGTACACCCTGTGGGTAAGCGTGTGCGTCAGTACCTGCGGAAGTCCAGCAGGGGGCGAGTGGAGGTGGGGATTCCCTGGGCAGGCCAGCTCAGGAAGTGGAACTGCGTCAGCGTGCGCGTCTCCTGCGTCTGTACGTTCTTCAGGTAGAAGCTCCGCACCAGAAAGTCATTACACCAGATGTGCTCGGAGACCAGGTTCACCTGAGAATGACCATGCTTGGTTAGAAGACCAGGTTCACCTGAGAATGACTATGCTTGGTTAGAAGACCAGGTTCACCTGAGAATGACCACGCTTGGTTAGAAGACCAGGTTCACCTGGGAATGACCAAGCATGGTTAAACCAGGTTCACCTGGGAATAACCATGCTTGGTTAGAAGACCAGGTTCACCTGGGAATGACCAAGCATGGTTAAACCAGGTTCACCTGAGAATAACCATGCTTGGTTAGAAGACCAGGTTCACCTGAGAATGACCACGCTTGGTTAGAAGACCAGGTTCACCTGGGAATGACCAAGCATGGTTAAACCAGGTTCACCTGAGAATAACCATGCTTGGTTAGAAGACCAGGTTCACCTGGGAATGAAAACACGCGGTTAGTCGCCACAGGGAAGCGGTGCATGCTCACGCACAGTGGAGAGTGGGGGGGGGGCTGTACCTCGTAGATGTGGTAGAGGGAGGAGCCCTCATCCGGCCAATAGCGGTCGCACTGCTTCTCCCCGTCCTCCACCAGCGCCGTCATCATCACGATTACCGTGCAGCCGTTCTCCCACACCATCTGCAACGCAGCACGACCGGCTGGGTAACGTGCCCTGTCGCACCGGCTATGGTGCAAAACATACTGCCGTGCGTATACCATCCACAGGGCACAGACAGCTACTCAAGCAAGCACACACACACACCCACCCTAGGGCATCACTATACGCTGTCACGCACACCAAGAACACATGTGCAGCAATGTGCATTTTGCTTAAAGATACACACACGCTCAGACACACACACACACATTAACACACACACACACAAACACAGATGGTGTAACGCGACCAACCTGCCAGAAGTCGGCGATGGTGTGTGAGAGGGGTCCCTGGGTGGCGATGTAGGCGGGCATTCGAGGATCGTGCTCAATCTGTGGCCACGGAAACGACACAAGTCAGCGGTCACAGCACAGCCCGGGGACTCTCACCAACCCCCCCCCACCCCCCAAACCCCACCCACCCCCACCCACCCCCCTTCAGGGGCCGCAGATGGCATTCCATCGGCCTGCCTCACCCCAATACTGTTACGCTACTCTCTCTTCTCCAGAAAGAGTTCCTTCTCGTCCCGTGAACGTTTCGCCGGTTCAGAGGACAGGGGGAGGAGGAAGGGTACGTTACTGTCGGTGAGACTGAGTTACTGGGACCAATGAGAAGGACCGAAGGGGGGACCAGTGCGGTCTGTGCGGCGGCTAGCCCGTGCGGCGGCCAGCCAGGGGAGAGGAACGCGGGGCGGTGCTTACGATGGTGCTGGCGTTTATGTAGTCCGCGCGGGAGGGGTTGACCTCCGCCTTCAGCTTCACTCGCGAGTGGTCGTCTGCAACAGAGCACAGCGCGCGTGAACAACGAACAACGGAGAGCGCGTGGAGAAACTAGCAAACAACGGAAGAACGGACGGCTAGCGAACAACCGTGAGAAGACGGCGAAGCGGAAAGATGTCGGGGAGAGGTGGAGCAGGAGCGAAAAGGAGAGGTGGAGCAGGAGGGAAAGGGAGTGGTGGAGCAGGCGGGAAAGGGAGAGGTGGAGCAGGAGGGAAAGGGAAATGTGGAGCAGGAGGGAAAAGGAGAGGTGGAGCAGGAGGGAAAGAGAGAGGTGGAGCAGGAGGGAAAGGAGAGTGAGCAGGAGGGAAAGGAAGGGGAACAGAGACAAGGAGAGGCGGAGCAGGGGGAAAGGGAGAGGTGAGAGAGGGAAAAGGAGAGGTGGAGCAGGAGGGAAAGAGAGGTGGAGCAGGAGGGAAAGGGAGAGGTGGAGCAGGGGGAAAGGGAGAGGTGGAGCGGAGGGAAAGGAGAGGTGGAGCAGGAGGGAAAGGGAGAGGTGGAGCAGGAGGGAAAGGGAGAGGTGGAGCAGGAGTGAAAGGGAGAGGTGGAGCAGGAGGGAAAGGGAGAGGTGGAGCAGGAGGGAAAAGGCGAGGTAGGAGTAGGAGGGAAAGGGAGAGGTAGAGCAGGAGGGAAAGGGAGAGGTGGAGGAGGAGGGAAAGGGAGAGGTGGAGCAGGAGCGAAAGGGAGAGGTGGAGCAGGAGCGAAAGGGAGAGGTGGAGCAGGAGGGAAAAGGCGAGGTAGGAGTAGGAGGGAAAGGGAGAGGTAGAGCAGGAGGGAAAGGGAGAGGTAGCAGTAGGGATGAAGGGGGGGTGGGGGTGAGGGGCGGGTACTCACAGGGTACGAAGTCGGGGTTGCGGTTCTTCTTGATGTTGGTCTCGCTCTGGGCCACGGACACGGCGCTGGGCTCCGCCTGGTAGGAGCACAGGGCCTCCCACTCCCTGAGGAGGCGGTCCTTGTTCTTCAGGTGGTCCTCCATGTAGGCCTGGGTATGCGGGGCACAGGCACCAACTTCAAGAGGTACGCCCCAAAAAACTCACAACCGCTCGGCTCAAACTCACTCCTGTGGCTAAAAGATTAATACTGTGACAAGCTAAAGTCAGCACCCACACTTTGCAATGAATTC
Source organism: Anguilla rostrata (assembly GCF_018555375.3). Taxonomy (NCBI): domain Eukaryota; kingdom Metazoa; phylum Chordata; class Actinopteri; order Anguilliformes; family Anguillidae; genus Anguilla; species Anguilla rostrata. The sequence continues at coordinate 67,066,689 of NC_057935.1, read as the reverse complement.
TTATCATTATTATTATTCTTAAATGCATAATCTCATATTCTGCATATTGCAGAATTCAGTAACGTCAGAAAGTAATAAAGCTTCAGCATTTTATTGTAGAGTGTGAGTACCAGCTTTTGTTTGCTTGTCACAGTATTCATCTAACTTTCGGCATGGAGATTGTACATCCTGTATGTTCTTTAGTGTTTATTACATGAATTTTACGTTACAGGCAGACGTCCCTATCCACAGAAATTTACACAGCTTTGGCAGTTTATACAATAGCATCCATTTATACAGCTTGATATATACTGAAGCAGTGCAAATTAAGTACCTTGTTCCAGAGTACAACAGCAGTGAGAATCGAACCTGCAACATTTTAGCTACAAGGTCAGTTTCTAAACCATTCAGCCGTCCTTATACTGCACTGTTCATTTTAAATGTTCACAAAATGATATTATAAATAAATCTCCATTGCGCTTTCTGAGAATTTAGACGTTTACTTTCAAAATGTCAGTTTGGCGGCCGAGGCGATGACGCGAGTCTCTCACTGACCAGGATCATGTGACCGGTGGAGATGTCCATGTTGGACTGCGCCGGCTCCTCACACCAGGAGGGGGTGCTGCTGTGCGAGCTGGGGCTGGGCTGCGGGGCGTCGCTGAACTGGGACGACACGCTGCTCACCCTGGAGGTGTCCGTGCCCCCCCCGCCCCCGCCCCCTCCGCCTCCCCCTGCCCCGCCTCCCGCCTCCTGTCGACCGAACTTGGCCGCCATGTGCTGACGACACAATTCCTGAGAAGAACAGAGCTGATTCAGTCCTTGAATTCGTATGGAGATATTGCTAAGTAACAAAATGCACACCCCTCAAGACCAGGCATCACAAAGTCACATCCCAGAAGGCTGCTGTGTCTACTGGTTTTAGTTTTTGCACTCAAGTGCTTATTTTAAGTCTCCGATTGTCTAAAGGGTCCGCACACCTTGTTTCCAAGGCCTAAATTTGCTGCTGATTTATAGGAATTCACAAAAAAAATCACAGCAGCGACTTCACCCCTCCAGGACTGGGGTTTGAGACCCCCCCGCTCTAACTATTCCCCCCACATACATGTACACCTGTCGCCTTCTCGCTACCAGCGTGCATTTTGTCCCAGTGGTGTTGCCGTACCTGGTAGTCATAGTGCGTGTCGCTTCCCCCCTCGGGGCCCAGGCCCAGCTTGCCCGAGGCCAGCTGACGGGCGTGGTGTCGGAGGCAGGCGATGGTCAGCGCCGCCACCAGGATCCCGCCCACGCACGCCACGCCCACCAGGGTGAGGAACACCCAGCGGGAGCCGTCCCGAACCCGCGTCGCCTGGGGCAACCCTCGCCCGTCGCTCCTCTGTGCAGGCGAAAGAGAACGAGACGGGAGAAAGCGAAGCGGGACGTTTCCCAAATTGATTTTATCGGCCCGGCGAGGCCACCGCCGCTGTTAAACGATAAAAGGTAAGGGACTCCTCTCGTCCCTCCAGTAGTTCACAGAACACAGAGCTAGAGGGAAGACTGAGCTGGGGACTAGGGGGGAGACAGCATCGCTCTCAGCCAATCAAAACAGAGGGAGAGCACACCGGGGTTCTAATGTCACAAAAAGACCCAAGTGAACAAAAGTGAGAGAAAGCCCTGGGCAGGGGCCTAGCTTACTGAAGCAGAGCTCGTTTTTTGTGGAGGAGTTGTGACCTGTGACCTATGACCTGTGCAGGGGTCAAAGGTCAGCCTCCCGCCATTGTCTTTGCAGAAACTGAATGGCGATGAAGAGCCTCCCCCCACCCCCCCCCCCCCCTCCGTTGCCCGGGCTGAAGGGGGTGCGCTGTGTGGTCCCACTAGGCGTGTGCCCAGAAGGTGCCCTGCCCGTGCCCCCCTCGCCCGCTTTTGTGTCTCCCTCTGTTTGTGTAAAAAAGCCAGCCGTCGGCGCCATCATCAGCTACTAATTACCCGGGCAACACATACACATACGCCACACACACACACACGCGCGCGCACACACACACACACACGAACACACACACACAGCCCGACACGCGCCACACTCATCAACCACAAATAATTAGTGGAAGTCACTCCCCCCCCCACAACTCGCTTTGCTTCATTACTGGCATGTAAACGATTAAAGAGAACCCCCCCCCCCAAGCTGAGTTAATGAGGAGGACACCCTGTCACTCAGCTTTGTGTCTGAGCGCACGCATTGGCAGAGAGAAAATGAGAGAGATAGAGAGTGATACAGAAGGAGTGAGAGAGAGAGAGAGAGGGAGGGAGAGAGAGAGAGAGAGAAAGAGAGAAAGGGAAGGGGGTAATGATGCGATGTACCCCCACACCAGCCCTCAACCCCAGCCTGTTGATGTTGTCATGGCAACTGGGAGCCTCAGCAGGGGCTCGGAGAATGGGCCCTGACGCTGCCATGGCAACAGCAAAATGCTCCATGTAATCCCCGTCCATCAGAAGGAGAAGAGAGGCACTGCAACCTCTTTCAGACAGACAGAGAGAGAGAGAAAGAGAGAGAGAGCGAGAGAGAACTAGCACTTTCCCCTGTTTGCTCCTGTAGCCTGTGTCTTTATTCTCTCAGTGCCATTCATACACGGTGTCTCCATACGGTGATAAGCTGGTGCTGTCGAGTTCTGGACCGCACGCACGGTAGAGGAAGAGAAATATAACCGTGTGCGTGAGCGAACTCTTCCAGATGAAACGAGACGACAAAAACGGGTGGCGACCCGTCGTGCCGTGGATACAGCACGCGGGACGTTTGCGGCTGACAGTTTTAGTCGCGACCCTGGAAGAGAAGCAGGACGGCGGGTCTTACTGGAGGGGAAGCCGACGGGAGCACAGACACCCTGGAGTCGGCCATGATAGGTCACAGACCGACTCCCCGTCCCTCCTCTCTTCCTTCTCAAACTCTCATCTATTCTTATCTCTCCTTCTCCCTCGGTCCTCTCCTCTCTTATTTCTCTGTCCCTCTCCTGCCCCCCCCCCCACCAACCCCCCCAACCCAACCCCCCCTCACTGGCCCCTGGAATGCGTGAGAGGGATGCTTCACCTGCTGCCCCAGTAGTGGGGCCACGGAGGGGAGACTGACAGCCTCTTACACTGGGAGGACAGCGTCACAGAGAGAGAGAGAGAGAGAGAGAGAGAATGAGAGGGAGAGAGGGAGAAAGAGAGAGAGAGAGAGGAAAAATGGGCCGAATGCAGACAGCGGGACAAAGACACCCGGGGACAGACTGAGCGGGGTGACAGACAGGAGGACCGGGGTGAAGGGGTGAGGGGGCGAGCAGGGCAGGGGAGCAGGAGCAGGAGGGGGCTCGGGAGGGGGCGTAAGGATGAGGTAATGAGGAGCTAGGAAGACAGGAGGTGGAAGGAAGTGAAAAGGGTGTGGCCACATATACACACAGACACACCCACTCAGACGGTTACATAAACCACGGAGACCGCGTCAATCATCAAAGCCCAGGAACACAATTAAATTGCATTTCAATGTTTCTCCTCACAATTGCACATTACAATACAACACAGGTTGCCTGGCGATAACTAATATTAGTTCATTTGCAAAAAAAGCTATTGTTATTAATATGCTTATAAGCAAGTGACAGGCACCGAGATATAAAGATTTATACATGCTGAATATGTATCTCAGCTAATGACACACAATATAAAGTTTTACATGCAAATAATCCAGCTTATGACACTAAAACAAAAACACTCCATTTAATAGTACACACTCATTAGCCACAGACAAAAAAATAAACAGATAGCATTGATATTGATGTTTTTTAATTTGCAGTTAAATCCACATCCATATAGTGTATCCCTGTAGTGTAGTGTATGTGTGAGTTGTAGTTGTATCCTTTTCATTTTCACAGTATATTAAACCATTAAAATATGGATCTTGTCATTTTATATTTTATAATGAAATGAGCAATTCTGAAAAATCTATTGCATTTCATGATGTGATATGATGTTGTTTTATGTTTCTTTGTTGCTCAAAACTATGATGCCTTTCGTCATCTAGTGAGGGCTAAAAGAACATCGAGGACTACGATGGAAATAAGTCCCGGTCTTTGTCGTATTATCCTCGACAGTTTCTCCACGTTTCCACCATTTCAAATATGTCAAATAAACTAAAAGTCAAAAGTCTCCTGTCTCTTCAGCAATTTAATTAGCTAGTTGTCTAGCTATGACAAAACAGTCAGCCAGAATCCAGAAATTGTAGTTCATAGCTAATTCGTTTTATTACACTTAAATGGGTTTATTTGCCTAAAGGGCAGCGTTATTAAAATAACTGTAAATAGTGGTAGCAGCTAACTTTTTGGCAAGCTGTTCTGCCGTTGTCCAGGGGATAAGAAAAGTTTGCTAGCTAGCAAGATTTCACCTGTAATTTGCTACTCGAGCCAAATTGGGTATTCTGTACAGTCATGCCATGACAAGGTAAGCCATGCAGAAATATGTGTGTACGTGCATTCAGTTCCGTCAGTAGCTATAAAATGTATTTTTTAATTATGTATTATAGCTATATCATATATTCAATGCATATTTATATACATCTGCAACTCCGAGTATTACCAGGAAACATAAGGTCCTTATAACACACACATGAGGTCCTTATAATGCACATGAGGTCCTTATAATGCACACATGAGGTCCTTATAACACACACATGAGGTCCTTATAATGCACACATGAGGTCCTTATAATGCACACATGAGGTCCTTATAATGCACACATGAGGTCCTTATAATGCACACATGAGGTCCTTATAATGCACACATGAGGTCCTTATAACACACACATGAGGTCCTTACAACACACACATGAGGTCCTTATAATGCACACATGAGACCTTCATAATGCACACATGAGATCCTTATAATGCACACACACAGGCAGCTGGCCTCATTCTCCATACCAAGGCATAAAATTAACCTTTTCACCCACTGGCCAGAGTGCCGTGTGGATTCTAAAAATCACCCGCCATTTTCAACATTTTACAATATAACAGAACCTGGTTGGTTATCAGACAAAGTGGCTGACGGAGTAGAAAAATATTCCCAGCCACAACTAAAATTTTACCAGCATTTGGCTGACGGATGGTGTTCATCTCATACCCTGCTCCAGAGATACAGATCGAGCCAGCAAACACCCTGCTAACACAAAGCGTTCTCACAACGTTGCTGTCACGCAGCAGCAATGTTAAAACATTGACAGAACATTCCAGTAACATTGCGAGAACATTTTGTGTATGCTGGGCAGCCCCTGATACGAAGTGAAGGATGCTGGGAAGAGTAACAAAATGGTATACTGAACAACAAAAAAAATGCTTTATTGGATAAACCTACAATTTTGACTTCAATTTGTTACACCTATATTCTTTAGGTTTTCTCGACTGAAAACTGACAGGTTCATCTGAATGACCCTGAAAATTTTCAATAGCAAAAAACCTAAAAAAAAAAAAAAATCAATAAAATAAAATACAGGTGTAAAAAAAACTGAAGTAAAATTTTTACTCCTCTCAAACGAAGCATTTGTTTTTCAGGGCACCACGCTGTTCCTCCTCCCAGCACAGACCACAGCCGAGGGGAAATGTGTGCTATTTCGTGACCCCATATCGCGCCAAATCCCCGTGTTCCGCTATCTCTGTAAAAGTGCAGTGATTAGAGGGAGGGGAAGGGGCGCTGCTCGTTACCGCAGCAACCGCGAACACTCCTCACTTTTACACCATCCACTACGGAAAAGCGCGGAGAGAAAAGCACTCTACTCCACAGAGACAGAGAGGGACAGGGAGGAAGAGAGAGAGAGAGAGAGAGAGAGAGAGGGACAGACAGAGAAAGCGAGAGGAGTAGGGTGAGAGACAGAGAAAGAGAAAGAGAGAAAGAAAGAGAGAGAGGGACAGACAGAGAAAGAGAGAGAGGAGGAGGGTGAGAGACAGAGAAAGAGAAAGAGAGAAAGAAAGAGAGAGAGGGACAGACAGAGAAAGAGGAGGAGGGTGAGAGACAGAGAAAGAGAGAGAGAGAAAGAAAGAGAGAGAGGCAGACAGAGAGAGAGAGAGGGGGAGGGCGAGAGACAGAGAAAGAGAGAGCGGCAGACAGAGAGAGAGAGAGAGGGGGAGGGTGAGAAACAGAGAAAGACAGAGAGAGAGAGAGAGAGAGAGGGAGAGACAGAGGGAGAAAGACAGATACGCAGGGTCCCAGGACCTCTATAGCACCCCCCAATATCACCCCTTGACCTTTGCTGACCCTTTCAATCACCCACAGATTCGGGGGTCCACCCCTATCCGCCCACCCACTGGTTACACCCACAGATCCGGGGTTTCCCAGCAAAACAATGCCGGCCGTCCAGCGGACTCGGGACAAGAGTGCTGACCCCCGCATACCTCCAAGAACAGGGTCCCTGAGACAGGCCTGTGGCCCTGTCCCACACTCTCTCCGTTTCTCATCACGCACAAGAAAACGTTCGGTAAAAGTAACCGACAATCTTTCCCGGGAAAACTGAATGTGTGCATGAACACGTGCGTACATGCGTGCGTGTGTGTGTGTGTGTGTGTGTGTGTGTGTGCGTTGTGTGTGTGATTTGCGGGGTGTTTGCGGAGCAAAGACAGTCAGATGACAAAGGGAATTACTATCTGCATCACAAAAGGGGGGGGTGGTGTATGGGGGGGATATGGGGTAGAACAGAAGGGAAAGTCACAGTCATCTTATTTGCCCTCCGCAGAGCGTTCTCTCTACATCCTGCACCCTCCACACTGAGGGGAGCAAACACCCTCTCCTGTCTGTCACAGCACAGCGACAGCCCTCCCCAGCCATCCACCAGCTTTACGAGTCCCTCTGAAATGCACAGGAGAGCACGCGCCCGAAAAGCACACGGGTACAGGCGCGGGGTCTCGCGTCTGATCGTTTTTAAAACGCTAACGCACCTGCGGCTCGTCAGAGGTCGTCGAGGAAACGAACGGCGTTCTGTAATTACAGCCGCCGGTCTCCGCGGCGATCTCTTATCTCCGAAGGAGCGTCGCCCCCGGCGTCGCGATAAGCTCGCGGTAAACTTTAAACAAACGGGGCCTCGTCGGTTCGACGCGTCCGCGATTTTTAAATCGTCCGCGGGAGACGGAAAGGAGAGCAGAAGACGTGTGGAAAAAAATGACAAATCGTGTTTGGGAAAGATGCGTTCTGAATGCGTGCGTTTTCTGGTCTAATAAAACTGGGGCGGGAGGGAGCGCGCAAACCGACGCGAAATATGCGAGAATTACTGAAATGTGCGATGGAGATGAAGACCGCAAGAGTATGGATGACAAACGCATTACATCATCGCCAATGTCCAGACTGCTCTGACCTCCGTAACCACAGCAACCGCCTCACCTGACATCACCGTCTGAGGGGGGAGGGGGGGAGGTATGGGGGGGGGAGGACAGCAGTGAACACAGTGACAACTCAACCTTCAGTGCACGCCTGAGCACATACACACACCCAAACACACACACACACAAAACGCAGTAATCCGCACATCCGCAATGTTCCTCACAATGAAAACAGGACAGGAGCCCTGATAGGCTGGATCACCTCTGAAGGAGAGCTCTGAATAACCTGTCTGTCACTCTGTGTGTCCGTGATAAGCTCTCTGGGGTACCACAGGAAGGGAGACACCCATCACTAACACCCAACTACCAGTCTACTCACATAAGACCTGTCCAGCTTCACTCTGTTTTACTCAATGCTAATATAGCGTAATATTTTTTTAAGGCTCGCTATGTTTAGTTTTACGTTAAGGGTGACGAATGAATGAGATGCTGTTCGGGTGTGCATTGCATGCTTCTGTGTGCCTGTGTGTGTGTGTGTGTGTGTGTGCATGCACATACATGTATATGTGTGTGCGTGTACGCGCATACGTGTATGTGTGTGTGTGTATGCGTGTGTTTTGCGAGGGGGGGAGAAAAGATGACCCAGCAACAGGATTTGCAGACACTTACAGTCCCCCTATCCCATTTAGACCCCCCGGAGAGAGTGGGAGTGGAGGGTTGAAGACTTCGGATTTAGGCGGCTACACACCTGCGATAATTAACTTTGGGCCACATGTTATCTTTCAGGACAAGCTCCCAATAAACTCTGACTCTAACGGAAATTGATTTTTAAAAATATCATCGGTTATTATCAGCATAATGACAAGAATCACCTTTCTAATTTAAAAAAAGACTATTGAGAGGGAAAGGGAACGATCGGGTGCTTTATGAAACTTTCGGCAAGAGAAGTCCGTACAGACGGAAGACATTAAAGAAAGCAGCCTGTCATCCCTGCAGAACACATAGATTATATGGAAAATGGAACTTCCAAAATAGGCTCAAATTAATTGTCCAAGTTTAAATCATATTCATAATTTCATATATTTACTTTGACTATATCTTTTCTAAATCCAAGAATGGCAAGAAGCCCAGATTACCCTGATGTTTTCCAGCACAGTAGCTGTCATTTAACTGCAACTCAAACATACTCAGGGGGGATTTACTTAGGTATTCAACAGGGGCATAAGTTTATTCAATCAATTAACAATCTGAATACACCTGCAGACTTTCCCAGGTGCTCATTAATCCTCATGCAAACTGTCAAAATAATAAACATCCATGTGAATTACTCGGTGAGTCTATTCAGCAGGGGAGTTTATTCAAATGATTATTTATAAATGCCAAAAACAATCAATAATTCACAGCATCTTCCAACGCAGTTTTTTTCTAAATTGTACGGTAACTTGGTCTTCGTCTTTGAGGATGAGGATAATTAAGACGGGTAAACAGGAAACACTGCACTCAGAGAACTGCTTTCCAGGATCAACCGTTACAGATAAGCATCTGTAATTCTACTAATCCAAGAGTCCCTACGCATTCTGATGATTAACTGACAGTCATTGACACTCATGAGTTTGTGTGTGTGCATATAAATATATACATATATATATATATATCAAAATGTCAGTTATGAATAAATACAAAATAAAAGAGGTTTTCTTTGCCATCTCTTGGCAATTATTTGGGGAAAACGGCTCGCTGCTCTTCCGAGGAGGAAAAAATGTAAATTTTGTGCGATAAATATAAAACTATTTCTCCAGCAGCACCCTCCTGGCTGGCCCTGGTCGTGCTTCAGGAGGCAGATGCGGCGGGGAGAGATGAGAGAAGAAGAAGAAGAAGAAGAAGAAGAAGAAGAAGAAGAATACCTCTCATCTGAAAAAGCCTCTCACTGCACTGCACTGCACGGGAGGGAAAAGCCCCACCAAACAAAATGGACGCCTCTGGAGTTTGAGATGCTTTTATGACAGATTTCCGCCGTGCCCACTTCGGGGTAACTAATCCTACGCGGCGACGACGCACAGGACAGGACGCGCGGCGGCGGCGGCGGCAGACGCCGGGGCAAATCAGATGATGCACAACAAGGCCTCACCGGGGCAAAACAAGGACTGAGGAAGTTATTAGAATCTTTATCACATTATTAGCCGCAGCAGTGAGTAATGGTATTAGTAGCCGATTAGATTGCGAGCCAAAAATAGACCTGATTGACAATAAATACTTCCAAGCGCAATCACGTTTGAAAATATGTAAACATAATGTATATGCTTTTTTAAACTGCTGTTATTCTGAAAATATATGTAAGTAAATTGTTACAATGCCATATATGTGGGTCATGAATTTTCATCTTATAACAGGATCAATGTAGCAGTTTAATTGCAAAAATTTTTAAAATAACAAATAAACAGTACAGTTTATTGTCAATAGCACTGTTTGTGCTATTGACAATAACAAAAGAACATAAAATCAGAACATATTATTTGTATATATTTCATAGACATTTGTATTAAATATATACAACTTTTTTCTTATTACTGGCTTACTATTACTACTACTACTACTACTATTATTATTATTATTATTATAATAACAATAATAATAACAATAATATTTAGCTAAATACAGATATATTTTGTAACTCAATCATGCCTTACAGAGCAGAAGCAAAAAAGACAGCATGTTAGGTTGCAATATCCTCTCAAAACTGCACATTCGCATCCTCTCATTACTCCTGCTTGAGATGAGCGAGCCTTAAAGCCAATGGCGAGACCTCAGAGAATATGCAACCGGGAATTAAAAATCAGGACCAGATTTGTAGACATGTAGTTTTTGTTTCTCAGAAACTTTGTACTTACAGCTAACCTATCAATGCATTTGTGTTATATAACCAATGCTAAGTAGAATTACTGTCAGTAAAAATAGCATTTATTCAGCAAGCCTAAACCAGACTGTTACCAGACTGTCGTTCTTAAAAATCAGTATACACTTGGTGCACATTCGAAAAATACTGTTATTTCTGAAGTGATTTCTTAATTTTTGTCGTTCAGCCCAAAATACTTTAAATGTCAAATAAGGTTGGCAAATGAACTGTTCAGCTCTATCCAATTTGAAGCTAGCCCTCAAAAAAATTCCCAAAGGATACTGATAATCCCGTTTATAAATAGGCCTCATCTTAAAATGAATGAACTTGCTTTAGGATCGTTTTGTAAGGTGAGGGTGTCAATTTTATTAATTTTTATTTCTTGTTTTTCAAAATATACATACACAAAGAAACAAAGAGAAATACTACATCATATGTTGCTTATCAAACCAACTGAATCATTTCTTAAATATCATTTACAAACACGGCGTGTTTTCAGTTATTTAGCCTACCGAACAATTAAACTTAATGCTAAGTAGGCTATTGCGGGTCGCCCTCAATAAGGGCGTCTGCTACAGCTGTTACGGTATACGTTCAAAATAAAGCCTAATAACGCGTGGATGTTACGATTTAAACGTATACCGGCACCATAACCTCTGGTCGTAGATGCTGAAGTGGGGGACACGTCAAACTGCAGCAAATCTGTTTTCAATATTGTCTGAACTGATTGTCAAGTAGGCCTAAACTGGCCGCTTATACAGACAGGTAGGCTACTCCTACGAACTGGAACACGCGACGGGGAGCGATGCATAATTAAAACTAAACATTCCAGGCACAAAAATTGATTGCACCAAAAGAAAAACCGACAAACTTCGTTTAAACACAGAACTTTTTGAAATGAAACGAGTAATCTACTCGGAGAATTGAAATTTGATCTCTCAAACGGTTGCGGAGCAATGGAATTAAACTCACCCGAACACATCTCGCGAAATCTGTGTAACCGTCGCCCGGTGCAAGCACTGCCCGGTCCCCAGACTGGGAGAAAAGGCAAAACGAACCAAAACAACAAAAGCGAAAAAGGAGGGATTTTCTCAGGCGTCTTCTTTAATGCATTATCGAATGCTAACACACACAAAAAAGCGCTCTCTCTCGGAATTGCACATTGGAAAGTCCCACATAAAAGGTGTTTTAGATACGGAGGTGGAATTAAAAAAAGAAGAAGAAGAAAAAGGGGATAAGCGAGAATGAAGAAGAGGGAGCTCAAGGGAAAAGGCTCGAGGTCCGACAAAAAAAAAAAAAAAATGAAAAGGCGTTGTAAAAGAAAAATGAGAGAAAGGCGAATGAAGCAGAGAAGCAGCTGTGAAAGCCAGAAGAGGAGAAAGAGGAAGAAAAATGTGCGTCTCTCGGCCGCGCTTCCTCGGCTTGTATGGAGGCCCCGCTCTCGCTCTAAGCCGCTACCCCATTCACCCACCGCCGCCACTTGTCTCATCAAAAGGCGTTGCCGTGGCGACAGCTCCACATGTTGCTGATGGTGATGGGGCGGGTGGGGGTGGGGGGGGGGGGGGGGGGGGGTGATGTTCTGGATAGGCCGTCCACGGAAAAATGAGAGAAAGAAAACGAGGAACAGGAGAGGAACACAGATGAAAGAGAGGCAGGCCTCTTACATAAACCAACTATTACTTATTGGTGACAATAATAATAATAATAATAATAATAATAATAAATTGTTCATTGTATCCCAGTTCAGGATGATACAAACAAAACTGAAGCAGAAAGAAAGTCTACTGGACCCAGAGAAATTCATCTCTGATTTACAGTTGTATCTTTACTGATTGTTAGTAACTGAGTCTCTTATAAATGATGGAGAATATGGATTTTTTTTGAGTGGCTCAAAAATGGTCTTTGGTTTAAATGTTGAAATTGCGTCAGACCAAGTAAAAATATCACAGCAAAAAGCACTCACAATATTTACGCCACGAGGTCTGCTCCAGAGAACACAGCAAACCGATAAAAAAACTTTAACAGGCTTCTGAAACGCAATCTCACAGTAAAATTGTCATTGTTTCACAATACGTTTTTTTTTTTAAATGAGTCACACCACATGAACTCTGCTTGGGTTAAAAGTAAAAGAGCTGATTTTGTTTACTTAATATTTTGTCATGTATTCACACACACACACACACACACATGCACACACATGCATGCACACACACACACACGTGCACACACACACACACACACATGCATGCACACACACACACACGTGCACACACACACACACACACACATG